>NC_079506.1:77261698-77861698 GCF_030052815.1 Hevea brasiliensis | reverse complement strand
CAAAGCCACCTTACACCAATGAGGTTGCTAGTTCCATCCATCCCTCTCCTCTCCTAATGTACTGGGGAACAAATTATCATCCATAAGCTCCAATCTAGAGGATCATTCCATTTTTTGGGCATGCTACTATTGCTTCTTTGCCAAAGATGATTAAGAGATCCCCACAAGTGTAATGATCCGCAATTCTAAGGTAAGGACAAAAGATCCCATCATCGAAAAGAGAGAGAGAGAGAGAGAGAGAGAGAGATGGGAGAAACAAAAGAAATTTGTGATGGCTATGGAAGCCAAGGATATATGATCCTCAGGCAATAACAAGTGGATGTAGATAATCCATACAGAACCCTACAAATCAAGTGTAGGGATTAGCAAATGGCAAATAGATACATACTACATCTGACTCATACAACATAGATGCTACCAACAAAAACTATCGATAAGTTAGAATAAATGTTTATAAATTATAGCGATTAGAAGCTACCAAATAGATCAATATCACTGATTAATACAATCGATAAGCACCGCTAGAATGGGAATTCAATATTACTGCCACTGCACTTATAAACATAATATTTCTATCATACATCAAATATGACATGACTCTCACAACTAAAGTGACCATAACACCATCCATAATTATAAAACCTTTCAGATTGCAATAGATAAGGAAAAACATACATAAAACTAAAACCCCCTAGCAGAATTCTCATACATGTTTCAAATGTACTTTCAGAAGAGTCTCTTAGCTCTACATAATGTGGCTGCTCCCCAAGTCAGATGTGAAAACAACAAATGAGAATGATCTTAGCATTTGAAAGTGTTACCTAATTGTCACAACATTAAAAATCAAAGAGTAGATTATTTCTAGATAGTCTCCTACACAAGGTGTGCTAAGCATTCAATGCAGAATTAAGTTGCCATTGTTTCTAACATAATAGTTAACATGAAAATGGCTCCAAGTGACATAGTAAGAGCGAAAATTAGTCAAAAGAAGGATTACTTATCTAGAAAGCTTGATTTATCATCTACACCATGAACCCACTCAACATCTGGGCCAAACTTAATCTGGCCATCCAAATCCAGAGTAACATGCACTCCAAGGCCTCCATCCTCAGGTATAGGGTATATCAAATGCTGGAAAGGAGGGACTCTAGTATTCGAAAGGGTGAAATAGCAACCGCGAGCATAATGTACTGGAGGAATTATACCACTATTGAGGCCATTAAATCTCCTTGCAAGAGGAAGGGCACTCAAACCTGCAGAGTTCACAACAAGCTTAGGAATAAGGATAAGCTCCAGGGGCAATGGAGACTTTCCATCCCAGCTGTCAAGATGATTGCTTCCCACTATATGAAGATGCAGACGGTTATCCTCAAGATGGCCACTAATGACTGTAGAATTGTAAGAGAAGGTTGCCCCATGACTTTCAGCTTCTCCCTGGACCCAAATTGGTTAAAAAAAAAATCCAACTAACTCTAAGAAAATGAAGGGGAAAAAAAAAAGCAAAAGGGTATTCATTACCATTAAAGACAGCATAAGAGAATGCACATCAACAATCCCAGAAAAAGGGGACAATAAAGCCTTGAGGCATTGCAATTGAGGTTCCATTTTCATGGCTTCAAAACCCTCCAACATTCTCAAGCCATCCACCCCATTTTGAGCACCACGATTCATTAGCTGATACAGGTTTGGAATCTCCGAAGATGAAGTGGCAACTATGAGCTTGCCCGTCTGTTTGTGCGGAATCCCATGTTCAGAGCAATAAGAATAGAGCAATTTTCTTCCCCTCACACAGAACAATGCCTTGAGGGAATTGGGCAGGTAATAGATGCCGGCGTGAATGACTTGGCTATTGCGAGAGCTGGTACCAGTGCCAAAAGTCGAGGCGGAATCCACCACTAATACCTCTCTGCCCTTGAGAGCAAGCTCTCTTGCCACTGCTATGCCCACCACACCTGCTCCTATCACCACACAATCGACCTCCTCTCTTGGTGTGTTTGTAGTTGAAATAGAGCTCAATCTTTTTTTCAAGCTTCGAATTGTGTGCTTGAGCATCTTCTTATTCCTTTCTCCTCCTCCACAACAATCATTCAAATCAAGAATCTGTCCATTGAGTGATTAGAAGATCAGTCTGCTACTCTGGAACATCCCGCCCTTCTTTTTGTACTGAGGAGAGAGAGAGAACCAGTGGGGAAAATGGAAATTATTAGAAAATGTTTTATTATTATTATTATTATTATTATTATTATTTTGGTGTTCTATATAATGTTTTACTTGGATAGTTCTAACCAGCCACTTAAGAGTTGGCGTGCTAACACTGTTTGCTGGGGGAATTGAATAAATTTAAAATAACTTTTTAATCTCAAAATAAAATAATTAATACAAATAAAATTTAAAAATAAATAAATAAATCTATATTATATATAAATATATGATATATTTCTGAATTATCTTTATTTTTTAAATTAATTATAATTATATTTTTATTATTTAAATTAATTTTAAATTTTATATAAATATAAAATTTATTTAGATAAATTTAAAATTAATAATTATAATTATACTTAATTTTAATTAAATATAAAGTTTTATAAAAAAATTAATTAATTAAAATAAAAATTAGTGAATAAAAAATTTTATTAATCTATCTATTATTTACAAAATATTATATATATATATATATATATATATATATATATATATATATTAATAGCTACAAATAAATAATTAGTTATCAATAATGATAATATAAACTCGTCACTAATAATATTTAGTGACAATAAGATACATTACCGAAAATTTAGAAATTAGTGGCTTTCAAAAATTATTATTGCTAAATTTTTAATGATAGAAATTTATTGCTAAATTTTTTATAGTGTTAGAATATAATATATTATCACTAATAATTTTTAACGGTAAAATATTTATTATTAAATATTTAATAATTTATTTTTTAATATTATAATAATTATTGTAAATTAAAATTTTAATATTATGTTAATATTAATTTTACTTATTCTAAAAAATATAATATAATTTTTAATATAATAATTCTATAATTATATATTAATTCATTAAAAATTATTTAATTTATCTTAATAAAAAATATTAAACACGGGATATTATTATTATTAATTTATTTTTTAATTGTTTTAAATATCCATAAAACTATAATTTTAAAATTTTATTTAATTTTTCAAATTATTATAAAAATATTATTAAAAAAATTAACTATTTAATTAATATAATTATAAAAGTATTATTAAAAAATTAAATATTTAATTAAATAAAAATATAACATTAACTAAATCTTAAAATAAAAAATTTAAATTTTTAATCGAATTCAAGTTTAGTGATAAATTTATAGCCTTTTTTAATTATTTATATTTATATTGATAAAAATATATTTTTAATCAAATTTAAAATTTATTTTTATATATAAAAAATTTTTATTTATTTCTTTTTTATTAAAATAAAAATAAATAATTTTATATTCTCAAATTATTGTTCAATATAATAAATTAAAAAAATTTATTAAATACTTTAATGAAATTATTATATTTGCATTTTAATTTTTACTAATTTGTGTAAATAGAATAAAACTAACATTAATTTTACAATTTTAATAAAATCAACTAAAATTTTAAATAAAATTAAAAAAGTGTTTAGAATTTTTTGTTATTAATTAGTCCTATTTTCAAATTAATTTTATTCTTTACATCAATAAAATATTATAATTTATAATTATATTAAAATTAAAAAAAAGACTATTTATAAAAAGTATTTAGACTTTATTTGGATGATTAATTATTTAAAATAAAAATAAATTTTAATTTTATATTAAAAAATAATAAAAATCATAATATTAAATTTAAATATTTATTTATTTCAAATTTTTACCTATTTATATAAATTTTATATTATTATTTAATAGCTAAATGACTAAAAAAATAAAAACTTTTACAAATCTTTTCAGTTTTAACCAAACTTTTTATTAATTTAATCTCAAACTTTAATATTAATTTCAATTTCAGCAATTAATCTAATTGAATTTGTAACAACCCATAAAAAAAAAAATATATTTTGAAAACGGGAGGAGGAAACCCCCCCCCCCCCCCCCATTTCTCTTCTTTCCCTCTCCTTCCCTTTCTTCTTCTTCTTCCTTTCTCCGGTGACCGGCCGGCGACGTCCCAAGCAGCTCCCCACCGGCCGGCGACGTCCAGGACCACCAGAAACGGCGGCAAGAGAGGAAGAGGAGAGAGAAAATGCGCGCACAGTGGGCAGCGGCTTTCCGGCGCGATTCCGGCTTCGTCCGACGTCCGATCGAGGCGATTCCGGTGGCGTTGGAAAGCTTGTTCCGAGAGCTTTCTTTTGATACCAATTTTGAAGCAAATGGAGGTCGGATGAGTGAGATATGGAGGAGAGAAGTTTCGAGTTTTTCAAGCTTTTTCGTCAGATCTACGACGATCCGACCGTTGGATTGACGATCCGAGACCACATATGGACTGAGGAAGAGGAGAGGAACATGGTGGTATGATCAGATTCGGCAAATGTCGCCGGCGACGGTCGCCACCGTCTTGGCGGTGGTGCCGTGACCCGTGAGCTATGGAGATGGTTCAACTTCCAGAGGCTTCCTCATAAATTTTTGGAATTTTTGAGACACAGATAAACTTCGGGTAAGACAATTTTTATTATTTCTCTGTCTGTGGAGCATAAATACAGTGTTTCTTAAACAGGAAAAATTGGAGAAAAATTCTAAGAAAAATATATGATGAAAGTAAAATTATTTGGAGATATTCTATGGTGTTAGTTGAATTTTTGGGTGATCGTAGAATATTTTTGAGAAATATGGATGGATTTTAGTTATATTTTTAGCATGTGGGCATATAAGATTAATTGAAATTAAGATAATTAAATTTTATATAATTGGTTGAAGCTTGAGGATGGAGGTTTAAATATGTGAATATTTAATTGGGTTGAATTAGGAATATGTTAACTATTGGAAACTTATGGAATCGAGTAAAATTCTTGAATAAAATATTCATGGGTGACTAGAAAATTACAATTCATTTTGCAATAGCCTTATAATATTATTAAGGACCGCGGGGCAAAATTTTAGAATTTTTAGAGCTTGTTTGAGTGGATTTTTGAAAAATGTCAATTATAGGGACTAAAACGTAATTTTTAAGATTTTGAGTATTGTCTGATTTGGAGGGCCCAGGAGGGGCCATGTGATATTGATGAGGTGTGATTGTGGGAATTGAGAATTTAGAAGTGTTGTTTGAGCCTTTTTGCAGGTTGGGTAGGTCCCAGGTATAGGGGAGACTACTAGGATTTTGATTTGACTTAGGACGTAATTGGTCTTTTCTTGAATTGTATTGAGTCAATTGTATTAAATAATTGTAATATAATTGTCAGGTGAGCCGGGACAGCCTTCTTCCTCCGCCCAGCCGCCACAGTGATTGTCGTTAAGTCTGTGAGTAGAATATTAATTTTAATTGTAATTTCGATATTATTATATGTTCAAGCATGCCCATGCATCACTTATATGCATATATTTATGTAGTTAAACTCTAGGCACGATTTATGTTGCATTCATAACTGTTGATGTGCCATGGATGTTGTTGTGGTAATTTGGAGCAATGTGCGTGCGTTGGCGTGCGTGTGATGTGGTGTGGACTATGGATAGGACGGGGTAGTCACGGCTTGAGTAATTCGCTGGGACCCGATCCTTCGAGGGGTAGTCACGGCTTGAGTAATTCGCTGGGACCCTCGATTTGGTTATTAAGTGGAAGTCCGAGCTTGAGTAATTCGCTGGCACCAGGTTGGATTTAAGAGAGCTGTATAGGGGATCAGCTCCCATATGTTATGATTGATACTATAGGGTGTGTGAGTGCTCCAAATTACCTTTTTGATATTATGATGTGAAAATGTTGTTGCTGTTGCATTTCACTCCACAGGTTGCATTAGTACTAGATAGTTATAGAGATTATGGTTAAAATTGATATTTTACTCTCTGAGTCGAACGCTCACTCCTGTTCAATATTTTTCCAGGCCACAGGAGGAGTTATTTTACAGAACAACCTGTTTTCTTCCTCGCAGGTTTAACGTCAATTATTTAATTGTTTTACTATCTTTTTCTAAATTTAAAATCTAGAACTCCGCATGTGTTAGAAATAGTGTGGACCTTGGTAGAGGTTATGTTAATTTAAATTTTTAAGATTAATAAATAAAGATTTGTATGGTATTTAAACAGTTTGTAAGTGAGGTAACAGGGTTGAGCTGGGCTCCCCTGATTTTAGTTTCTGAAAATTTCTGGGCTAAGTTGGCCCGAAATGAAATTATAACAGTTTGATTTAAATTATTTTATATGCATATTGGGCCTAAATTGTGGGTCTGGTTATGGATTTGAGGAATAGTTAGGCTTACTACGGGCCTCGGGGGCTTTAAGCTGGCCCAGGTCCTAGTGCCGGTCCGGCCCATAGGTTGGGTCGTGACAGAATTACTTAATTAACAAAAGTAATTAAAATACATGTATTATTAATATTAGTGAATCTTCTATTTTTATATCCATTTTAACAGTTATTCTACAATTATTTTAGTTTATTATTTGTTCACATTTTATTTTTCAATATTTGATTTTTTTCCTGAAATTTAAAATAAAATAATAGAAAAATTGTGAATTAAAATATAAGTAAAAGAAAAAAGAAAAAAATTAAAAATTTATATAATAATATTAGATATATTATTCATTTATTATTTTTTATTAACATGAGATTTGTTAAAATTAATAAAAATTCTAAAATTATTGAATATATTAATAAAACTAGGAGAGTAGCTAAAATTGATAATAAATAAAAAAATTGAATTTTTTTTGGTCAATTGATGAGTTCAATTGTTTTAATTAAATTTATTATCAAAATTGAAAATATTTGTAAAGATTTATTATTAAATTGATATAATTAAAAATTTTCACTAAAATTGATAATTGACATAAAAATTTTGATTGTTTTTATCATTTAACTTTATTTAATTATGTAAATATATAAGTATCTAGAGTTATATTAAAGAGTAAAATTGATATAAAATATATAATTATAACAATATATTTTTAAATTATATAATTTAACTTTTTTATCAATATATTTTTTTAAATACTTCAATTTTTTTAATTTTTAGTTTACACAATAATAATAATAATAATAATATAATAATAATAATAACAATAATAATAATTCATTCAATCGTTACTTATAGCATTGTATTCTTTTTTAATAATTAATTCATAAATATAAAAATATGAACGAAAGAATTTACAAAATATCAAATTATTTTATAATTTTTTAATTTATAGTAAATAATAATTAACATATTAAAATTTTAGTCTTAATATAAATTTTATTTCAAAAAATACTTATATAGATAAAAATCTTAACTCACAAATAATTTTATTAATAGTAAATGATAACATGTAATTTAAAGGCTTAATATTAAAAAATATTTTTTTTCAAATTTTTATAATTATAGATAATTTTTTTTAACAATTTTAGCATGATTATAAAAGTTTTTATAATCTATAGTCAAAATTAATTTAAATCAATTAACATGATACAATTTTGATTGTTATTTTCTCTTCCTATCATATTTTTTACTATTAATTTATTTTAATTTTCACTTCTAATTGAAAATAATAAATATTTAAAATTAAGCTACAATTCTCAAAAATTAAAAAAATTGACTACAATAGCAAAAACTCAGAAAAAAAAAAAATAAAAGTGGGAAGGGGGAACATTAGGATTTCCAAAAGCTGTTTTCATTATTTTTATTATTTATAAAAATAAAAAAAAATGTATTTATAAAAAATTATTAATTTTAAAATTCTTATTGCATTAAGATAAATTCAAACAATAAAACACATTTTTTTTTTGCCTCATAAATCTCTATTTTAAATGGACTATAATAACTTTATTAAAAAAAATTAAAATTATTTTGAAAATAATTTTTAATAAATAATAAATTTTAATTTCTAAAATCAAAATATTCATATTCTCATATCATATTTATGGTATTTTATTATAATATTTTAATTGATTACAATATATAACTCATTAATTTTACTTTTTATAACTTTTTTAACCAATTTTAATTAGAAGTAAAATATAGTAATTAATAACAAAATTTAATTGGCTAGTGAAAGTAATATATAATAATAATATTATATTATATAAAAAAATTAAAAGTAAATTATATTAAAAGAAATTTTAAATTGCGAATATATATGACAAGTAAATCAATATGCAACGCACGTTAAGATATTAGTATTACCTAAAATAATAGTGTAAGATTTAAAAAATTAAATCACATGTCATTTTCTGATAAAATATCAAATTAATAATTTAATATTTAAATATTTATCCTACTGTGATAAATTATTTACTATGAATTTTGAAAAAAATTCTAATAATAATTAAAAAAAAGAAAATTACCAAATCAAAATTTCTTCAATTATATCATATACTTTAAAAATTACCAATTAAATTCTACACTTTGAAAAGTTGCATAATTGTACTCCACCATTAAGTAACTAACGAAAATGCCACATCACATTCCGTCAAATGCAACGTCGCGCCAATAATAAGGTAGAATTACGAAAAGTTAAAAAAGTATAGGGTATAATTAAAAAAATAAAAGTACAGGGTCTTTTTGGAAATTTCTTCTAAAATTATCAAATTTTAAAACATAAATTATTAATTATAAATATATTTATTTAGATTATAATTAAAATATATAAATTTAAAATGATTCAAGTATTATTCAAATAATATAATTGAGTTTGATACGAATTCGGGTAATTTAAAATATTAATTAAAATTGGGTAGATGATTTTCACATGTACTTTCTACGATTGTCATTCTCAACATAATTTATGGACCAAAAAATAAACATTCCTTAAATATTTACCACAAAATTTATATAAAATTAATTATAATATATAAATAACAATAACAATTAAGTTTTTCAAACTCATTAAAGTTTGCTATATGAATCAAATTTCACCATTTGTTTATATTCGAAATCAATTCCGTATTAAATATTAAAAAATTATAAGTCTTTTGATATTGTTTTCATTTTAGATCTCGTCTTTTACATTCTCATTTATTTAACTACCAATTTGTCACATTTCGCATTGAACCATTTTTTTTTTGTTCAATCAAATAAATCCAAATTGAATTATTAATTAACTCTCAATTTTAAAAGTAATTTGAAATTTTACATAAATTAAAATTGATCATGAGTAATTTTGGAAAAATTACTAAAAAAAGACTCTATACTTTCAATCTTTTTTCACAATTAAATCCTATACTTTTGAATGTTGCATAATTATACTCTATCATTAATGTGAAGTGGCATCTGACTGGGCGTGGTGCGGTATCTGACATGACATTTTTGTTAGTCATTTAACGGATTGAGCAACGGTGATTACAATTTTTTTTTTTAAAGTAAAGAATAAATTTATTAGAGATTAAAGGGGATGAGGATTAGCTCATAGCAACACCCATACAAAATACAAACTAGCTTATAAAAAGTCAATCTGCAAGCCAAAACAAGAATAGAGACACAAAAAGAGCAGGACGCTAACACCTCAAACCTGCATGGATTGCTCTTTATATACTACCAGACAAGCAAATACACATCACCAAAATAATAGCACACCAAATAGTGTATGTACTCACCATTCTGCAAATTAAAGATCTACCAATTGTCTGTACATCAATATAAAAAGAAACACATGTCCAAAAAAAGAACCAAAACCATTCATAATTGGTTTGGAGCACCATGGTAAATCAATCTTCCCGCCTAGCAACCTTAAAATTGCAAAATTCGACAGAAATAATGGTGAGTACATATACCATACTTAACAAACTTGCATATTGCCTTACTTTTTTTAAAAATATCCTCGACTACTTTCTTGACATGGCCCCATTGAAGATATTGATTTCCTTGGTATATCAGCCATCATCAATAACTCTAAACTGATGCTAAATCACAGCAGCAAAAAACAAAAGACAATAAGCCTAAAAGCTCATAATAGGCGACTGGTGCAAAACTAAAAACCACCAAGCCCACTAAGCTAAAGTAGACCTAGAGCAAAGCACCAGACAAAGCAAATGGACCAAAACTACCTAGCTACCAAACCCACCTCTAAAAGTAAAATAAAGAAAAAGGTTGCCAAAAGATGGGACAAACAAAAACTAAGAAGCTCTCAGGCTAAACGAGATAGAAAAGCCCAGAGACTTCCAAAACACCACTCAAGGAGAGCCCTTCTTTAATGCAACACCAATCAAACATGAACCAATCAATGACAGACCAGAAGGAATCAATACCAAAACACAATTGTAATGAAAAACTTTTAACATATCCACTAATCCTAGACACATCCTTCGACCATAAAAGTGCAACACAAAACATCCCAAAAATATTTTAGAATCACATTCGAAGAAAACCCAACCAGACCAAAGATTGTTGATCCAAAGGAGAAGAAATTCTTAATAGCCTAAAGCCTCCCAAAGAGCCGTATCAGAGCTAATTTGATTTGCAATGTATCGCACTACGACATTTAGCTTTGAAAAAGACAATCCAAGATGTTTGCCCAATTTAACTGTTTTCTAAGCTTCTTCTTCTACATCCAAAGGGACAAAGGCATGTCTTCCATCAACGGTAAATTTACAGTGATGATTATTCATTCGACTAATGTCACTATCTGAAGGCTGTTCAACACATTTATCATTTGATTTCACACCATTTTTACCTTTTGATTTCTTATTCTTCTTCCCCCCTCGAGCTAATTTAGGCAAAACTTTAAATAGCTTAGAAATCAACTTGTGCTTTCTACACTACTTTAAGAGATGAGAGATTTTGAAGTAGTTTCCATGGCTTAAAGTAGCGGGGGGATTGGCTAAATTCAAAGGCACGTAAGGGACAATTGCTTGGTTGTCTAATGAAAGAGATTGAGGGCTAGCTGAGTGAGGTTCAACATGTAATTGGTTGCACTGATCAGAGGTGTAGATGGGCACAATATCACATGTGATAACTAGTCCTTCAAGATCCTCAAGGTTTAGAATAGGTTATAGTGAAAGTTGTGGTGATGAAGAATTATTATGGCAGAGCATGTCAAATTCAAAATTGTGATAATTAAGGTATGCACATGCAGGCAGCGCAGTGTCTCCTTGTATAACTGAAAGAGAAATACCACCAGTTGCATGAACAATTCATCAATAGGTGCAAATATTAGCAATTTAAAATTTTTCATAACCTGGGGTTTCATGCATCATGCAACCACATTAAGCTATTGAAAAATGTAACAACCCTCACCCGACTACAGTGTAGCCGAGCAAAGTGTGCTACATTCAGTATCGGAGCACCCTATCTTATCTTACTTTATTATTTTAGTAATTTTGAATTCGTTTAATTTAATATCAATTATTTTTCTATAGAGAAACCATCGGAGTTTCCCCTATTTTATCATCAGTTGACGTATTTTACTATTTACCTGCTTGAAACTTTCAATAATATTTTATAATAAAAATATCATTCATGCTCATCATATTAATCTCACATTCAATTCTTGTAATTCACATCCATACTCATTTGTACAAATTCATTCATGCTCCATTCTTATAGCAAAATTCTCAAATTTGCATTAATTTACATAACTTGCAACTATTTACATAAATCCTTAATTTTCATGATATACAAATTAATTACAATTTGCTAATTTACATTACAATATAAGAAATAAATAACATACACATAATACATGATATGCTTAATGTGAGCCATATCTACATGCATTGCTGAAGAGGTGACAACCTTGAACACTCTGCAGATTAGACTCCAAAATCTCTGTTTAGTATTCGCTAGGCTTTAACTTCAGTACCTGAGCAAGGAAACAAATCCATCGCGCTAAGCATTGTTGCTTAGTGGTGCAATAATATAACAAGAAATAATGTATACAAATAAAAATAATTGGAGCATATTTTCTATACTCAAGAATTTTACTGGGTTCATATGAAATTTGCCATACAGTATATTTTTTGTCATTTATGTTGCTATCTAGGATCTGTTTTAGCAATTTCTCAATACTTGCTAGGTTGTCTTAGATTATCTCATAATAAGTAAATTTTAATATCGGTCCAGTTCATTTCGATTCTTTCTAATAATTAACTATTCTAATTTATTTTAAGTCATCTTACTCATTTATTTTATTTAATTTCTAATATTTTTAATTGCTAATATTCTTAACTTATTTCAATAAATTTTTTTTTCTCTGCCCAGGTAACCTATGACAGGTTGACTAAACTGGATAATGGGTCATTGGCATTGGACACCGCGGTGTCTCGGGCCGTCATACCATGGGACGCAGAACGTCAACCACGTATGCAGTCAGTATGGCTAAAAAGCTATGATAACACATAATCGGGCATAAAAGCCATGAGTGTGGGCATAAAGCCATGAATGCGGGCATAAAGTCATGAGTGCGAGCATAAAGCCATGAATATAGGCATAAAGCCTTTCGCAGTACTGCTAAACAATACCCTATTGGCATGCCAATCTATCCAATTTGACACACGTGTCTAGGCAATACATGGGCACATAGTACCATTAAGAGTTTATATGTTTCATCATTTCATTATATTTTTCGTTTATATTTTTATAGCATTCTAATTTTGTTTATAATGGAAACATAATTTCCAAATTCACATTTCTAGGTAATTTATGCATTCATCATAATATTCATACTAATTACAATTCACATTCATTTAATCTCATGTACCATTCACATTCAAAACATCTTTTCTTTCTCTCTTGATGGGAACCTAAATCCCAAATGACATTTTTATCACATTTATTCATTCAACAATCTATTCATGTAAGGTACATTTCATACTTCAAGTTGTATTGTTAATATATTATGAACTCCATTGGTGTTGGGAGTATAAGTCTCAACAATCTGTCTAGGTTAATTTCATTTCATATTCAAGTGGTATCACTCATGTTTTATTAGATCTACTAGTAATGGGAATACAAATCTTAATTATATATTCACATAACTTAAATGTTTATTAAGTCATTTAGGTAAATTACTATTTCTATTCCAAGTAATCCATGAACATTTCATGGATTCCAAATTTCATACCTTAATTTCCTTTACCAATTTAGTTCTTACACTCTGTGTCTTTGTATTACTATTTACATTACTATTCACTCAAATTATTGACTTTTTAATACATAATAAATTTGTTAAACCTAAGTTCATCAAGATACCACATTTTGTATTCTAAAGTTGTTGGTATTGGTTGCCAATACCATTTCAAAGCTTAGTGTTGGTTACTTTACAATTTTCAGATTTCAAGCACTAAGTTTACTGTTCCATTGGTCATTTGTACAGTAGGAATTTGATAAAATTGTCTTCATGAAAGTTGTTCCTTATTATGTATAGTTACATTTCTTTTTTTGAATCACTCCATTTGGAGTTTTGTAGCTCAAGTTATGGTTATTTTACCATAACTGGCTGGATTGACCTGTACCCAAAATTTCTGAGCAATTTGGTTCTGCCAGATTTAGTGACCTAAGTTTGGTTGGCAATTTAACTAGGTTAAGTTCAGAATTTGGATTTGTGTTCTTCATAAAAGTTGTAGAGCTATGTCTCAGCTTTCTACTGGTAATATTTCAGATCAATTGAACTTTTCTACATTGAGTTATGACCATTTGAACAAACATTGTTTATTTAGTCATTTTCTAGGGACAGCATGTTGGTCACCCGGCTTAGGATAATTTTTAGGTCAACTTGGTTTGCTTTTCTGGGCAGGGTTTCTTCACCAAAGTTCTACCATTATGTGTCTAGTTTCATGTACAATTGGCCTTGCACCAATTGAACCTATGCAACTCCATTTATGGCTGCCCAAACCTACTGGACTCACAACCAGTCCTGTAGGTCACCAAGGGTAGCATGCCTAAGCTCAACTCCAACATCCTTACTCACTTCAATTCCTCCTCACACACATTCAAATGGTCATTAATTGACCATTACAATGTTAATATATTATTACATAAGCAAAACTCTAATTTTTCACAAACCCTAATTTCCAAAGTGTCCATTTCATACTACCCATGCCATCTAACACATCCAATCACAAATTTCTACTAAGCAACTCCAATAAACATATTTTATTTCATTTAAATTCATCAATTCCCATAGGTACACATGCTGACCAAAATTCTTCTTCCATCAAACATGAATAATTTCTCAATTTTTTTCTTGTAATTCTTTCCATTTTCATGCTCAAATTTAAGTTTACTAAAAGAATATGGAAGAAAGTAGCACTAACCTCTTTGAGCAGAATTTTCCTAAGCTTAAACTTCACTTTCTTTCTTTTTCTAGGCTGCCAAACACTCTCCCAAGATGCACAAGCAAATTTTCATGAAAGAAGTCTAGGAATTTTATGGTGTTTTTATATGGGAATTTGAGGTGAGAAGAAAGAGCAATGGAGAGAGCTCTAGAGAATGGTGGTTCGGCTATGGCTCTTGGGAGGAAGAAGATGACCACAATTTTTGGTTTATTATTCTCTTTTCATTTGTTTTATGTAAGCTTGTTGAATGGTGATTGGTGGATAAGTTTTTAATGACTTCATCATGATGTAATAATTCCAATTTTCTTCATTTTTCTTTTCTTTTCCTTTCTATTCATTTTCAATTTAATTTTTAGCAATATTTATTCATATTTTAGATCATAATAATTATTTACTTAACTGGACAAGTTGGTCAAAAATCATCTCCGAAGGCGAAATGACCAAAATGCCCTCCGTTTGGCTTATTGGGCCAAAATCGTCTGTACCGATCGAAAAATTTTTCTAAGCATTTTCTTGGCATTCAAATGCCATAGAAACCTCAATGACTCTTTTCTGAAGTCCTAAAAATTATTTCATGAATTTTCTCCCGGGTTTAGGGCTTCTAGTTGAGAAGACCGCAACTTCCCACTAGGTTGCCCATCGCTAGGGCACCGGCTCATTTAACTTGGTTGTATTTTATTTCAAAAATTTTTCCCGAATTTTCTTATTAATGTTATTTATGATTCCTCACTCGAGTCTAAATATTTTTCCAAACGTTCTAGCTGTCCGGACCGACATCGGTCACCGAAACAGTAGAATGTATGGAATTGCTACAGTGAGGGTGTTACAAAAAACACATCATTTAGTCATACTAAATCATGTTTTAATTGCTAATCAAGCCTAATTGCCATTAGGAAACAATTTTCCCAAATTTTAACAAGTTAGGATTTTGGAGAATTCTTACCCAATAGGCGCAGAATGATATTCTAAAAAACTAATTCGGGAAGAAAGGCCACCAATTGCTAGCCCTCTAGCTTGTCCACACAAGCTCTTTGATCAAAGCCACTTGATCAACTTAAAACCTCCTCCTTTGCTTCCTTATGGTTCAGCGACAAGAAATTGGAAGGGAGGAAGAGTATGTTATTTCAAGTTTTCTCTTTTGGAAGTGATGAGAAACACTTTCTCAATTGTGATTCAAGAGCAACAATACTTGATTCTCTTGAATTCTTTATCTCAAGGATGAGAAATGGCCGACTAAGGATGGGAGAAGAAGCTTATTAATTTTCTTCTTATCTCATCGTTTAATATCTTCATTTCATAATTAATTAAGCTAATGAGTGTGTACTTTTAATTGGCTAATTAAAAGTGTTGTCTCAATCTCATTGGTCTACTTGTCCAAGCTTAATATTAATTTAGAAATTAAGATTTGATTAATTAAAAATTAATCATACCAATTAATTAATTAATCAACTATTAATAATTAATTTCCTTCCATTTTGACCAAGTCAACATGGTCAAATTTTGACAAGTCAAACTAGTCAAAATTCATTTTCTTCCTTTAGTTAATTTTTAAGTTTATATTTAAACACTTTAAATATTAACTTGAATACTTTCATAGATAAATTTAGTTTTAAGTCATGCTAGAAACTTTGCAATCTAATTGCAAACTAAATTAGTTAATTCAATTAATCAATTAAACTATTTAATTAATTAACTAACTTAATTTTACTTTGATCAAATTGCTCTTATGTGTGTGACTTACTAGATTCATTACTAATTAACAATGAGAATAATATTAACTCTTTAATATTATTGGAACCATTTCAAACTCAAAAATAAAATTTCATTTTTATTCGAGTTTTCATAAGTCATAGTTGACATCTAGCATTATGTGCTATGACTACCCAATTAGTTATGAATTTGCTCTCTAGTTCATTAACCTTTTATCATACATACCATGCACTAAAATCTCTCCATTAGAAAATTTCAATTCAAGCTGGAGTCATGATTTATGACAAACTCTAATTGCTTTGAATCATATGTTCTCTTTTAATTCTAATTCTTGATTAATAAGACTTTCCTGTCAGAAACTCTTTTCTGACTAAGTCTATCTATCCTAGCCAAGAACTTAAATTATCAAGAACCATTAAATGGACATAGGCTTTTATCCCTGTTTACTTAGGATAACGGATCCCATCTTGACTAATACCTATCTATATATATAACTAGTTGGAGCCAAAACATACCTATATACTCATACTTAGTACAAGTATAAAAGCAGTATCAAACTCAAACCACCTATATATAAGATAACTGTGTTATCTCAGGTCAAGAGATTATTTGCAATATTATGATCTAGATGACTTTGTATTGACAAAAGTAAACTCTAAGTACAAGTCATCTTGTGTCACTTGTTCAGCTTACTTATCTTATAAGTGCTCACTATATTTGTCATATGGCATGAGACTTACCATTCCATCCCATTAGTATCTAATACTAATCCATGAAAACAAATATAAGTGACAATCTTTCTGGATAAATCATGTCCAATGAAGTATCCTAGATTGTGAACCAAATTTATAATACTTGTACTAGAATATTCTGTCACTCATATTCTTAACAACTTAAGAATAGAACATCTAATAAGATATTAAAGGACCTTTTCAATTAAATTCAAACCATTTGAACATAAATGAAAAGAATAATTCTCATTAAATGGGAATAAATGTTTATATGATACAATACAATGATATGTTCTAGGGCATACTACTAACAAATCTCCCACTTATACGAGAGTTATTCATTACAAAACCTAAGACCCATCTTCTCAAGATACCGGTCCAACTGATTTTGTGTCATGGCCTTGGTGAAGGGATCTGCTGCATTATTAGCTGAAGTTATTTTTTTCATGGCTATATCACCTCTCCCAACTATTTTTCTAATAATATGGTAGCACCTTTCTATGTGTTTTGATTTTTGGTGAGATCAGGGTTCCTTTGCTTGTATGACCGCATCATTATTATCATAATGTAGTGGAATTGGTGATCTTTATCTAAATAGCTTATTTAACAGTATACTCGACCTCTGTAGTGGAGTCAGAAGATGTAGTCTGTTTGGTCTTTCAACTAACTGCACCTCCATTACATATAAACACAAAACCGGAGATAGACTTTCTATCATCCACGTTTGATTGGAAATCAGAATCTGTAAAACTATCTATTTGGAGATCACTTCCTTCATATATCAAGAACAAATCCTTAGTTCTTCTCAAGTACTTAAGAATATTTTTGACAGCTATCTAGTGTTCTAAACCTAGATTGGATTAAAACCTGCTAGTCAAACTAACAGTGTTAGCGATATCTGGCTTTGTACACAACATTGCATTTATTAAACTTTTAATTGCTAAAGCATATGGAATCCTGGCCATTTTCTCTCTTTCCTCAGGTGTCTTTGGAGATATTTCCTTGGAAAGATGGATACCATGCCTTGCAGGTAACAATCCCCTCTTTGAATCAAGCATTAACACCTTTTTCAAGTAGAGACTTTGGGATAAACCTATCATTCTTTTCGATCTATCTCTATAAATGTGAATACCAAGAATATAAGTTGCTTCCCCTAAGTCTTTCATAGAGAAAGTATTTGATAACTATAGTTTTATAGTAGTAAGCATACCGATATCATTACCTATTAATAAAATATCATCCACATACAAAACTAAGAAAGTGATTGCACTCCCACTAACCTTTTTGTATACACAGGGCTCATCCTTATTTTTGATAAAACCAAAGGATTTAATGGCTTCATCAAAATGGATGTTTCAACTCCTCGAAGCTTGTTTTAACCCATAAATAAACCATTTTAGCTTTTATACTTTGGAATCATCTTGGGATTTAAAACCCCTAGGTTGTTCCATAAATATGTCTTCCTCAATATATCCATTGAGAAAGGCTATTTTGACATCCATCTGCTAAATTTTATAGTCATTGTATGCTGCTATAACCAATAAAATCCTAATGGATTTAAACATGGCAACAAGTGAGAAGGTCTCCTCATAGTCGATCCCTTGCCTTTGGCGAAATCCTTTTGCAACTAGCCTTGCTTTATAGGTCTCTACCTTCCCATAAGAACTAATTTTCTTCTTAAAAATTCATTTATTCCCTATAGGTACAATACCTTTAGGTGAGTCTATAAGATCTCACACTTGATTCTTGTACATGAAATCCATTTTAGATTTCATTGCTTCGATCATTTTGAAGCATCTATATCTGATATAGCTTCTTCATATGTCATAGGATCATTACCCTGATCTATTTCCTCATGAACAAACAACTCTTATTCATTCTCATGAAGAAATCCATATCTCTCTAGTGGATGAGATATTCTGGTTGATCTTAGAGGTTGTGTTATGGATATATCATCAATAGACTGAGGCTGATTGGCTGGATTAATATCCATTCAGTCTGTTGGTTGGATGGAATTCTCTAATTTCAATTTTATCTCTTTGTGATAAAGGGAGATAGAAATAATATCCAAAACTATCTTTTGGATACCTAACAAACTATCCTTTTTAGATCTAGTTTTCAATTTCTTAGTCTTCAGCTTTTTGATATAAGCTGGACAACCCTAGATCTTTACATGCTTAATACTTGGTTGTCTTCCATGCCATATCTCATATGGGGTGGAAGAGACTAATTTGTTAGGGACTCTGTTAAGAATATATAAAGTTGTCTCAAGTACAAATCCCCAAAAGGAGATTAGAAGATATGTGTAGCTCATCATATTACATACTATATCTAATAAGGTACGATTTCTCCTTTTAGATACACCATTTAATTGTGGCATTCTTGGAGGAGTCAATTGAGAAATAATACTGTGTTCCTTTAGGAACTCATCAAACTCAATACTCAAGTATTTTCCTCCTTGATCTGATTGCAGAGTTTTAATACTTTTTCCTGTTTATTTTTCTACTTCAAATTTAAATTCTTTGAACTTTTCAAAGGATTCATGCTTGCATTTCATTAAATACAAATGCCCATAACTTGATTTATCATCGGTAAAGGTGAAGAAATAGTGATAACCTTCTCTTGCCATTTCTTTAAATGGACCACATATATCACTATGTACCAGCTCTAAAATATCTTCAGCTCTTAGTCCTTGTCCAACAAAGGGAGATCTAGTCATTTTGCCTTGAAGGCAGGATTTACAAATTAGAGTAGGTTTAGAACCCAATGAAGATAAAATCCCTATTTTCTCTAAATTTGTAATCCTATCTTCTGTAACATGACCTAATCTTAAGTGCCAAAGACGTTTTAAACTTGAGTTTTTTTGAGTAATGGTATTAAATTCAATTTGATTGCTTGCACTAGTTTTATATTTATTGTTATTATCCAAATAATAAAGGCCATTATGTAAAATACCCATACCAATAATTTTATTTTCAAAATAAATTTTGCAAACATCATCTGTGAACCGAAATTCATATCCATTACTAGTCAAACTAGATACAAAAATGATGTTTTTAAAAGCATCAGGTACATATAATACATGATCTAAATACAAAACATGTCCTTTTAGATACAAAGACTTAGATCTTATGGCTAAGGCTGCAACTGTTATTCCATTGTCAATGCGGAGTCTAACATCTTGTGCCTCCAAGTATTCACTGCTTGCTAGTTCCTGAATATCAAAACATATGTGAGAACTTGCACTAGTATCTAAAAAATAAGCTATAGATGAAATATGAGTATTACCAGAATCTAAATAACAAGAAATAGACATACCTACCAAAGGCTTATCCTTCTTGTTCTTCACAGACTCTAAATACTCAGAGCAATTTCTCTTCTAATGCCCTTTTTTTTTATGATGGAAACACTTTCCTTTATCTAAAACAGCTTCAGATTTCTTCTTTTTCTGTTTGGTTATTCTTCCAGATGGACCTAGAACAGAAGGTTTCCTTTTCTTATTACCTTTCTTCTTCTTGGACTTTCCAATAGAAGAAGAAGAGGCAACTAAAGCAATCTCCTCTCTTTTATTACCTAGCATGTTCTTTTGGGCTATCACTAGCAGGTTTAACAACTCAGCTAAGGTGCACTCCTATTTAGTCATATGAAAATTAGTAATAAAAGATCCAAATGACTCAAGTAGGGACTGAAGGATCAAATATATTTGTAATGGGAAGTCCATGTAAAAATCAAGATCCTCTAGCTGTTCAATAAGTCGGATCATCTTATGGACATAGTCTCCCACATTCTGTCTCTCAGTCAGCCTTATTCTAAACAGCCATTTAGATATCTCATATCTTGCATGTCTATTGTTCTCACCATACAACTCTTGCAGGTGAGTGAGGATGTCTGATGCACTTTGCATTTTCTCATACTGCTTATGCAATTCATGTGTCATGAAAGCCAGCATATAGCATCTAGCCCTCATATCATACTATTTCCATCTGTCTAAAGTTTCTTATTTTTCCTGTGAAGCTGCTGCAGGTAAGGGACCAGGAGCCCTTGAATCCAGAACATATCCAATACATTCTAAATTCAGAACAAGCTTTAGATTTCTTAACCAATTAGAAAAATTTAGACCAGTAAGCCTATTATGGTCAAGTATGCCCGCTAAGATATTGGATGGTTGTGGTTGAGTGCTCATTTTATCAAATTAATATTATAAAAAAATAACAAGATTCAAATTAGCATATTGTATCAAGTATATTAACCAAAATGATCATGGTCTTTTAATCAAATTGGCCCTCCCACTAATTTGGCAAATCCTATATTTCCTTTTTAGTGAGTGATTGAATTCTTATAAACCATTATTCATCCTCAAGTACATCTATTCTTGGAATCATAACAATTTATAAGTAACTCTTTATTCATCACATCACATGTGAGGTTCAATTAATTCTTTGGCCCCTAATGCTCAAAACTTCAGGTATATCCATTCTTAGTTTATCTTGCATTAGTTAAGTTGAGCCTTTAAGTCAACAAGTATGCAAATTTGAACCTCAATGACCTCAGGTACGTCCATTCTTGGCCATCAAAGTATTTACATACTCATAACATCTCATGCTTAACAATTATTTCAAGAATATCTCTTAAACTAAATACATCATTCCTATGTAACCATAGCCAACAATGCAAGTGTCTAAAATTTCTCAAAATAATTGCCTTAGTGGAGTGCCATGATGCAATTTTCAAAATTACACCATTACCAACTTAATCATTTTGTTGGAAGATTTCCTTGGCCGACTTAATTACTATTCGATCTCACTTTGCACATTAATCATTTTCATGCATATATCATATACATCATGAACATACATATCACATACATATATTCATACAATGAAAATGTAAAAGGCATGATCATGGACTATTCTATAGGAATTCAGCCCCAGCCACAAGGATTGAATTCAAGGCATCCTAGGTTACATCCGTCTATTTGCAGCTTGTTCACAATTCTTCAACTCTTAAAGGGTTGTGCTCCCACTGATCTCCATCAATGTTGTAAGCTCCATTTCTTCTTGTAAATCCATCAAGCCAATTACAACATTTATCCTTGGCATACCAAGGTGAAAATACAATAAAATTGAGCATGCAAGCTCAAATAAATAAATTACAACCTAAGAAATCTATCACAACAACTTATGATACAGCCCTTGAAAGAATTAAAATAATTATTACAAGTCCATAGGAATAAATAGGAACACAATCACATTGGTCTCCTAAAGTTTATGATCACCCTTCATGCCAATATCCAGACATTCATCACATGAACATATATTTAATTCTAAATATCACATATTCAAAATTAAATTTAATCAACCATGAATCTCATTCATAATCATATTATATTCAATTTGGGACTAAGATTAAACAATTTAATCACCAAGAAAAGTCATACAAGTTGAGAAAACACCTTGATCACATCATTAGCCTAATGGACATTCCACCTTGGCATAATGGTGCTTTGCTCAAAATTTATGATTTTTCTTAGTATCTAATGGTTTTAAACATCATCTCATGCATGTACAACACCATTAAATAAGTTAACTCAAAAAGATAAAATTGTTTGAAATAAGTCAAATTTTGGACGAACCAGAAAGAGCATGGTCTCACTATAGCTGATTCAATTCTAACAATTTTCTTTTGAGTTTTACTTGCTTCCAATTACATCCCCATATAAATGTCCCAAATTGCCTATAACATGAATTAATATTCTTAATGGCAAATTCGGGTGGCTCTGATGCCAATTGAAAGAGAATACCATCAATTGCATGAACAATTCATTAATAGGTATAAATATTAGCAATTTAAATTTTTTATAACCTAGGGTTTCATGCATCATACAACCACATCAAGCTATTGAAAAAAAAAATCATTTAGCCATACTAAATCATGTTTTAATTGCTAATCAAGCCTAATTACCATTAGGAAACATTTTCCCTAAATTTTAACAAGTTAGGGTTTTGAAGAATTCTTACCCAATAGGCACAGAGTTAGATTTTAAACACCTAATCTGAGAAACAAGGCCACCAATTGCTAGCCCTCTAGCTTGTCCACATAAGCTCTTTGATCAAAGCCACTTGATCAACTCAAAACCTCCTCCTTTGCTTCTTTATGGTTTGGCCAGAAATTGGAAGGGAGGAAGAGTATGTTGTTTCAAGTTTTCTCTTTTGGAAGTGATAAGAAACACTTTCTCAATTGTGATTCAAGAGTAATAATACTTGATTCTCTTGAATTCTTTATCTCAAATATGAAGATGAAACTAAGAAAAAGATAAGAGAAGTGGCTGGCTAAGGATGGGAGAAGAAGCTTATTAATTTTCTTCTTATCTCATCCTTTACTATCTTCATTTCATAATTAATTAAGCTAATAAGTGTGTACTTTTAATTGGCTAATTAAAAGTGTTGTCTCAATCTCATTGGTCCACTTGTCCAAGCTTAATATTAATTTAGAAATTAAGATTTGATTAATTAAAAATTAATTATGCTAATTAATTAATTAATCAACCATTAATTAATTAATTTCCTCCCATGTTTGACCAAGTCAATATAGTTCAACTTTGACAAGTCAAACTCTTCAAAATTAAATTTCTTCCTTAAGTTAATTTTCAAGTTTATATTTAAACACTTTAAATATTTACTTGAATACTTCCATAGATAAATTTAGTTTTAAATCATGCTAGAGACTTTGCAATCTAATTGCAAACTAAATTAGTTAATTCAATTAATAAATTAAAATAAATAAATAAATAAATAATTAAATTAATTTTGCTTTGATTAAATTGCTCTTATGTGTGTGACTTACTAGGTTCATTACTAATTGGCAATAAGAATAATATTAACTCCTTAATACTATTAGAATCGTTTCAAACTCAAAAATGAAATTTCTTTTCATTCGAGTTCTCATAAGTTATAGTTGACATTTAGCATTATGTATTATGACTACTCAATTAGTTATTAATTTGTTCTCTAATTCATGAACCTTTTATCATACATACTACGCACTAAAATCTCTTCATTACAAAATTCCAATTCAAGCTAGAATAATGGTTAATGTCAAACTCTAATTGCTTTAAATCATATGTTCTCTTTTAATTCTAATTCTTGATTAATAAGACTTTCCTATTAAAAAATCTTTTCTGACTAAGTCTATATGTCCTGGTTAGGAACTTAAATTATCTAAAATAATTAAATGAACATAGAATTTTATCCCTATTTACGTAGGATAATGGATCCCATCTTGACTAACATCTATCTCCATATATAATTAATTACAGCCAACACATGCCCATATACTCATGCATAGTACAAGTGCAAAAGTAGTATCAAACTCAAACCACCTATATACAAGATAATTGTGTTGTTTTAGGTCAAGGGATTATATGCACTATTACGATCTAGATGACTTTGTATTGACAAGAGTAAACTCCATGTACAAGTCATCTTGTGTCACTGTTTCTGCCTACTTATCTTATAAGTGCTTACCATGTTTATCATATAGCATGAGACTCACCATTCCATCCTATTAGTGTCTCATACTAATCCATAAAAACAAACATTAGTGACAATCTTTCCAGATAAGTCATGCCCAATGAAGTATCCTAGAGAACCAGATTTATAATACTTGTACTAGAATTTTCTATCACTCATATTCTTAACAACTTAAGAATAGAATATCTAACAAGATATTAAAGGACCTTTTCAATTAAATTCAAACCATTTGAATATAAATGAAAAGTATAATTGCCATTAAATGGGAATAAATGTTTATATGAAATAATATAATGATATGCTCTAAGGCATACTACTAACAATAACATGATTTCTATCTACAGAGTTAGAATTTGAATATCTCTTCCAATGGTTAGAGGAAAAGCAAATATTATTTTGGCCCAAAGCACCTAAGATATCCTCATGCGCCAACAAGGAGACCTTATTCCCTAGGGTGTGGTTGGCAGAGTGTGAAGGGCTAGAAGATGGTAAATTACCCTTGTTTGATGCACCAGCACTTAATTTAGAAGATGCCACGTGATCATCCTCTTGAGTCCCAGTTCCTTCGTTTAAACTTTCTGACAGAGAATTCTGGGGATGGTAGGGCTTCAATGAATGAAACTCAAAGTAAGGTTCTTTTACTGCAACTATTTTAAATCTAGTGTTATCCATGTCTACTACAATTGCCTTGTTAATGGTAATAAGAGACTCTATTTTTAATTAGCATGCAAGCGGAGTCCAACTTTCTTTTACTTTGCGTATCACCTTTCAGGTCAATAAAATCCCCACAGAAGCTAGTAACCCAATGAAAAAAATAAAGAGTCCAAGTATGCAATGGTACCCTATATAATCATAGCCACACTAATCTCTTTGAAAGCGTGAGTTTTGGAGCTAAGGCTTCACTTCTTCAAACCATTGCTCTAGCTAAAACTGTTCTTCTAGATAACCATTCATTTGTTCTTTGTCATCAATAGTGAGCAAAACCTTATCACCAACCATTGGAATGATTCTAACTAATATAATGCCCTATGAAAAGAAGTATACTTCCAAGTTTTTTATGGTGAGGATGTTGCAAACTTTGTAACCGCTGATCATTCTAACTATTCACTGTTTTCATTTGCTCTATTTTCAAGGGGGTTATAATGTCTAGTCACCATTTTAGGTTTTTGTCTTGGCATTCCAGGGCAAATGTCAATCCCTGCATTGTTCTAAGTATTCACTGCCAGATGCGAAGCCTTCCATTGCGAGAAAAAGTGGTGATTTCCCTATAACTTAAATGCCTTTTTAGATGAAGACTCTTCCTTTGTTAGTTAGTGGTTTGTTCATTTTTCTTGCATGGAAGTTATACTTCTCTATTGTGGTTAGATAGAGAGGTGTATAGCTTGTAAGTTCCAAACCAAACATTGCTAATTGCATTCATAAGATTATGAAGATTATTATCTGAGAAAGTTTTTATGAAGCCAAATCTTTTCCCTTTTGTAACGCCCTGAATTTTTAAATAATTATTTTGTGTAGTCATTTGAGTATTGTATGGTTTGGCGGGCCCAGGAGAGGTCGTATGATGTTATTACTATTGTGGGCCTGAGGCCCTATGTGTTGCGTTTTGTTGAATTTTCATGCAGGGGGTTAGGTCTAGTTACAAGGGAAACTCTGTCGAAATTTCAGCAATACCTTAGGATTTATTCTTGCTTTTATAGATTAAATTAATTGGTTAATTCTGTCAGTTAATTGATAGAGGTCAATGTATATATATATATGAACGGTGCCAGCCAATCTTCTCCTATCCAGTTGGACTAGCTGTAGTCCAATCATCCTTTCTGTGAGTAGATATTGATTTTAGTTATAATTTCAATATTATTATATTCAAAGCATATTCATACATCATTTATACATATATGTATGTAGTAAATATTAGGCACGCTTTATATTACATTTGTTCTTGATGATATTGCTGTGATTGTTATTTTATGGTGATTTGAAGTTGTGTGTGTGTGTGTGGGTGTGTACGTGGTATGTATATGGATATGGGTAGGACGAGTAGACGCGGCTAAAGCTTGACTCGCTGGAACCCAATCCTTTTTATGGATAAGTTGGGGTAAGTACAATTTTGAGTTGATCTCGCTGGCCCTCCCTTTTAGATATTAAGAGAAAGTCCGACTTTGAGTTGATGTCACTGGCAGAGGTTAGAAATAAGAGAGCTATATAGTGGATCAGCTCTCATATATATATATGTGTGTGTGTGTGTGTGTGTGTGTGTGTGTGAGTATGGATGTGACACACAGGTGTGTGAGTGCTCCAAATTGCTTTTGGTGTGATTATGACTTGACCTATTTGAATTGTGTGAAGGTGTTGCATTCATTCTTAGGGATCCACTAGACTTAAGTAGTTATAGAAATTATATGTAAAATCAATATTTTACTCTATGAGTTGAACGCTCACTCCTGTTCACCCATTTTTTTTCAGGCTACAGGAGAACTCTTATTTGTGTTTAACCTGCTTCCTACCTCGCAGGTCTCTTAGCTACTCTATTTATATTTGTGTTGTAAATTTTGAAAGTTCTAAAACTTCGCATGTATTAAAAGATATTTTGTTTGACTTGGGACTGTAATAGATTATTATTTGAAATCTATAATTTATTGATTTTGTATATGTGGATTTGTAGATTGAATGGGTTATGTGGATGAGGGGGCTAAACTCTCAGTGATCATATTGAGTTGCTGATGATTGTAAGGGTGAGCTGAGCTCCCCAAATGATTTTATTTTGTGATCATCGGTCAGGTGAGCCAAAAACTCCCCATTGGATAGTCCAGTTTAAGGCCAAACTCTGTCCGATTAATTTCTTAAAAACGAGCTTGAATATGGGCTAGAGAATAGTTAGGCTTATTATGGGCTTTAGGGGCCTTATGCCGACCCAAGTCCTAGTGTCGAGTCATGACAATATTGATATCAGAGATTAGGCTTTAGATTCTTAGGTAATATGTGTCTATGGCTTTAGGGAAAGTCTTGTTAGGAGGTCACATGCGGAGTATAGGAGCCTGTTTTGTCTTCTTCTGTAATTCTTTGTTTTTAGATTCTGCATTATTTCTCGGGTAATATAAGAGTGCTTCAGTTAGTGTCTTAGTTTTCGTGAAGTACATAGAGATGTGAAATAGAGTTAGCAGACGTATTGAGGTTTGCCATGGGAATACGAACTCCAAGAAATACTGTGTTTTGTCAATATATGGTTAACTAGCGTGCCTATCTAGTGTAATGCATAAGTACTTAAAGGTGAGTTATAATAGCATAACTACCCTAGATAGGAGTGAGGGTACCACCGCTAGCAGTTATCAGTGGATAGCTCGGTTAGAGTAAGTTTATGATATTAGTGGATTCAAGAGAGATAAGAGGTTGGAAGACTAGGTCTGTTGGGACGTACCATAGTAACCTATGTAATATTATCAATGTCTATTCTGTAAGTTGTAGATTATAGTACTGATATGAGATTATTGTGTAGAGCTACATGCATCCCCGTGGTGTTCCATGATGAGAGTGTTTACAGGTAACCTCTATATCAGCCAGAACAGAGTTCTATATTTGCAGAGGAGTTGGAAACTCCTAGTTAGGAGTTTAAAACCCTTGAGTTAGAATATCGAAGGCCACAGTTGGGTAATAGCTAAAGTCAATGACTTGATTACCTTAGCATAAGCTAGAGTTATATTATGAGTTACCATAAGATTAAAGGTTTCAATATAGTCGCAAGTAAAGGTAGCACCTACAGAGTGAGATCATCTAGTCTCTAATATGGGGTCTTAGACAGTTTTGGCATTACAATGGATATTTCGCCTAGAATTTAGTGAAAATCGTATCTTTTTTGTGTGATAGTAAGGTGCAGAGTATGACTTTGCTCCCTTAAAGGGGAGATCGGATGCTATGAATGGTGTCATAGCTTATGAAATGACACTTTATGGAGTTTACAGTATGATAAGAGAGCAGATAGCTTGACATGATTGTGGCAAGGTGATAGAAACAGTACTTCTTTTGCAGTCAATTGTGATGTAGAATATGGTCTTATATTTTTAAAAGAGACAAAAAGTTACTACTATTGATGGTGACCTATAGAATAATGTCTCAAATGGGTCTGTAGAGTGTGGTAGAGAGTTGTTGGCTCATGTATCCTGGAAAGGGTACAAGTTCCATTGTAGGAGCCATAAGTGATCAGATCATGATAAATGTAAAGCCTTTGATTTGAATGAAGGGTTTAGGTACCCAGTACCTTAAGTTTTGGCTAAGTGAGTGGATATAAGAAAATAAAATCTATGTAGATCCCCTCCTCGAGATAGTAGAGGGTAGTACGTAATCTAAAGGATAAAAACAGAGATCATATAGTGAATGTATGGCTACTATTCCCCGAGTTCCTCCTTAGTTTCTTATTGCTCAAGACAAGAGTATATTTTAAGTAAAGGAAAGGATAAGGACAAAAATTAGCATAGATAAATCATAAAATATGTATATATATATATAGAAGAAGTGCATAAGGAAAAGATAAAATAGTTAGTTCAGATGCAGCAGGAGAAATAACACGAATGCCAGTGGAAGTTGTGACATCCTCATTTTAGGTAGTGCTGTACATTCAATTAAACGGTGACTAACGTCGGATCGGACAGTCAGAATGTCTGGAACTATATTTAAACTAGAGTAAAGAGCCATAAATAACAGAATAATAGTTAAGTAAAATCAAAGAGAAATCAAAGAAATAAAATGCAATTGGGTTAAAGGAGATGAGGTTCCAGCAATGGGTAACCTTATCGGGAAGCGACTGTAGATACAGTTGCCAACCCCAGACTCATGAGGAACCCTGTGAGATAATTATTTGGGACTAAATTGAAGAATTGATGAAGATTAATAACAATAGAAATGTCAAGGAAATGCAAGAAACTTTTATGCTAATCGGTAAAGGCAATTATGATTTGATGAATACAATGAAGGACATTTTTGTTATTTCACCCTCAGAGTTGAATTTTGACCTAAATGTCAATCAAAATGAGTAAAAATAAAATATAAAATGATGTTTAAAATCATTATAGGACCAACTAATAAAATGCATATGGGAGTTGATATCATAAATTTTAATTAGCCTTAAACAAATCTATATTTCATTAAATACGCATTTTTCTGATAAGTATTACAAATAGGAGAATATTACTTTTATTTATATATTATATTTTCATTGTATTATTGCACCACTAAGCAGAAATGCTTAGCGCATTAGTTTTTCTATTGCGTAGGTACTGAAGATAAAACCCAGTGGACTCTAAACTGGGATTTTTAGGAGTATAAATCTGCAGACCAGTGTCCAGTGTGTCACCTCACTTTGCAGTGCATTTTGGTAGGACCTGCTAGGCTATTTTAGTTATTTTGTATATTGTATATAAACATAAGTTTGTAATGTAAATTAAGAGTTCATGTAGTTAAATTTGTATGTGATGTAATTAATAAAGTTGAAAATTTTATGTATAAATTGAGCATGAATGGATGAAAATTTGAATGAATTTGATGACTTGAAATTGAGAATTATGGATTGAGATTATGAATTAAAATTGAGAATGTTGATGAGTATATGAATTGATATGGAATATTTTTGAAACAGATGAATAGTATAACTTGCCAAATATTAATAAAACAGGGGAAACTCCATCCGTTTTCTCCATTTAAATATTCGAAAATAAATAATAAAGGAAAAATAAAAATTAATAAGGAATAAAGTATGATAATTGAGTTTTAAAATGGCATTTAAAATAAATTATAAATAAAGTAAGATAAGGTAAGGTGCTCCGGCACAGAATGTAGCATTCCTTGCTCGGCTACACTGTAGATCGGGTAAGGGGTGTTATATTTAGTGGTATCAGAGCACGGTTTAGGAGTCCCTAAGCATAGATAGATAGAAAGAGATAGAGTGTATGTCATGCATTACATTTGCAAGAGTCGAGGTGACACTAATGCAGATCTGTTTCTCTAGTTATTTTAGGTTAACCCATGGACCCTGAATCACAAAGGGCAGTAGAGGAAGAAGTGGAAAGCTATGCCCCGACTGGGGGTGATGTGGGAGGCAGGAGAGGTCCTGCTCCACCAGTGCCAGAGGGGCTTACGCAACCCCAACAGGCTTTGTCTGAGCAGATGACAGAGTTCTTTAGATGGATAACTGGAGTAATTCCATAAGTTCAACCTCAACCCCACAGAGATCTCATTTAGAAAAGATCAGAAAATATGGGGCTGTAGACTTTAAGGGTAAGAAGGAAGATGACCCTTCAGCTGCTAAGTACTGGTTGGAAAGGACAAAGAGGGTCCTTCAACAGCTTCACTGTACTCCTAGGGAGAGTTTAGAGTGTGCAGTATCTCTACTCTAGGAGGAAGCTTATCTGTGGTGGGATACAGTCTCACATGTGGTTTAGCTAGAATAGTTGATGTGGGATTTCTTCTTGACTGAGTTTAGCAAGAAATATATCAGTAATGTGTATCTGAAGGCAAGAAAGAGAGAGTTCATCAGTTTAAGGCTGAGGCAATTGACAGTTTTTGAATATGAAAGGAAATTTGTCAGATTGAGCAGATATAGCAGAGATAGTCCCAACTGAAGCTAACAGATGTAGAAGATTTGAAGAGGGATTAAATGGCAATATTAAGTTGCATGTTATAGCCTTGAGGATCATTGATTTCTCTCAGTTAGTAGAGACTGCATTAAATGTGGAAAGGGTTAGAAACAGTGAGCAGAGTAGGAGAGATATACAACATAAGAGAGAATCTGGACCAGGACAGTCGAGTACGCCAACTACTAGTAAGAAGCTCAAGGGTTCACAGGATTAGACACATAGCTAGAGAGGCCAATCTGGGATATCTATAGCTAGTTCCCTAGGTACAGTAACAAGGGGATCAATCCCAGTACCTAAATGTACCCACTGTGGTAGGAGACATAGAGGGGAGTGTCGATTGCTAACTGGAGGGTGTTTTAAGTATGGGGCTACGGATCATTACATAAGAGATTGCCCCTAGAGGAGTGGTTCAATAACTCCAGCACAAGCTGATAGACCTGCCCCTATAGTTCAAAGGGGTAGGAAACCTGGTAGAGCAGTTGTAATAGCCCGGCTTACTGGCTAGTATTATTCGCTTTGGCCTAGCCCATACTAGGCCTCACGGATTTGTCCCTTGGGCTTTTACACCCAAAAGCATGCTAACTAGTGTTCCAAGACCACCCAATTTAAGTCCATGATCTCTCCCTTAGGTAAATCCCACATCGGCAAAGCACGGAAGAGATTTTGGACTTAAATTGGGTGGTCTTAGAACACTGGTTAGCGTGCTTTTGGGTGTAAAAGCCCAAGGGACAAATCTGTGAGGCCTAGTATGGGCTGGGCCAAAGCGGAAAATACTAGCCAGTGGGTCGAGCCATTACAATTGGTATCAGAGCACTCCACGTGGCCTCTTGAGCGATGGTGGGGCAAACCTCAGCGAGGATGCTGAGTCCCAAAAGGGGGGGGGGGGAGAAAGGTCACTTAAGCAAATCTCACATCAACAAAGCATGGAGATGGTCTTGGGTTCAAAAAGTAATGATATATAAAATGGGGAAACTAATCACTAGAGGCGCCTTTTGGTGGAATGACCTGGAGAGTTGGAAGAACTCCAGGGTTAAGCGTGCTTGCTTGAGAGAAATCCTAGGATGGGTGACCTCCTGGGAAGTTCTCCATTCCACCTATGGGATAAAACCGTGAGGCTTATAGCCAAAGCGGACAATTCCTCTAGTGGTTGAAGCTCGATTGTTACAGCAGAAGCAGCTGATACTTCACAGAAGGCTGCTTCTTAAATAGTAAAAAGGCCCGAAGCTAGGGTAGTACCACGGGTATATGCCATGGAAACTCGAGAGGAGCTGGATCTAGGCATTGAAGAGGCAACACGGGGAAGTGAAGAAGCAAGGTGGTACCAGTTCTTTGACTACTTACATCAGGTAAATTTCGAGGACGAAATTTTATTTAGAGGGAAAGAATTGTGACATCCTCATTTTAGGTAGTTCCGTACATTCAACTGTTTCGATGACTAACGTCGAATCAGACAGCCAGAATATATGAAACTATATTTAAACTAGAGTGAGGAGGCATAAATAACAGAATAATAGTTAAGTAAAATCAAAGAGAAATAAAAAAAAATGAAAAGCAATTGGGTTAAAGGAGCCGAGGTTCCGGTGATGGGTAACCCTATTGGGAAGCGACTGTGGATATAGTTGCCAACCCCAGACTCATGGGGAACCCTATGAGATAATTATTTGGGACTAAATTGAAGAATTAATGAAGATTAATAGCAATAGAAATGTCAAGGAAATGTAAGAAACTTTAATGCTAATCGGTAAAGGCAATTATGATGTGATGAACACAATGAAGGGCATTTTGGTCATTTCACCCTCAAAGTTGAATTTTGACCTAAATGTCAATTAAAATGAGTGAAAATAAACATTTAAAATGAATTAAAATCATGAATTGTGTAATGGAAAGGGGAAAAGAAAATATAATTAAATTATGATATAAGCCTTATCACATGATGACATAATGACATCATTAAAAATTTAATTCAATTACATTGAGATAAATACTTAAACATAAGACAAATTGTATTAAATGAGAGATTGGTCTTCTTCCTCTTCCATTCCAATTTGGCCGAACCACCATGAAAGCCCTCCTTCCACCATTTTCATCTCAATCAAGCTTGATTTCTCTCCAATTCTCACCATCAAATCCCTAGCCACCAACACTAAACCTTAATATTTCATCTAAATGAAGAGTTTGGAAGCAAAAAGGAGTAGAGAAGTTGAGTTTTGGCAAGCTTGGGATTCATACAAGTGAGGTTAGTGCAAGTTCTCATCTTCCATCTTCTTCTTACCTTGAAATTGAGTAGAATTTAGAATAAATTAATTGAAAAAATGAAGAGAATAAGTATTTAGGGACAAACTAGGGTTTCAGTTAACCTTAGAGGAGATGAGATTTTGATGATTTTGTTAGTAGTATGCCCTAGAGCATATCATTTAGTATGTATCTTGTACATATTTTATTAATAAAAGGCATTTTCACTTTTCCATTTATATAATATATTTATGTGTAATAGAAAAGGTTCCATTGATATTTTGTTAGAAATATTATTCTTAAGTTGTTAAGAATATGAGTGACAGTATTTCTAGCACAAGGTATCATAAATTGGTTCACAATCGAGGATACTTCAAAATAAGGACATGACTTATCCAGAAAGATTGTAATCATGTTTGTTCCCAAGTTATTTATATGAGATATAAATAAGATGGAATGGTGAGTCTCATGCCATATAACAAACATGATAGGCACTTATACATGATAAGTAGGTCGAACCAGTGACATTTATGATAAGCACATAGAGTTTACTCTTGTCAATGTATTGTCATAAATCATATTAGTGCATATAATCTTTAGACCTGAGATAGCACAGTTATCTTGTATTTAGGTGATTTGAGTTTGATACTACTTTCATACTTGTACTGTGTATGGGTATATGGGCATGTGTTGGCTCCTACTAGTTATATATGGAGGTAGTTGTTGATCAAGATGGAATCTGTTACCCTAAGTAAATAGGGATAAAATCCTATATTCATTTAATTATTTTTGATGTTTCAAGTTCCTGGCCAGGACAGATAGATTTATTCAGAAAAGAGTTTTTGATGAGAAAATTTTTTTAATCAAGAACTGGAATTAAAAGAGAACATAATATTCATAGCAAATGGGGTTTGACATAAACCATGACTCCAGCTCGAATTGGGATTTTGTAACAGAGAGATTTTAGTGCATGGTAACATATGATTCTAGGTTCATTTAAGGTAAACCTTAGGTTGACAGGACCTAATCTATCTGATTGGCTAAGAAATTTTAAACTTGTCCTGAACCTTGAACATATAGGATATGTTCTAAACTCAAATGTTCCTGGTCCCTTACCTCCAGAGGCTACTCAAGAGGAACATGAAACTTTGGACAAGTGGAAGGAGCATGATATGAGAGCCAAGTGTTACATGCTTGCTTCTATGAGTAATGAGTTACAGAAGCAGCATGAGAACATGCAAAGTATGAGTGAGATCCTCCTTCACCTACAAGAGTTATATGGTGAGGACAACAGGAATGCTAGGTATGAGATATCTAGGCAGCTGTTTCGCATGGGGATGTCTGAGGGACAGAATGTTGGTGATCATGTCCACAAGATGATTCAGCTGATTGAGCAACTAGAACATCTTGACTTTAACATAGATTTCCAACTGCAGACGGATTTGATCCTTCAGTCCCTTCCTGAGTCATTTGGTAATTTTGTGATAAATTTCTATATGACTAAGCAGGAATGCACCTTGGCTGGTTTACTCAACATGCTGGTTATTGCCCAAAAGAATATATCGGGCAATAAAGGAAAAGAGGTAGCTTTGATTGCATCTTCTTCTGCTGGAAAGTCCAATAAGAAGAAGGGCAATAAGAAAAAGAAACCTCAGATTCCTGGTCCTTCCAAGAAAATAGCTAAACAGAAAGGGAAGACTAAAGCTGATGGAGGCAAAGGAAAGTGTTTCCACTGCCAGAAGGATGGGCACTGGAAAAGGAACTGCCCAAAGTATCTTGCTTCTCTGAAGGACAAGAAGGATACACCTTTAGAAGGTATGTCCATATCTTATTATTTAGATTCTGATGATACTCATAGTTCATCTACAGCTTGGGTTTTAGATACTGGTGCTAGTTCTCACATTTCTTATGATATGTAGGAACTAGCAAATAGTAGTAGCTTGCGTTCTTGAGATATTAGACTCCAGATTGGCGATGGCTCAACTGTTGAAGCTTTAGCCATAAGATCTAAATCTTTTTACATGTCAGGACATGTTTTGTGTTTGGATAATATTTTATATGTACCTGATGCTTTTAAGAACATCATTTCTATATCTAGTTTGACTAGAAATGGCTATGAATTTCAGTTCACAGATGATGTTTGCAATATTTATTTTGGAAATAAATATGTTGGTTCGGGTTATATGAATGATGGTCTTTATTATTTGGATAATAATGACAAACACAAATTGAATGCAAGTGTTCTAAATGAATGCAATGCCAAGGTGAAAATCAACTCAAGTTCAAAATATATTTGGCACTTAAGGTTAAGTCATGTTGCAGAAGATAGGATTGCAAAACTGGAGAAAATGGGGATTCTATCCTCATTGGGTTCTAAACCTACTCCAACCTGTGAATCCTATCTTCAGGGAAAAATGACTAGATCACCCTTTATAGGACAAGGGCTAAGAGCTGAAAATATTTTGGAGCTAATACATAGTGATGTATGTGGTCCATTTAAAGAAATGGCTAGAGGTGGTTTTCATTACTTTATTACCTTTACTGATGATAAATCAAGGTTTGGGTATTTGTATTTGATGAAATACAAACATGAATCCTTTGAAAAGTTTAAAGAATTTAAATCTGAAGTAGAAAATCAAACAGGAAACTTCGATTAGATCGTGGAGGTGAATACTTGAGTACTGAATTTGATGAATACTTGAGAAAGCATGGCATTGTTTCCCAGCTAACTCCTCCAGAAACACCACAGCTGAATGGTGTATCTGAAAGAAGAAATCGTACCCTATTGGATATGGTACGTAGTATGATGAGCTATACTGATATGCCAATCTCCTTTTGGGGATTTACATTAGAATCAGCTTTGTATATTCTGAATAGGATTCTATCAAAATCAGTATCTTCCACACCTTATGAGATATGGCATGAAAGAAAACCAAGTCTTAAGCATGTTAAGATTTGGGGTTGTCCAGCTTATATCAAAAAGCTGAACATTGATAAATTGGAAACCAGATCAGAAAAGGGTCGATTTGTTGGATATCCAAAAGATAGTTTTGGATATTATTTTTATTTGCCTACATCACAAAAGATTGTGATAAGTAGAGATGTCACATTTCTTGAACAATAGTTTGTTCAGGAAGGAGGCAAAGGAAGGCAAATAGAGTTAGAATTGGAGAATTCTGACCAACCAACAGATCATATGGATATAGATCCATCTAGCCAACCTACACCTATTGATGAAACATCTACAGTTGTTCCTCGTAGAACAACCAGGGTATCTCACCCACCAGTGAGATATGGTTTCCTTCATGAAGAAGAACAAGAGTTGTCTACTCATGAAGAAGTTGATCATGAAGATGATCCACTTACCTATGAAAAAGCTATATCAGATATAGACTCTTCAAAATGGATTGATGCTATGAAATTTGAGATTGATTCCATGTATAAGAATCAAGTTTGGGATCTTGTTGACCCACCTGAAGGTATTATACCTATAGGGAACAAATGGGTTTTTAAGAAGAAAATTGGTTCTCATGGAAAGGTAGAGACCTATAAGGCAAGGCTAATAGCGAAAGGGTTTAGCCAAAGGTAAGAAATCGACTATGAGGAGACTTTCTCGCCTGTTGCCATGCTTAAATCAATTAGGATTCTATTAACAATAGCTGCATACTATGATTATGAGATTTGGTAGATGGATATCAAAACAGATTTTCTCAATGGATACATTGAAGAAAACATTTTCATGGAATAACCTAGGGGTTTTGAATCCCATATGGTTCTAAAATATGCAAGCTAAAGCAATCCATTTATGGGTTGAAACAAGCTTCGAGGAGTTGGAACATCCATTTTGATGAAGCCATTAAGTCATTTGGTTTTATCAAAAATGAGGATGAGCCATGTGTATATAAGAAGGTTAGTGATAGTGCTATTACTTTCCTTGTCTTATATGTGGATGATATTCTATTGATGGGTAATGACATAGGTATGTTGACCACTGTAAAGGTATGGTTGTTAAATATATTCTCCATGAAAGACTTAGGGGAGGCAACCTATATTCTTGGGATTCGCATCTATAAAGATAGAGCGAAAAGAATAATTGGTTTATCCCAAAGTCTATACTTGGAAAAGGTGTTAAAAAGGTTTAACATGCTTGATTCCAAGAGAGGATTGTTACCAGTGAGACATGGTATCCACCTTTCTAAAGAGATATCTCCAAAGACACCTGAAGAAAGAGATAAAATGGCCAAGATTCCATATGCTGTTAGTTTGACTAGTAGGTATCAATCCAATCCATGTTTGGAACACTGGATAGCTGTCAAGAATATCCTTAAGTACTTGAGAAGAACTAAGGATTTATTCTTGATTTATGGAGGTGGAGACTTGTAATTGGATGGTTATACTAATTTTGATTTCCAATCAGATATCGATAATAGAAAGTCTATCTCTGGGTATGTGTTCATTTGTAATGGAGGTGCAGTCAGTTAGAAGAGTTCCAAACAGAGTACGACTACAGATTCCACTACCGAGGCTGAGTATATTGTTGCATCAGATGCTGCAAAGGAAGCTGTTTGGATAAAGAAGTTCATGACAGAACTTACAGTATTTCCTTCCATTGAGTTAGCAGTTTCACTTCACTGTGACAACAATGGAGCAGTCATACAGGCCAAGAAACCCCGATCTCACCAGAAATCCAAACACATAGAAAGGCGCTACCACATTATCAGAGAAATAGTTGGGTGAGGCGATGTAGCCATGCGAAAAATTGCATCAGCTAAAAATCTAGCTGATCCATTCACTAAGCCTATGTAACAAACTCAGCTAGACCGACATCTTAAGAAGATGGGTCTAAGTTATTGTAATGAATGGCTCTAGTGCTAGTGGGAGATTGTTAGTAGTATGCCCTACAACATATCATTTAGTATGTATCTTGTACATGTTTTATTAATAAAAGGCATTTTCACTTTTCCGTTTACATAATATATTTATGTGTAATAGAAAAGGTCCATTAATATTTTATTAGAAATATTATTCTTAAGTTGTTAAGAATATGAGTGATAGTATTTCTAGCACAAGGTATCATAAATTGGTTCATAATCAAGGATACTTCACAATAAGGACATGACTTATCCAGAAAGATTGTAATCATGTTTGTTCCCAAGTTATTTATATGAGATATAAATAAGATGGAATGGTGAGTCTCATGCCATATACCAAACATGATAGGCACTTATACATGATAAGTAGGCCGAACCAGTGACATTTATGGCAAGCACATAGAGTTTACTCTTGTCAATGTATTGTCATAAATCATATTAGTGCATATAATCTTTAGACCTGAGATAGCACAGTTATCTTGTATATAGGTGGTTTGAGTTTGATACTACTTTCATACTTGTACTGTGTATGGGTATATGAGCATGTGTTGGCTCCTACTAGTTATATATGGAGGTAGGTGTTGATCAAGATGGAATCTGTTACCCTAAGTAAATAGGGATAAAATCCTATGTTCATTTAATTGTTCTTGATGTTTCAAGTTCCTGGCCAGGACAGATAGATTTATTCAGAAAAGAGTTTCTGATGAGAAAATTTTTTTAATCAAGAACTGGAATTAAAAGAGAACATAATATTCATAGCAAATGGGGTTTGACATAAACCATGACTCCAGCTCGAATTGGGATTTTGTAACAGAGAGATTCTAGTGCATAGTAACATATGATTATATGTTCATTTAAGGTAAACCTTATTACTAATTGGGTGGCTATGGCATGCTATGCTAGGTATTTACCATAGTCTATGAGCTGCATAAAATGATTTAGAGAAATCATTTATAGTAAGAAAGAGTTCTGATGATATTAAGAGTTGATATCATGTCTCATTGCCAATTAGTGATAAGCTTAGTAAGTCACACACATACACAAGTAATCACTAAATTAAATATGGTTTAATTAATTAATTAAAGAGTTTAATTAATTAAATAGGTTTGGTTTGCAATTAGGTTGCAATATCCCTAGCATGGCTTGAAACCAAATCTAAGTTATTGGATGTATAGTGTAAGTTAAATTTATATTTAAAGTGTTTAAATATGAATTTAATTAATGAGAAATTAATTAATAGAGATTAACTAATTAATTTATATTTGATATAAATTGATTAGAAGAAGAGAAATAATTATTTTGGGTTGAAAACTCAAAATTAAGACACAGGGGTATTTTGGTCATTTCACAAGGTGACATATAGCACCATGAGATGGTGACACATGGCATTACACATAAGCTTGCCATATGTCTTTTAATCATGTAAGATGATTAAAGTTAAGATTAAATATAGGTTTGACACTTGGCATAATGTGATTGGGTTAATTAAACCTAGAGCCAATCAGAAGGTGACATGTGGCAAGTGTTTTAAGTGGTGACCTAGCTATATAAGTGTAAGGATGAAAGAACAAAAAATACAAGCTGTTGTTTTCTCTTGGTGCCGCCACCCTTGGAGTGTTTTCTTCTCTTCTTCTTCATCTCTCATCAATTCAAAGAGATTTTCCAATAATCTCTTGAATTAAAAATACTAGAAATCGTTTTTAGTGTTCTGTTTACATCTGTAATCTCTCAAAAGACAAAACTTGATTTTCTAATTGATTGGAAAAGCTTTAAAAGGTGTTCAAGGGCTGCCATTAGTGATCTTGGTGTGGACAAGCTAGAGGGACAACATCTGGTGTCCTAGGCGCATCCCAAAGGTGCCAAACACATTGTAGTGCATCAAAAAGGTTAGTGCACTTATTCTTGATCTAATCTAGGGTTCTAAAGAATTAATCTGTTAATTCTAAAATCTTAAATGGAAAATCTAGATCCAAAATATATTAAAAGAGTTTTAATATTCTGTTTATCATTGAAATCAAATAGATAAAAATAAATCTTGCATGATGCATGAGACCCTAGGTGAAAAATTTTTGAATTCAATGATCTAAACTTGTGTCTTTCATGCTTCGGCTCCTTCTGATTTGTCTTGATTTAATTTGCCTATTAATGTTGTTGAATGAGTAGATATGAATTATGAATTGAATACCTTGTGATTGTATGAAATTGGGAATTTTGGTGATTAGGTTTTATGAGAATTTGGGGGTTTTGTGTTTTAATGCTCAATTGAAGTGGTTGAGGTCAATTATTGACCATTTGATGAAATTTGGTTGAGTTTTGAAACTAGTTGTTAGAGTGAATTGAGTAATTGGAAGTGTTGCTTGTGTACTGGATTTCTAGACCTCTGAGTCCAGTGTGCTTACATGGTTACAAGTAGAGCTAGATAGCTCCAATTAGTGTGAAGCCAATTGGAGATGAAATTTAAGACCTAAAGCCACAAATTTTATGAAGAAACCTAGCCCATAAACTACCAAAAAATTGCCTTAAAATTGGCTTGAATCTAAAATCAGTGTCCTGGACCTGGGCAGAAATGACTAAATGAATAGTGTTTGGTCAATTAGGCATAATTTACTCTAGGAAGCTCCAAATGACCTGATTCTTGAACTTATGAAAAGCTTAGACATATTAGAACATTTTTCATGAAGATCAAGAACCCTAATTCATACCCTAACCCAACCAATTTGCTAGGCAAATTTCATCTAACAAATCTACCAGAACCAAATCTAACCTAGAAATTCTAGATTTTTGACTATCTGACTAGTTGTGGAAAAAATGCCATAACTCAGTCTACAAAACTGAAAATGCAGTGTTTCAAAAGCCAAAATATTCATAAGACCTAGAACTACAACTTTGATGTTTGGACCAGAACCCAGAACCCAATGCAATTTAGGGAAATTGCTAGGAGAATTCAAGAATTCCTAATCTGGAAATTCCTGCACCTTGACAAATTGACTATTTGACATCCGGATAGTAAATGAATCATAACTTCCAGTAGAAAACTCTACTTGAGATGAGTCAAATTGAACTGAAAACTTAAGAAATAGAGCTACAATTTTATTTTAGAAACCTTACTCAAATTTTGAGTGTAAGGACCTCAAATATGAGTTGCAAATACTGACCTAAACCTAAAATCCTGCATGGATAGGGTTAGAAGTCCAGGTTGGTTAATTAGCCATAACTCACCCTAGACAACCTCAAATTTAGTGATTCTTGAACCTGTGTAACCATGAGACATAGAGGAACAATTCATATGAAGAACCCTAGGCCAAATTATAGCTGCAACTAGTCCAAATAGCTTGACAAAATTGGGTTCTAAAATCTGCCCTATTCTGGAATAGTATTGGTCACTGGACCAAACTTAAGACAATAAGGAACAACTTTCATGAAGAAAGTGTGATCAAATTACTATTGTAGCTTGACCTAAAATAAGAGTGAAATCAAAACTGAAATTCTAGAATTTATGAAACATTGCATAAATGACTTGGAATATAGTTGGTATTCAATACCATTAGCTCCATGAGCTTGAATATAAGATGAATATGTATTTGGGACCATGTTCCCTACATGATTGAAACCGAAAATGCTATAAAGCATGAATATAAAATGTGATGACAATGTATAACCTGTGAATACTTATTAATCTAAATTGCCCATGTATGCTTACACATGTTTGTATGGATTGGATAAATTGGCATGCCAGTAGGGTTCTGTTTTTGCAGTACTACTTATGGCTTTTTGCCATTCTATTATCATGGCTTTATGCCATTCTATTATTTATGGCTTCCAACCATTCTGTTACATGATGATGTAAATGGCTTTATGCCCGATTGCTATCATGACTTTTTTAGCTATTCTGTTGCATACCTGGTTGACATTATGTGTCCTATGGTATGACGGCCCGTGACACAAGTGTCTCCAGTGCTAGTTTACCCACTTATCCAGTCCAATTAGTCTGTTATAGGTTACTAGGACAGTGAAAAGCATTAATGAGATTAAATATGTGTTGAAACAAAAAGGGAAATTGAATATCAAGATAAAGAAAAAGAAAGATTCTAATAAAATAAATATTCCCAAAGATCAATAAAATGTAAAATGATATTTAAAATCATTATAGGACCAACTAATAAGATGCTTAAGGGAGTTGTTATCATAAATTTTAATTAGCCTTAAACAAATCTATATTTCATTAAATATGTATTTTTCTAATAAGTATTACAAATAGGAGAATATTACTTTTATTTATATATTATATTTTCATCGTATTATTGCACCACTAAGAAGAAATGCTTAGCGCGTTGGTTTTATCTTCAGCTCATCGCGTAAGTACTGAAGATAAAACCCAATGGACTCCAGATTGGGATTTTTGGGAGTACATATTTGTAGACAGTGTCCAGCGTGTCACCTCACTTCGCAGTGCATTTTGGTAGGACCTGCTAGGCTATTTTAGTTATTTTGTATCTTGCATGTAATGCCCTCACTTTAGGTAGTCTATACATTCTACTGTTTCGATGACCAACGTCTATCTGGACAGCTAAAATGTCAGAAACTATATTTAACTGGAGTGAGAAGTTATAAATAACCTAAATAATGACAAGAAAAATTAAGGAAAAATTTTAAGAGATGAAATGCAAAGAGGTTAAATGAGCCGAAGCTACGGCGATGGGTAACCCTAATGGAAAGCGACTGTGAAGACAGTTAGCAATCATAGACACGTGGGGAACCCTGTGAAATAATTATTAGGACTTAAGTGAAGGATTTCTAAGGTTTAGATGACAATAGAATGCTAAGAAAGTACAAGAAAAATTATACAAATCGGTACAGACAATTTTAGCTCATTAAACAAAACGAAGGGCATTTTGGTCATTTCACCCTCATAGATGATTTTTCACCAATATGTCCATTTAAGTAAGTGAGATTTATGACATAAAATATAAATAAATATTGATAAAAATTTAATTAAAAAAGAGTAAAAGAAAGAAGAAAATAAAATAAAATAAAATAAAATAAAAAAGGTAATTATGACATAAGCATTATGCAATAATGATGTCATTAAAATTTTTCACTAATTAACCTAAGACAACTACATATAAAAGGGATAAAAAAGACATCAAATTAGAAGAAAAATCAGCTCATCTTTGTCGACAGTACATTTTGGCCGATCTCCGAAATCAATAGACTTTGAAATCGATCCCCAGCACCAAGTCTCCATGTCGTTCAATTCATTACCGATCTCTCTTCATAGGGATCAAACCAACACCAAGTCTCCTTGCCAGTCAATCACATTTCCGATCTCTCTTCAAAGAAATCAAACCAATACCAAGTCTCCATATAGTTCAAATCATTACCGATCTCTCAAACCAATTATCAAGTCTCCTTGCCAGTCAATCACATTTTCGATCTCTCTTCAAAGAAATCAAACCAATACCAAGTCTCCATATCGTTCAAATCATTACCGATCTCTCAAACCAATTATCAAGTCTCCTTGCCAGTCAATCACATTTCCGATCTCTCGTCAAACGAAATCAAATCAACATTAGGTCTTCGTGCCATCCAGTCTTATTTTCGATCTCCCTTTTATAAATATTGTGAATAATTGTTTAATAAAGTTAAGGTTTTAATCCGGCTTAATGTTGCTTCCGACCTTAAGTGTTCAAATCAGGTTTTCAATTTTAATAATCATAAGTTCCGTTCGGTGTTTGTTCTCGGCCGATCTCATGCTTACAATATCTTTCTGACCTCTCATACATAAATTAATAACTGCTTTCAAGTTTGGTGTTCTAATATGTTCAAACTATCAAGCGCTTGTACAACTTAGATATTTTCCGATCTCATCAAGTCATTGAACAAAAGAGAGAACTTCATTTAATTTCAAAGTAAAAAATACAAGTCATTCGGCTGGAGGATCACCCCCAGCCTGTTCTACATTTTGCTCACCCTCTCTATCTCCCTCGGCCTCCTCTTCGCTCTTAGGGAGCCAGGACCACCATCCAGGAAAAGTCCCGTGGGCATTCACATAAGCACCGGCCTCTCTCGTCATTGCCTCTTCTTCTTTCGCTCTAAGTTCTTTAGTGAGGTGAGCGACATCAGCAGCTCAAAGAGCATGAGCTTCTTCAACATTATGAGCCTGCTCGGCCAATTTATCCTCATAGAATTTCATCCACCCCTCAATTTTAGCTATATATTCCCGGGTGGATGAAAGTTGGGCTCGGGCGGAAGCTGCTTCCTAACCCACCTTCTGGATCTCCTATCTCAAATGATGAGCCTTTTCCCTGATGATGTGCTAGTTCACTAAGCTCTCCATGCTCAAGCTCATCGTCTGGGCTAGGAGATCATCAATGTTGCCCTGGGTCAGCTTGTGCCGATCCTCCTGGAGGCATATGGAAGCTCCCAGAACCTTTTCCAAACCCCGATTCTCCCGAACAAATCGGTTCTTCTCCAGGGAGTGAATCAGGACCTGAGGGCCGCGGGAAAGGGTCCTTGAAGTTGGTTGGGAAGGACCCCCTTCCACAGTCGAAGTAACTGGTGGAGGTGGCAGTTCTTCTTATCAAGGAGGAGATCGGACTACCTCTATCTCAGGGATCGACTATCCCGAGGGTTGGGATGAGCCTCCCGGCGCTTCTCCTAGATCATGCCTTGGCATTTGTGATGCCTCGGTGTGCTTCATTTCTCACACTTTCCTAGAGACCTCTCTCTTCCACTTTCAGCTCTCTTTAGAAGCCTCGCCGCTCACCATACCTGCACAAAGAAAAAGTAAGTGAGTTCGCTAAGGCCCAGAGATCAGAGATGTAGAAAATACTGGGGCCGAGGTCAGAGAGCTGAAGGCCGTGCTCTTCGTCGGTAACCAGCCGCATCATCCAATGATGCAGTTCGGCCATCACCGCATCTAAGCAGGAGAACTTCTGAGTGGCCGCCTGATCCTTTAGCTCTATTACCATGGCGCCCTCATCCTGACTCAAAGCGATATGCTTCAGAAGTGGCGGGACCAGATATTGCCAGCTTCGGGGGAAACCTTCGAAATCGTTCGTAATCTTGCTCCTCAACATAAAGAAGCGATTTTTCCAGTTCTTCAGTGAGGAGGGAAGATCGGTAAAGAGCCCACAGTGCGGTTTCGCCTGAAAGAACCAGTACTCATCGTCCTTTCGACGAGTGAGCCTATGTAGCTCAAAGAACACCTTTGCTGTAGGGACGAGTCCCTTAGCTCGGCAGAGGCCTCTGAAGGCTACCAAGATCCGCCATGAGTTCGGATGTACTTGGGCCACCGAGACATGGTGAAATTTTAGGACATCTCTGAAGAAGTCATCAAGGGGAAACCGAAGCTTGGCTTTTAATTGTTCTTCGTACACTATAAGCACGTCATTTTCTTCAAAGAAATGATCAGCTTAGAGATCGCCATGACATCTGATAAGCTCGTATGAGTCGGTCCGAAGGTTGTATTCTTGGCTAATCGACTGCAGATCGGTTTCTTGAAGGATTGACGGCAACTCATCCATGGGAAGGTTTTCTCTCCCTGAGGAATGCGTTCGCCTTGAGGGTGCTGCTTGACCACGGGTTGAAACGGAGGTTGTAGGAGGTTCAGATCGCCCACTTGGCCCGACCACTTCAACTTCATCTAACGACCACGAGACATGGATGGAAGGGGGGCTCGCCGCTCTCTGACCCTCAGCGCTGTTCATTTTCAAAGAAATGGAAGAAGTTTAACTAAAAGAAAGATCAAAACCCTTACCGGAGTGTGATCAGTGTCGGAAGAACTTGAAAAAACAAGAGAATTTTGGAATCGCTCGTGAGATGCTAAAAATGACATAAGGGAGCAACTGGCTGACCCATCCCCTATTTATACTCGTCTGCGCATTCAATGCTCACAGTGTCCCAAGCGACGCATAGGTTAGTGGAATTCACCAGCTTTTCTTACACGTCGCAAGAACATTCCAGAAACTCCATAAATAAATAAGGGGAGATCGGCTGGTTAAAGATCGGCAGATTAAGGTAGATGTTTAGAATTACAGATCGACTAAGGGCTATTCAGTTAGGAATCGGATCGGATAAATACATTAGAGATCGAAAAATAACCAATGCAATAATAATAAAATGATAATTGTCAAAATAAGATTTCATTACCAAAAGGTCAGATTACATCATTTGGGCGATCTCAAGAGATCGGATTACATTAAAGGTCAGATTACATCATTTGGGCGATCTCTAAAGATCGGCGGTACATCCTACCTAGTAAATACCTATGTTAAAGCCTAGTCTCGTGGCTGAATCAAAAGATGTGTTTGATCAGGAAACCAGCCATCGACATCGGATAGGTGTACAGCTCAGATGGGGTGACTATGACTCTCATGGTGATAGGAGAGGTCATCGTCAATGTTATCGCTCGGAACCGAGCAGCGGTCTGGACGCCCGATGTGGTGAGGAACCAAGTGAACTTCAAAGGGCAGTCACCAATGATAAGAGGGAAATTAGCAGTCTTCTCACTCGAAATCGGCTCGTCGATTATATCGGTCAACCGACTCGAGATAGACACGATCGATATTCTCGATCTGGATCGGTGAATTAGTCCAGTTCTCTCACTGTCATCAGATGCAGTTATCATAATTTTTTGATCACCGGGGTCGTAAATTTTCAGTCGTTGAACAAAGTAAACAATTGGAAAAAGATTAAAAACAGTCACCATGGCCGGAATTGTTGCTGGAGCGGCTAGAACAGGAAAAGTGAGAAGCGGAAAGATGAGAAAATGAAATGCGGAAGGATGCCCCATTGAAGGTATATATATATAGAGAGGGTCTGAGAATTTATTGCTAGCAAAAAACGAAGCGGATGCCTCGGTAACTGAAGGAATAAATGCTTTGATTGAATCGGCTCGGATATAGGAGAAGATTCTGGAATGGGAGAGATCAGGAGAGGGGCCCGGCATGAGAGATCGGAAAAGGATCGTATTAGAAAGATCGGAAGGAATGGGAGATCGGAAAGCAAAGAGAGAATAAGACAACTTCCAATAACTGTCGTCATAATCAGAGCCGAGGTAGTTAAAGCATTGCAGACGAGATCAAATCTCCACCGCACGCGTCATTTGCAGAACCGCCCACATTACTAACATGTGCCAGGATATGTCATGACAGTCCTGTACATCTCGATCTCCACCGTTAATCTTACTTGTAAGGACAAGCTTAGAGCCCTTGGATCAAAGAGAAGATGACAAGACCGGCGCCTTTTATTCCCGGTCCTTAGATCTCCCTTAATAAGAAAATTTTGAGCCGTTGGATTAGAAAAGAGAAAGGACAAATATTCTGAATAGGATCTCAGCCATTCATTTTGATTCTCTTCAATTCTCAGGCATCAGATCATGTCCTTTAAAATCCAAACCTTCCATCTCCCTCAAAGGAAATCCTGACCCTTCATTGGGAGCACCAGTTCCCTATAAATACCTGCATGAAAACTGTTGAAGGGGACGGAGAACAAAAAAGGGGTGGTGATTATAGTGGAAAGGCTCTGAAACTTGATTCAGTCTTGCTACTCTGCTATTTTTAAGCTTTCAAAATAGAAAAACTTCAGAAACCAGTTTTCTAAAGTATTTCCATTGAAGGAGTGTTGAATACTGAAACTCTTCATTTTCAGTTTGTTCATTACTCTGTGATACCATCTCTCAGTTTCAGTTTTGTCTTCATCATCTTTATATCAACTTTTTATTTTTCAAGCTCCATCTCATTCCAGCCTGGTTACTGTTACTTCGGTTCGACTGCATTCTAACTTGGTATTCTTTATTTCAAAGCCAGCATTAGTCCCCAGGCTATTAGCACGTAGCTCTATAATATTTGTGACTCTATAGTTAGCTCGACAGATTCAATCCCCTACAGGTATGTGTTTAGACCGTCGCTTCATCAAGTGCTCGTCTTTATTTTCTCTGCTTTCATGCTCGTAATTTTCGTCAAGTTAATGTTATGTTAAAAACCCCCACGAAGGTGGTTATTCTCTTGAGTTTACCTTTTTGTTCATCAGTTCATGTTATTTGTTCTTAGTCTTTATCACCTTCAAATGTAGTTGTTCTGGTTACGGGTAACGCGTAGGTAGTTTGATAAAATGTTGGTAGCTATATCTTAACACGAGAGTTTCTTTAAAATAATAAAAGTTTGGATAATAAATCGGGGGAAAAGTTATGAAGTTGAACCACTAAACAAGCTCAGGAGATAGCCTGGTATAGTAGGGGAATCGAGGTAGGATCGGATCCCAGACTAGTAAACGAAAGAGATCAAATATTGTCTATCAAAAGGTACTAGTAAGGCGATCACAAAGGAAATTGGAAAAGATTCAGTTAGGTATCCCCTACCTAGTTATAAGGTGTCAATGGTTAAGAAAAGCTTTTGTTCCGGTTCCCAGTGTTTTCGAATGCCCGAACGCCTTTGTCTAAGGTGCTTACGATATACGATCGTAGTTAAATTTAAAGAGATCGGAGGAGAGTTCTTTTCCAATTCTCAATCAAAATTTTAATAAATGTGGAGATCGGAGGAGAGTTCTTATCCGAGATCCTTCATTAAAACTCTGAAATTACAAATTTAAAAGAGATCGGAGGAGAGTTCTTATCCGATTCTCAATCGAAATTTTAATAAATATGCGGAGATAGGAGGAGAGTTCTTGTCCGAGGTCCTCCATTAAAAACTACAAATTCAAAGAGAAAGGAGGAGAGTTCTTATCCGATTCTCAATCGAAATTTTAATAAATGTGGAGATCAGAGGAGAGTTCTTATCCGAGATCCTCCATTAAAAACTACAAATTCAAAGAGATCGGAGGAGAATTCTTATCCGATTCTCAATCAAAATTTTAATAAATATGCGGAGATCGGAGGAGAGTTCTTATCCGAGATCCTTCATTAAAACTTTGAAACTACAAATTTAAAGAGATCGGAGGAGAGTCCTTATTCGATTCTCAATCAAAATTTTAATAAATATGTGGAGATCGGAGGAGAGTTCTTATCCGAGATCCCTTACTCAAACTTTAAACAGATCACCCCTAGAGATCGGGAGAGGTTTTTACCCGGACTCTCTTAAGTTTAAACAACACGATATGCAAAGTAATCCCTTAAACCAAAACCGCTATGCAATACCAACTCACTAAGGGTCGTCTCATGTACTTATGTATTTGGGTAACCCGAAACAATGAAAAATTAAATATTCCCTTTTATCAAAGGGATTAACATCTTCATTCTAACCCCCCTAACTATCAATTTTAATTTATAAAGAGCATAATGTTAAATTTGTTTGCCCTCATAGAGGGATGAGGCGGGGTGCCTAACATCTTCTCCGCCCCGTATACGGACCCCGAACCTAGAATCTCTATTCTCGAAGTGGTTTCATTTTAATTTATTTTCACAAATGGTTTTCTTTAATTTCCCTCAAAATTAAAGTGGCGAATCCTCACTCTTTCCCACTTCGGTGAGTGTTCGTCCAGGTGATTGCAAAATACATTGCGACAGCTTGGCGACTCCACTGGGGAACCTCACATCTCAACTCCGGTTCAGAGGTCCAAAAGCAAATTTAATTTCATGCTCATATAAACTAAAATCGTAGTTAGGTGGGCTTGATTTGCAGAATTCGAAGATCTCAATATATTGATTATCGTTATTCTTGCTAACCGTTTCGCTTATCTTGATTGTCTTACTTCTACAGCACTCTTTGTCTAAAAAAAAAGGGGAAAGAAAAACTGTCCCCCTCGCGAAGGGAAGAGGTAAATATGTCTCTTCACACACTGAACAGTCACGCAATGTCCTCACACACTTCAGCCCTATACTCGGGCTTTCTTACCCTTTTAGGAAAGTAGGAGGGAGTCATGTAGCGGTACCCATGGGTTTTACCCCGTTAGTATCCGTGAAGGCTTCTGCTCAGATTGAAACTCGTTCTATTTACTGTGATACCCGTGGAACTCTCCCGTTAGTATCGTGGTGATAGAATGGGGCTCTACTGTTTACAGTAGGGGCAATTTGGAAACCTGTGCCTTTTAGAAAATTAGACCTTGAGCTAAACCATCACAATAGCTGAAAGCCATAGCAAACTACCTCATGAGATAGAACTATCCAATTAGGTAGCATCTACCCGGTACTAGGATTTTCCCTATTATAAAACAAAAGGGACATACTTGCTCTCACCTTATTCTGTTTGTTTTTTTCTTATGTTTTATTTTGAGGGTAATCTTGGATCATATTGTTAGGAGGATCTACACATTTTCCTACTTTGACAAATGTGTGGGTGTTACCCTGCCAACAATATAATTTAAGATTACCTGAATTTATCTTGCTAACAAGTTTTTTATACAGGAATTAAGGTCTGAAAAAGAATAAGCATCATTTTTAACATGGCATCCTCGAGTCAGTTGGCGAAAAAAGTTCCTAGGCCAGAACCAAAGGCTAAACCGTGGTCCAGGCCACCTCATAGTTCAGCGCCCCTACAAGGTGATGTCACCAGGATAGATGCTAGCCTGTTACCTCCGTTAGACCTAAGCAAAGTCGAAGTCAAAATCACCGGTCTCGAGGGTTTATTCAGTAGTTGGAGGTTGCTTCCCGATCACGTCAAGGCACAATTCGAGGAAAAATATGGAAGGATCGCGACCTTGATACGAGTCAAAGTCCAAGCTTCGGCACTAAAGGCCATGCTGTCGGTTTGGAATCCCAAGTATGGGGTGTTCTCCTTTAACGACATCAATACTACCCCCACTATGGAAGAATATCAAGCGTTGTTAGAAATTCCCTATGGGGCACAGAATTGGATCTACCTACACCTCGAGCAGAGGCAAACCTGGAAATGATTTGCACATATGTTGGGAATTCCCCCGGAGGAAGCAAAGGCAAGAGAAACTACCAAAGGGAACACACACAGTTGGTATTGGACTTATCTCTAAAAGCAGTTAGACCTGTACATCCGAGATGAACAATGGGAGCGAGCTTCATTAGCACTAGCCTTAGGGATTTATGGCCTGATCTTATTCCCTGGACCTTTGGGAATTATAACCTGCAGTGTCACAGAAATATTTTGGGCAGTAGAGAAGCAGAAGGTTAACCCGATACCGGCAATCCTTGCAGAGACCCTACTGACTCTCACTTACTGTCGACAACAAGGCAAGGGGTCTATCAAGTGTTGTTCTCAATTATTGCACCTCTGGATCATCAGTCACATGTGTCCTGTAGAGATAAAGGCGTTAACTTGGTATCTTGACCAGTCTCTTATTGAGAAGATGACCAGATTAGTAATCAGCCCAAAGGATGAGCTGCAGTGGCAAGAACGGATTCTGAGCTTCAACAGCCACGACTACTGTTGGAAGAAATTATGGACATCGGGTCAACCCATCTTGTTCAGCACAGGGGGTAATTATTCAGTTTTTCTAATCGGAGTGACTAGATACACAAGTTACGTCCCAGCATTGGTAATGAGGCAGTTCGGTTCAACCCAGTCCACAATCAGTATTGAAGAGTACCACCAAGGTCATTTTTATCATGAGCTCGATAATGAAGAAGAATTGAAAATAGCTCGCAAATCCTGGGAAAACATCACTATGATGGAAAGGTCGCCTAAAGGTCCAAGCGCCACGGGCGATTATCTTAAATGGAGGGCTGGCAGGGATCAAGGACACCTAACTGCCGATCCAACCGAACTCGAAGGTAGCGACCCCCGTCGAAACATCCTTTCAAAAGAAGCTAGTGCTCGTTTGGCCAACTCTACAAAAGGCGGATACTGAAAATTGGCAATTACAAGAACGAATAAAACAGTTGGAGGACCAACAGCAGATCCTCAAAAGAAAAGTAAGAAGGCTCAGGGAAGAGGCAATGATCGAAAAGATAGAGTTTGAGGGGCAAGAAACACGATGGGAAAAGGAAAAGATCTCTCTCCAAGCTACAATGAGAGAGGCGGAAGTCCGGAATAGCAAGCTCTATAAGAAAGTGGAATACCAAGAGATACTCATGGAAGAGTACAAACGAGAGGGGAAAAAGACGAAGCTTGAACTAAAGGAGCAAGCACAGCTTATCAATGATATTCTGAGAGAATGTGCTTAAGAAAGAAAGGAAAAAGAAAGACAAGCCACTCTCTATCAAGAGCTAAAAGAAAATGTTGACCAGCTGGAGAGAATGATAGCGCAGGGGAAACAAGAACTCTTGCCCGAATCCGAATATGCCTTGAAAATGTTCGACCCCGCCAAACAAGAAGAGAGACTTTACGAATATCTCAGGAAATTTCATTACATTATAAATAGTCTTCCTGAGCCTAGGCCAATGTAAGAATGCTATGTATGAACTATTCGGTTAATGGATTAACTTTGAGCCACTGTTTAGCATAATTGTGAATGAATAGGATGACTCCCGTAGGAACCGCCCTCGCTAGGGTTATGCAAAAAGTTGAATGCGCCATATGGATAAGTATCATAGATACGCATTCAATCCAGTCATTCACTGTCAGACTATCAAACGATGCCATGATAAAATTGATGCAATTATTCTTCTGCAGATTTCATTCCCGGCTTTCAGATGCCACCGTATCCTTTGTCCAAACCAGGACCCTTTTGATTTTTAACAAAATTCAAAATTCATTAAAAGACTTCTTTTTTTTACTCCCTACAGAAAATCAACATTGCTTCAAGTAAAGCAAGCCTGACCAGACACGCAGTTCAACCAAGACCAGTGTACTTAACAAGGTCACGAACAAGAAGGCTAATGGAAGATCAAGAGCAAGTCCAAAAACTACAAGGACAGGTTTTCGAGTTGAAAGACCAAGTCTCAGAGCTCATGAGATTAATGAGGGAGATGTTCCAAAATAAGCCTACATTAGAGCCCAACTTGCCACTACCTCCCCCACCTCCTACAACGGTTGATTCTCATCATGCTTCAACCTCTTTTACCTTCCAGCCACCTATCCCGGATCCGACGATCACTGTCAATCCAACCCCCTTGAATAATGACCCACCCTTCTCTTATTACCCGGCTATCCCAAATGCCGAGCCACACCCTTCAATCCTGATCCCTTTGGTTCATTCTACCCCTCATTTCCCAACTAGGGGAATATCTCATGCATTAGGAGGAGAAAATAAGACAAGAGAAAACGAGAAGTTATCTGCTCTAGAAGAGAGATTAAGAGCAATAGAGGGACTGAACATGTATGGTTCAGTTGATGTGGCATCACTGAGATTGGTGCCAGATGTGGTGGTGTTGCCCAAGTTCAAAGTCCCGGACTTCGACAAATATACTGGGAATTCAGATCCCCGCATTCATCTAGCTACTTACATTGTAAAAATGTCAGCCATGACAGAAGACGATAGACTACTGGTTCACTTCTTTCATGAGAGTCTCTCTGGGGCAGCCCTGAGATGGTGTATTCAGTTGGACAGGAGCAAATTGCGCTCCTGGAAAGATTTGGCCGACGCTTTCCTGAAACAATACAAGTTCAACTGCGACGTTGCCCCCACAAGGAGAGACCTCCAAAATCTGGTGCAGAGAGACAGGGAAAGTTTCAAAGAATATGCCCAAAGGTGGAGAGAGAAAGCGGCAGAAGTATATCCTCTAGTTACTGACAATGAACTATGCTCTTTGTTCATTGAGACCTTGAAGGCGCCGTATTTCAATCTAATGATTGGAAACACCTCCAATAGCTTCTCGGACATCATTCAAGCTGGCGAGAGAATCAAAGCTAACCTCAGGTTAGGACGATTGCAAGAGATGACTGAGAATCCTGTAAAGAAGACCGCCAGTTTTGGCAAAAAGAAGGAAGGTGATGTGCACTCCATCACCCGACAGAACACCTAATCTTCATTCCCTCAGAACAATTACCGGCCATATCCTCCCCCTCATGGCCCAACAATTGCCAACATTCCACCCCCTTTCCCAAATTATCCTCATCCGCGCCCACAGTATCCACCACTAACAACTCACTAACCAAGACCACCTCCCCAAACTACTCAACCAAGACCACCCCCAAATAATCCAAGACCACAAAGAAATCCTGATCCACCCCTTCCCCTCCCACTCAGCGAAATATACCAATACCTCGTCGGTATAAATCAAATAGTGCCAATCCCCCTTGACCTAATTTAGCCACCATACCCCAAGTGGTATGATGCCAGTGCCCAGTGCGAGTATCATGGAGGGGCACAGGGGCACTCAATCGATAACTGCGGAGCACTCAGGGGGAGAGTGCACGCCCTAATCAGAAACGGATGGTTGAAAATCGAAGGAAATGGCTCCCTTCCCAATGTCACCTCAAACCCATTGCCCAATCATGGTACGGGCAATGGCGTAAATATGATAGACTCAGATGAAGAAAAGTCGACCTTGGAGGTAGATCAACTGATTCCTCACTTTGAGGAAATTTTTACAATGGCAGTGAGGGAAGGTTACCTCTACCCTCAAACACTAGGACCAGAAAGAGGCACAGGCTGTCCTTACCATGGAGGGGCAGCTGATCATGAGCTGCGAGGATGTGAGGTATTCTGGTAAGAAGTCCAGAACTTACTATCCCTCAAAATCTTAAGATGCTAAGCAAGGTCGAAAATGGAGGGCGGAGTAAATACAGCCCGATTCGGCTAAAATGCCTCCACCTCTAATCCCAGAATGACCTTCTCTGCCCTAGCATCATCACCACTAGTAACAATCATCTGAACCCCGCCCCAGCTCCCAGTCACAAACACTTGTGCTGTGCCCTGGAACTACAATTTCCAAGTCTTCACCCAAGGAGCATCGAGCAGTACACTGGCTCCTAGCCTTGCTTCACCCTCAGCACCTCCTAAACCGTGCTTCGCTCTTCATGAGTACTTCAGGATGACTTACGCCGGGCCCTCTGGTAATGCTACTCCCCAATCAAACCCCCAGCCTGTCACTACCACAAAATCCTCCCCACTTGAGCAAGAGGTTGAATTTATAACCTGAAGTGGGAGATGTTACGGGAATGAAGAGAGAAAAAAGAAGAAAGGGAAAGCAAAAATGAGAGAGTAGCCAGATAACACGGAGGGAGGGCCCGAGAAAATTGAAAAAGAACCTATAGAACCAAAAGAAGAGGAGGAACTATTGCTCCAGATAATGAAGCAAAGTGAGTACGATGTTGTTGAGTAGCTAAGGAAGACGCCTGCCCGGATTTCGTTATTATCATTGATCTTAAGCTCGGAAGTGCACCGTCAAGCCTTACAGAAAATTCTGGATCAGGCCTTCATAAACCCCGATATCACGCTGGGGCAATTTGAGAAGATAGTGGAACAAATCCAGGCATCCAGTTTTGTCACCTTCTCTGAAAAAGAGATAGACCCGGCAGGCTTAAAGCACACTAAAGCTCTGCATGTGACAGTAAAATGTAAATGTTGCATAGTTGCCAAGGTCCTCATTGATAATGGATCTGCACTCAACGTCTTGCCCAATGCCACCTTGGCTAAGCTACCGGTCGACTGGTCAAACATACGTCAAAGTGCTATGGTGGTTAGAGCTTTTGACTGCACAAGGAGAGAGGTACTGGGAGACATTGACTTGCTGCTCCAAATCGGCGCATGCACTTTCAATGTCACGTTCCAAGTGATGAACATTGAACCTGCATACACTATGTTGCTAGGGAGGCCTTGGATCCATTCAGCAAATGCCGTACCTTCAACCCTGCATCAGAAAATTAAATACATCATGGACGGCAGGATCATCACTGTGAAGGGGGAGGAAGCCATGCTAGTCACTAAGTCGCAATCACTTCCTTATGTGGAAGCAGCTGAAGAATCCTTGGAAAGTTCTTTCCAGGCTCTAGAGTTGCAAGAAACTATCTTGAGGGATGAAGGGGCCACGACTATGGTCGCTAAGGTGATGCTCAAGAACGGATATGAGATGGGCAAGGGGCTAGGCGCCACATTACAAGGGATCGTCGAACCCATACTAGCTATCCAGAAGGTTGGCCATTTCGGCTTGGGTTATGAGGAAGACACCCTCATGGATGGATGATTCTGGATGAGAAATATGCTTCGGGATCAGAGATTCAATCAAAAAGTCGGGAAAATGAAGGTAGTCCCAAAAATCACAGAAGTCTTTACCAAGCCGGTCATTGAAAATCCAGTGGAATCTGAAGAATCACCTGATGAAACATCCATTTATGTCATCCATCTCGATTCCTTGTATGAATCCCTGATCTCACCAATGGCTGAAGGGCAAGAACTGGACAACTGGACAGCAGAGGACATTCCTGTACTCAATTTTGAGTAAAGTACCTTTGGTTATCTACACTTGATCATTTCGTCCATGGTAACAAGTGTAATACTGTAAATGGACCCTTTTTCTTATGATGCAAATATTAATGGATTATTAGCACATTTTACACCCAATTCTCTTTTCCTTGTTTTTTTTTTTGCCATTTTCATAATATATTCCACTTTCGTTTCTTCAGGACCATTCATCAATCAACACCTAATAATTCAATAGACTCAGAAATTCCTCTGGATAATTTTGAAATCCCCATAACTACCATTACTTTAAGTGATTCTGAGAAGGAACTCGCAGAAGAGAGGGATGAAAGAGATGAACCTTCCCTAGTGCCTTGTGGGGATGAAACGCACACCATAAATCTAGGCACGGAAGAAATAAAAAGGGAACTTAAGGTTATGGGGAGTAGAGAATTAGAAGACATGGTGGGTTTACTCAAAGAATTCTTGGACGTATTTTCATGGAGCTATGACGATATGACCGGCTTAGACCCTCACATAGTGACGCACAAAATTCCCCTAATTCCCGGGATGATCCCAGTAAAGCAGAAGCTAAGAAGAATGAACCTTGACACGCTACTCAAAGTTAGAGATGAAGTCAAGAAGCAGTATGATGCTGGGTTTCTGGAAGTAGTCAAATATCCCCAATGGATAGCTAACGTTGTCCCGGTAATGAAGAAGGACGGGAGAGTCAGGATGTGCATTGATTACAGGGATCTTAATAAAGCAAGCTTGAAAGATGATTTCCCTCTCCCACACATAGACATGTTAGTAGACAATGCTGCAGAATTGGGTAGATGTTCATGTATCGATGGGGCGTCCGGGTACAATCAAATCCCCATGGATGAACAAGATAAGGAGAAAACTGCTTTTATCACTCAATGGGGGGTATTTTGTTACCGGGTCATGCCTTTTGGCTTAAAGAATGCTGGCGCTACCTACCAACGCGCTATGGTCACGTTATTCCACGATATGATACACAAAGAAGTGGAGGTGTACGTGGATGATATGATCATCAAATCCAGGGAAGAAAAAAGCCATGTGCAGGTGTTGAGGAAAGTATTCGAGAGACTCAGAAAGTATCAGCTGAAATTGAACCCTACCAAATGCGTATTCGGAGCTAGATCTGGGAAGTTGTTGGGATTCATAGTGAGTGAGAAGGGAATAGAAGTAGATCCAGACAAAGTTCGAGCCATTCAAGAAATGCCATCCCCAAAAACAGAGAGGGAAGTGCCCAGTTTCCTGGGCAAGCTGAACTACATTTCAAGATTTATTTCCAACCTCATTGCTAAAGCTGAGCCTATATTTAGACTACTCCGAAAGAACAACACCACTCAATGGGATTCAGTTTGCCAAGAGGCTTTCAAGAAAATTAAGCAGTACCTGTCAAACCCACCGATATTGGTTCCTCCGGTGGCAGGAAGGCCACTGATTCTGTACATGGCAGTCCAACAAAGCTCAATGGGATGTGTTTTGGGGCAACATGATGATATTGGTCGAAAAGAGAGGGCCATTTATTACCTAAGCAAGAAGTTCAATGATTGCGAGTCGAGGTACTCTTTCCTAGAGAAAACTTGTTGCTCGTTGGCCTAGACGGCTAATCGGCTTAAACACTACATGTTGAATCATAAGACATGGCTCATCTCTAGGATGGATCCTATTAAGTATGTATTCGAAAGCCCATTTGTGCCGAGAAGGATAGCCAAATGGCAGGTCATACTCTCTCAATATGAAATTGTCTATATGACCCGGAAGGCAGTAAAGGGTAGCATAATCACTGATCTCCTAGCAGAGAACCCTATCCAAGATTATGAAGCCTTGGATTTTGAGTTCCCTCATGAGCATGTTAACGAAGTCATCGGCGAGGAAAAAGAGCCAGCTGATGTATGGGAAATGTATTTCGACGGAGCTGTTAATTTGTCTGGTAATGGAATTGGAGCAGTGCTGGTATCCCCTGACGGGGAACACTTCCTGATAGCTATCAAATTAAGGTTTGACTGTACCAACAACGTCACGAATCTGGCTTTGTGTGATGGGTTTCTGAGTGCCATCAAAATGAAAGTCAGAAAGTTGGAGGTGTATGGTGATTCGGCCTTGATCATTTATCAAGTCAAGGGAGAATGGCAAACTAAGGATCCGAAGTTAATCCCATATCAGAAGTACCTATTGGAGTTGATTAAGAAATTTGAAGAAATCTCTTTCACTCACCTCAGTCGAGACAAGAATCAATTTGCAGATGCCTTAGCCACCCTGGCTGTCATGGCTCAAATGGAAGAAGGGCAGACGACTCAGGTATTGCTGATCAAAGTAAAGAGTGAGCTGGCGTACTGCTTCATGATCGAGAAAGAAACTGATGGTAAACCTTGGTATCATGACATCCAGGTCTACATCAAAACCAGAGAATTCCCTCCAGGGGCAAGCAGAAACGAAAGAAGAATGATCCGGAGATTAGCTTTGGGATACTTCCCCAGTGGCGAAATTTTATACAAAAGGAGCTCCAACGGCAAATTGCTGAGATGCGTAGATGCAAAAGAAGCAAGGAGGATCCTTTTCGAGACTCATTAGGGGAATTGTGCAACCCATGCTAATGGGCATATGATGGCTAAGCAAATCATGAGATGGGGATACTTCTGGACCACTATGGAGAAGGATTGCATCGAGTACTTTCGGAAGTGTCATAAATGTCAGATCTATGAGGATTCGATAAATGCTCCGCCTCACCAATTGTTCAACCTCGTCTCACCATGGCCTTTTGCAATGTGGGGAATCGACGTGATTGGTCCTATCAATCCCAAGGCATCCAATGGGCATAGATTTATCCTGGTAGCTATTGACTATTTTTCTAAATGGGTCGAAGCGACATCATATGCCCACATCACGCAGAACACATTTCTCAAATTCCTCAGAAATAATATCATCTGCCGAAACGGCCTCCCCAGCAAAATCGTCATTGACAACGCTAAGAATTTGAATGGTCCGAAGATCTAGAGATTATGTGATCAATACAAGATTCGACATCTCAATTCCTCGCCATACCATCCCCAGATGAATGAAGCGGTGGAAGCCGCAAACAAAAATCTCAAGAGAATAATCCGGAAAATGACAGTCACCTATAGAGATTGGCATGATATGCTTCCCTACGCCCTTCACGCATACTGGACCTCTGTAAGAACATCAACTGGGGCAACCCCATACTCACTGGTTTACGGGATGGAAGTTGTTCTACCTAATGAAGTAGAAATTCCTTCCCTAAGGATTCTAAAGGAATCAGGGATTGATGAGTCGGAGTGGATCCAATCAAGGTTGGACCAATTAAATTTGCTAGATAAGAAAAGGCTAGCGGCGGCATGTCATGGGCAGTTATACCAGAGAAGAATGGCTAGGGCATTTAACAAAGGCGTTCGCCCACGCAAATTTCAACCAAGAGAACTCGTCCTGAAAAAGGTGCTCCCGAATCAAAATGATGCCCGGGGTAAATGGTCACCGACCTATGAGGGACCCTATGTGGTTTAAAAGGCGTTTTCTAGTGGGGCCCTGATCCTAACCCATATGGATGGTGAAGAATTCCCAAGACCTGTGAATGCCGACACTGTCAAAAGGTATTATGCCTAAAAAAAAAAAAGGGTGAAAATCCGAAAGGACGCCCCTAACAAAATGTGCAAAAGAAGGCGAAAACCCGGAAGGGTGCTTTCTGTAAAATGAGTGAAGGGTGAAAACCCAAAAAGGCACCCTGAAAAAGAAAAGAAAAAAGAAAAAAGAAAATAAATCTGAGGGCGAAAACTTGAAAGGGCACCCTTAGAACCAGAAAATGGAGAAATAAGGAAGGGGACATGGAACCAAGGATGGAAATAAACCACCATGGCATGAATCTTTGTTACCAGAGTATTTAAAGTAATGGCAGTTAAGAGACTTCAAAGCTAACTACAAGGAATCTGTGAGGTCTATCCTTGTACCCTTTTTCTTTGAAGCTGTACCTTTATCTCTCAAGCCATAATAAAGTCATCCTTTCATTTTGATATATTTTCTTCGCATTTATCTTTTTTGCTTTATCTTTCCCGTATACTCACACTCTAATACTGTCTTTTTCAACCTCTTTATTTTATGCGCTATTAATCTGTTAGAATTTTGTCATAAGATTAGGATTTGGATATTGATAACCTCGTGTACTTTGCTATGAGATTTGCAGGGAATGGCCTAAAAAAAAAAACTAAAACTAGAGGCGAAAACCTGGGAGGGCACCTCTAGTCGGATGGGCAAAAGGGAAAGTGAAAACCCGTAAGGGCGCTTTTCGCATAGTAAGGAAGTCTAGAACAGAAAGAGAGTCCTGGAAAGTGAGTAAGAAATGGAAAATGATGGGTTAAGTCTTGCAACTCGTCTTCCATTAATCGTTCATCTTCAGTATCTTGTTCAGTACACTTCGTCGCGGAAGAACTTCTCGTGTCAGGTTAGGCTTGTTTTGTAAGCATTTTTAATTTCCCGCATTTAAATTTTTGTTATCAACCTCTGGTTCCTTGATCCAAGTTGATTTTAATTTTCAGCATTTAAATTCCTGCCATCAACCTCTGGTTCCTTGATCTAAGTTTATTTTATTTTTTTAGCATTTAAATTTCTATTATCAACCTCTGGTTCCTTGATCTAAGTTGATTTTAATTTTTCAGCATTTAAATTTCTGTTATCAACCTCTGGTTCCTTGATCTAAGTTGATTTTAATTTTTCAGCATTTAAATTCCTGTTATCAACCTCTGGTTCCTTGATCTAAGTTGATTTTAATTTTCCAGCATTTAAATTCCTGTTATCAACCTCTGGTTCCTTGATCTAAGTTGATTTTAATTTTCCAGCATTTAAATTTCTGTTATCAACCTCTGGTTCCTTGATCTAAGTTGATTTTAATTTTTCAGCATTTAAATTCCTGTTACCAACCTCTGGGTCGTTGACCTAAGTGGGTTTTAGTTTCCTAACTTTAATTTTGAGTTTCAAAGTTTTAATCGTCCAAAATATGGGTCTGAATCTTTACATAATTTCTACACGGGAAAATTTTTTCCTTCAATAGAAATTATGTAAAGAAGGGCAGCTGTCGACACCATATTTTGGCCGATCCCCTAAATCAATAGACTTTGAAATTGATCCCCAGCACCAATCCTCCATGTCGTTCAATTCATTACCGATCTCTCTTCATAAGGATCAAACCAACACCAAGTCTCCTTGCCAGTCAATCATATTTCCGATCTCTCTTCAAAGCAATCAAACCAATGCCAAGTCTCCATATCGTTCAAATCATTACCGATCTCTCAAACCAATTATCAAGTCTCCTTGCCAGTCAATCACATTTTCGATCTCTCTTCAAAGAAATCAAACCAATACCAAGTCTCCATATCGTTCAAATCATTACCGATCTCTCAAACCAATTATCAAGTCTCCTTGCCAGTCAATCACATTTCCGATCTCTCGTTAAACGAAATCAAACCAACGTTAGGTCTTCGTGCTATCCAGTCTTATTTTCGATCTCCCTTTTATAAATATTGTGGATAATTGTTTAATAAAGTTAAGGTTTTAATCTGGCTTAATGTTGCTTTCGACCTTAAGTGTTCAAATCAGGTTTCCAATTTTAATAATCTTAAGTTTCGTTCGGTGTTTGTTCTCGGCCGATCTCATGCTTACAATATCTTTTCGACGTCTCATACATAGATTAATAACTGCTTTCAAGTTTGGTGTTCTAATATGTTCAAACTATCAGGCGCTTGTACAACTTAGATACTTTCCAATCTCATCAATTTATTGAACAAAAGAGAGAACTTCATTTCATTTCAAAGTAAAAAATACAAGTCATTCGGCTGGAGGATCACCCCCAGCCTATTCTACATTTCACTCACCCTCTCTATCTCCCTCGGCCTCCTCTTCGCACTCCTCTTCGTCTTGGGGAGCCAGGTCCACCATCCAGGAAAAGTCCTCTTCAGGATAATGCTTCTTGAGCTCGGCCAAAAGATCCCCATGGGCGTTCACATAAGCACCAGCCTCCCTCATCACTGCCTCTTCTTCTTTCGCTCTAAGTTCTTCAGTGAGGCGAGCGACATCAGCAGCTCGGAGAGCCCGAGCTTCTTCAAGATTATGAGCCTGCTTGGCCAATTTATCCTCATAGAATTTCATCCGCCCCTCAATTTCAGCTATATATTCCCGGGCGAATGAAAGTTGGGCTCGGGCGGAAGCTGCTTCCTGACCCATCTTCTGGATCTCCTGCCTCAAATGATGAGCCTTTTCCCTGATGATGTGCTGGTTCACTAAGCTCTCCATGCTCAAGCTCATCGTCTGGGCCAGGAGATCATCAATGTTGCCCTGGGTCAGCCTGTGCCGATCCTCCTGGAGGCATATGGAAGATCTCAGAACCTTTGCCAAACTTGAATTCTCCTGAACAGATCGATTCTTCTCCAGGGAGTGAATCAACACCTGAGCGCTGCGGGAAAGGGTCCTCGAAGTAGGTTGGGAAGGACCCCCTTTTGCACTCGAAGCAACTAGTGGAGGTGGCAGTTCTTCTTGTCGAGGAAGAGATCGGACTACCTCTATCTCAGGGACCGACTGTCCCAAGGGTCGGGACGAACCTCCCTGCGCTTCTCCTGGATCATGCCTTAGCGTCTGTGATGCCTCGTCGCGCTTCATTTCTTGCACTTTCCTAGAGACCTCTCTCTTCCGCTTTCGGTTCTCTTTGGAAGCCTCGCCGCTCACCATACCTGCACAAAGAAAAAGTCAATGAGTTCGCTAAGGCCCAGAGATCAGAGATGTAGAAAATACCGGGGCAGAGGTCAGAGAGCTGAAGCCCGCGCTCTTCGTCGGTAACCAGCCGAATCATCCAATGATGCAGTTCGGCCATCATCGCATCTAAACAGGAGAACTTTTGAGTGGCTGCCTGATCCTTTAGCTCCATTACCATGGCGGCCTCATCCCAACTCAAAGCAATATGCTTCGGAAGTGGCGGGACCAGATATTGCCAGCTTCGGGGGAAACCTTCGAAACCGTTTGGAATCTTGCTCCTCAACATAAAGAAGTGATTTTTCCAGTTCTTCAGTGAGGAGGGCATATCGGTAAAGAGCCCACAGTGCGGTTTCACTTGAAAGAACCACTACTCATCGTCCTTTCGACGAGTGAGCCTATATAGCTCAGTGAACACCTTCACTGTAGGGACGAGTCCCTTAGCTCAGCAGAGGCCTCTGAAGGCTACCAGGATCCGCCAAGAGTTCGGATGTACTTGGGCCACTGAGACATGGTGAAATTTTAGAACGTCTCTGAAGAAGTCGTCAAGGGGAAACCGAAGCCCGGCTTTTAATTGTTCTTTGTACACCATAAGCACGTCATTTTCTTCAAAGAAATGATCGGCTCGGAGATCGCCATGACATCTGATAAGCTCATATGAGTCGGTCCGAAGGTTGTATTCTTGGCTAATCGACTACAGATCGGTTTCTTGAAGGATTGAGGGCAACTCATCCACGGGAAGGTTTTCTCTCCCTGAGGAATGCGTTCGCCTTGAGGGTGCTGCTTGACCACGGGCTGAAACAGAGGTTGTAGGAGGTTCAGATCCCCCGCTTGGTCCGACCACTTCAACTTCATCTGACGACCACGAGACATGGACGGAAGGGGGGCTCGCCGCTCTCTGACCCTCAGCGCCATTCATTTTCAAAGAAATGGAAGAAGTTTAACTAAAAGAAAGATCAAAACCCTTACCAGAGTGTGAACGGTGTCGGAAGAACTTGAAAAAATGACAGAATTTTGGACTTACTCGTGAGATGCTGAAAATGACATAAGGGAGCAACTGGCTAACCCATCCCCTATTTATACCCGTCTGAGCATTCAATGCTCACAGTGTCCCAAGCGACGCATCGGTTAGTGGAATTTGCCAGCTTTTCTAACACGTCGCAAGAACATTCTAGAAACTCCATAAATAAATAAGGGGAGATCGGCTGGTTAAAGATTGGCAGATTAAGGTAGATGTTTAGAATTACAGATCGACTAAGGGCTATTCAGTTAGGAATCGGATCGGATAAACACATTAGAGATCGAAAAATAACCAATGCAATAATAATAAAATGATAATTGTCAAAACAAGATTTCATTTCCAAAAGGTCAGAATACATCATTTGGGCAATCTCTAGAGATCGGCGATACATCCTACCTAGTAAAGACTTATGTCAAAGCCTAGTCTTGTGGCTGAATCAAAAGATGTGTTTGATCACGAAACCAGCCATTGACATCGGATAGGTGTACAGCTCAGAAGGAGTGACTATGACTCTCATGGTGATAGGAGAGGTCATCGTCAATGTTATAGCTCGGAACCAAGCCGTGGTCGGGACGCCCGATGTGGTGAGGAGCCAAGTGAACTTCGAAGGGCAGTCACCAATGATAAGAGGGAAATTAGCAGTCTTCTCGCTCAAAATTGGTTCGTCGATTATATCAGTCAACTGACTCGAGATCGACATGATCGATATTCTCGATCTGGATCGGTGAATTAGTCCAGTTCTCTCACTGTCATCAGATGCGGTTATCGTGATTTTCTGATCACCGGGGTCATAAATTTTCAGTCGTTGAACAAAGTAAAACAATCGGAAAAAGATTAAGAATAGTTGCCATGGCCGAAATTATTGTCGGAGCGGCTAGAACAGGAAAAGTGAGAAGCTGAAAGAGGAGAAAATGAAATGCGGAAGGATGCCCCATTGAAGGTATATATATAGAGAGGGTCTGAGCATTTATTGCTTGTGGAAAACGAAGCCGATGCCTCAGTAACCGAAGGAATAAATGCTTTGACTGAATCGGCCCGAATAGAGGAGAAGATTCTGGAATGGGAGAGATCGGGAGAGGGGCCCGGCATGAGAGATCAGAAAAGGATCATATTAGAAAGATCGGAAGGAATGGGAGATCGAAAAGCAAAGAGAGAATAAGACAACTTCCAATAACTGTCATCATAATCAGAGCCGAGGTAGTTAAAGCATTGTAGACGAGATCAAATCTCCACTGCATGCCTCATATGCAGAACCGCCCACATTGCTAACAGGTGCCAGGATATGTCATGACAGTCCTGTACATCTCGATCTCCACCGTTGATCTTACTTGTAAGGACAAGCTCAGAGCCCTTGGATCAAAGAGAAGACGACAAGACCGGCGCCTTTTATTCCCGGCCCTCAGATCTCCCTTGATAAGAAAATTTTGAGCCATTGGATTAGAAAAGAGAAAGGACAAATATTCTGAATAGGATCTCAGCCATTCATTTTGATTCTCTTCGATTCTCAGGCATTAGATCATGTCCTTTAAAATCCAAACCTTCCATCTCCCTCAAAGGAAATCCTAACCCTTCATTGGGAGCACCCGTTCCCTATAAATACCTGCATGAAAACTGTTGAAGGGGACGGAGAACAAAAAAGGGGTGGTGATTATAGTGGAAAGGCTCTGAAACTTGATTCAGTCTTGCTACTCTGCTATTTTTAAGCTTTCAAAATAGAAAAACTTCAGAAACCAGTTTTCTAAAGTATTTCCATTGAAGGAGTGTTGAATACTGAAACTCTTCATTTTCAATTTGTTCATTACTCTGTGATACCATCTCTCAGTTTCAGTTTTGTCTTCATCATCTTTATATCAACTTTTTATTTTTCAAGCTCCATCTCATTCCAACTCGGTTACTGTTACTTCGGTTCGACTGCATTCTAACTTGGTATTCTTTATTTCAAAGCCAGCATTAGTCCCTAGGCTATTAGCACGCAGCTTTATAATATTTATGACTCCATAGTTAGCTCAACAGATTCAATCCCCTACAGGTATGTGTTTAGACCGTCGCTTCATCAAGTGCTCATCTTTATTTTCTCTGTTTTCATGCTCGTAATTTTCATCAAGTTAATGTTATGTTAAAAACCCCCACGAAGGTGGTTATTCTCTTGAGTTTACCTTTTTGTTCATCAGTTCATGTTATTTGTTCTTAGTCTTTATCACCTTCAAATGTAGTTATTCTGGTTACGGGTAACGTGTAGGTAGTTTGATAAAATGTTGGTAGCTGTATCTTAACACAAGAGTTTCTTTAAAATAATAAAAGTTTGGATAATAAATCGGGGGAAAAGTTATGAAGTCGAACCACTAAACAAGCTCAGGAGATAGCCTGGTATAGTAGGGGAATCGAGGTAGGATCGGATCCCAGACTAGTAAACGAAAGAGATCGAATATTGTCTATCAAAAGGTACTGGTAAGGCAATCACAAAGGAAATTAGAAAAGATTCAGTATGGTATCCCCTACCTAGTTATAAGGTGTCAACGGGTTAAGAAAAGTTTTTGTTCCGGTTCCCAGCGTTTTCGGATGCCCGAACCCCTTTGTCTAAGGTGCTTACGATATATGATCATAATTAAATTTAAAGAGATCGGAGGAGAGTTCCTTTCCGATTCTCAATCAAAATTTTAATAAATGTGGAGATCGGAGGAGAGTTCTTATCCGAGATCCTTCATTAAAACTCTGAAATTACAAATTTAAAAGAGATCGGAGGAGAGTTCTTATCCGATTCTCAATCGAAATTTTAATAAATATGCGGAGATCAGAGGAGAGTTCTTATATGAGATCCTCCATTAAAAACTACAAATTCAAAGAGATCGGAGGAGATTTCTTATCTGATTCTCAATCGAAATTTTAATAAATGTGGAGATCGGAGGAGAGTTCTTATCCGAGATCCTCCATTAAAAACTACAAATTCAATGAGATCTGAGGAGAGTTCTTATCCGATTCTCAATCAAAATTTTAATAAATATGCGGAGATCGGAGGAGAGTTCTTATCCGAGATCTTTCATTAAAACTTTGAAACTACAAATTTAAAGAGATCGGAGGAGAGTCCTTATTCGATTCTCAATCAAAATTTTAATAAATATGTGGAGATCGGAGGAGAGTTCTTATCCGAGATCCCTTACTCAAACTTTAAACAGATCACCCCTAGAGATCGGGAGAGGTTTTTACCCAGACTCTCTTAAGTTCAAACAACATGATACGCAAAGTAATCCCTTAAACCAAAACCGCTGCGCAACACCAGCTCACTAAGGGTCTTCTCATGTACTTATGTACCCGAAACAGTGAAAAATTAAATATTCCCTTTTATCAAAGGGATTAACATCTTCATTCTAACCCCCCTAACTATCGATTTTAATTTGTAAAGAGCATAATGTTAAATCTATTTGCCCTCATAGAGGGATGAGGCGGGGTGCCTAACACCTTCCCCGCCCCGTATACTGACTCCGAACCTAGAATCTCTGTTCTCAAAGTGGTTTCCTTTTAATTTATTTTCACAAATGGTTTTCTTTAATTTCCCTTAAAATTAAAGTGGCAACTCCTCACTCTTTCCCACTTCGGTGAGTGTTCATCCAGGCGATCGCAAAATACATTGCGACAATCTTCTTCCTTGGGAAGCTTGGTCGAACCTTGCTCTTGAAAGAACTCCACCACTTTTGCTCCAAGTAAGCTTCATTTCCTAGCCAAATATACCATAAAATCCCTTCTTTCCTTCACAAAAATTTAACCTTGCACCTTGAGCAAGCATTAGGTAGCAAAAAGAAGTACAAAAAAAAAGTTTAGCAAGCTTAGAAGTGACTCAATTCAAGGTTAGTGCCAATTCTCATCTCTCTCTCTATATATTTTTTTGTTAGGACCTTTATTGAGTTAGAAATTGTTGGAAAAGAAACAAAAATATGCATGTTAGACCACTCTTGAATTTCAACAGTCATGGGTAAGTTAGGGTTATGATGGTTTTCAATTAAATTAAAGTTGATTAGTGATGAATTTGTTGAGTACATGTAGATTGGAACCTTAATTTCCTTGTGTGGTGTAAGATTGAGATATTGGGAATTAGGGTTTGAGCCAAAATTAGGGTTTTGCCAAATTGTTGATAAATTGGTGTTCTTAAGGTCAATTAGTGACTATTTAACATGGTTTGACCTTAAAATGGAAGTAATTATGGCATTGACTTATGAATTGGGGGTGCTACCCTTTTGCTGGAAATTCTGAACCTTGAGTCTAGTAGGTTTGAGTAGCCATAAATTGAATTGTGTAGCTTCAATTGGTATAAGACTAATTGGAGGTGAAACTAGGGACATAATGTCACATTTTTCATGAAGAAATCCTGCCCAGAAAACCAACACAAAGTAACCTAAAATTGACTTGAATTCGGGTAACCAAATTCTGGACCTGGAAAAATGACCATATGAACAGTAATTGTTCAAATGGCCATAACTTTGTGTAGAGGTGTCCAAATGACCTGATTCTTGAACCCATGGAAATCTTACACATAGTAGAACAACTTTCATGAAGAGTAAAAATCCAAATTCTGACCATAACCTAATCAAATTACTAACCAAATTTAGCTCATCAAAACTACCAGAGATAAAATTTGCCCAGAAATTCTGGACATAGACCAATCCGGCCAGTTATGGTAGAAATGCCATAACTTGAGCTAAAAAACTTCAAATGGAGTGATTCAAAAAGAGAATTAAAGTAGAGACATTAAGGAATAACTTTGATGAATAAAGTTTAGCCAAAATCCCACTGTAGATTAGTCCAATAGAACAGTAAAGATAGATGACAAAATCTGAAATTTTGAAATTACTTCTAAGAAGCTTTCAATTGCAATTGGCAACTAATGCCAACAAATTTATAACCCAAAATGTGGTATGATTATGTGTTTAGAATTGTATACCTATTATTTATGAAATAGTAAAAAATTTACATAAATAGTATTGTGAATAGTAACCACAATAACATCAAATGTAAAGAACCAAAAACCTAATTTACTAAAATGCTCATGTATGCCTAGTATGATTTGTTTAGATAGGTTGGCATGCCAATAGGATTTTGACTGCAATACTGCCTATGGCTTCGTGCCATTTCGTGATTTATGGCTCTTATTGCCATTTTGTGATATTATGGCCTTTGGCCATTTTGTTATTCTTTGATATACACGGCTTTATGCCTGACTGATTTTATAGCTTGTTAGCCATTCTATTGCACACCTAGCAGACACTATATGACCGATGGTGTGACGGCCCGAGGTACTTAGTACCCAGTGCTAGTTTACCCATTTATCCAGTCCGGTTAACTGGTATAGGTTACTTAGGCTGTGACACCCCTTACCCATCTATAGTGTAACCGAGCAAGGTGTGCCACATTCGGTGCCGGAGCACTCTATCTTGTCCTGTCGTGTACATTATTCATTTAACGTCCATTTCCTAGTATTATCTCATGTGTGGAAATTTTTTTTTTTTTGTGGAGACCCGGAAGGAGCCTCCTCTTTTTTATTAGCATATGGTGGTTTCCATTATTCACCTGTTAAAAATAATTCATGTTTATTTTATCTCCTTATGTGTCATGTCATTCAATAATAATCATATAAATATCAAGAAATATAGAAATTTCATTCATATCAAATCATGTACAATATTTATAATTTATTTACAATACAAAATGATTTACATTATTTACTTATATACAATGGAAAAAATGCAAAATCTAAATACATAGGCCCTACCAAAATAAAATAGACTACTGATGTGACTAGTAAATCTACCCGAATCTCTATCAACGCACTAATGTTGTGGCTGCTGCTGCTTCTGTTGCTGATCTCCAATACCTACACGATGAAAAACTAATGCGCTAAGCGAATTGCTTAGTGGTGCATAATTTAAAATAAGGTAACTAAATAATTAAAAATAATAATTCTATACATAATTCCATAAATTCTAGGTCATTTATGTATTTAATGAACTTTGGGTACAATTATATTTATCGGGATCTTTTCTATTCATTACTCTTATATTCAGTCTTATTAAATTCATAACTGTACCTAAGTAACCTATAACAGACTATAAAGGTTGGATTCATGAGAGTATACTAGTTAGACATCCATATGTCTATCCTGTATACCTCTGTCATGTCAGGCACAAGGCCAGTGGGCAAGCTTTAAAGTCAGAAATAATATCAAGCACAATGGCTAACGAGCAGGCATAAAGGCTGTAAAACAATCATATCAAATATATTTTATCTATCAATGATTATTTATGTGGGCAGTGCTGCTATCTGTAGTCCCTACTTGGTATACCAATCGATCCAAGCTATATACATAAGCCTAAGTATACTTTGGGAAATTTAGTATTATTACTTAATTATGGACTTATTATTATTATGTCATGTCATTTTGTAGTGAGAAGTAGGTCCCACATGCATTTTCATGTAATTTATGCATTTGTTAATTCAAGTAGGTAATTTACATATCATGTATTAAACAATTTCTTTAACCTTTCTTTAGGTCCAGATTTGGTGTCCTAATTTCACTTAGCAAATTGATTAAAATGTAACCACTGTTTGGCTACACTTCCTTCATGGAAGTTGTTCCTCTATGTCTTATCTTTGTTTTGCTTTTTGAATCATATTATTTGGAGTTTTAGAACTTAAGTTATGGTCAAATAACCAAAACTGGTTCATTGCCACATTCTGATTCCAGAACCAGGCCGATTCTGGAGTCCAAATTTGTTTAATTATTTGGGCATGTTATAGCCACTTTTAGACCTAATGTTCTTCATAGGAGTTATTACCCTATGTCTTAGGATCACTCAAATTTAAGAATTACAATTTTTCAAGTTTTTAAGAATTAATTATAGCAAATTAGCTATCCTAGATTCAGGTACCCTATGTCTATAGGATTCCAGGTTCAGGTCAATGGTTTTGACTTAAATTTTAGGGTTCTTACACTCAAAATTTGAGGCATGTCTCTAAATCAAAGTTGGAACCCTATTTCTCAGGTTTCTAGAACAATTTAGCTCATCCCAATTGGAGTTCCCTAGTGGAAGATATGATCTAAAAACTATTCTGGGGTCAAATGATAGTTTGGTCCAATTCCAGGTTTTGGTGTGCTGAATTGTTCTAGTAATTTGACTAAGTTCCCTTTGGTTCTGGATTTTGGTCAAAACACCAATATTGTAGATTTATGTCTTATGCAAATTTTGGCATTAGTTTCATTGCATTTGAAATTTTTTGGACCAAGTTATGGCATTTTGGCCAAAACTGGTTGGGTAGGCCTAAGTCCAGAATTTCTAGGCAGTTTGGTTCTAGACAATTTTGTTGACCTAGATTATGCTAGCAATTTGGTTGGTTACAGGAAGAATTAGGCTCTGTGTTTTTCATGAAAAATGTGCTCCTATGTCTAGCCTTTTCAATGGTTCAAAAATTAAGTCATTCAGACCTTTCTAAAGTGAGTTATGGCCATTTGAATATGTACTATTCATTTGATCATTTTTCTGGGTTTAGGTTAACGTTACCCGAATTCAAGCAGTTTTTAGGTCAAGTTGGAGACAATTTTTGGGCATGGTCTCTCCATGAAAAATGGGGGCATTTTGACCCTAGTTTCATATCCAATTGCCCTTATACTAATTGGAGCAACACAACTCTACTTATAATCTGAAAATCAGACTGGACTCATAGGTTCAAAATCCTATAAGAAAATTTAGCACTCCCAAATTTCAATTCCTCCAACTCCCAAACTTCAATTGGCATTCATAGCACTTCTTATAGGCAACAAGTCATCTCAACATTCTCAATTTCAAGCCATAACATAAAAGCCCCAAAGTTAGGTCAAAACCCTAACTCAACATTACTCAATTCATGTAAACTCACATCTAATCATCATGTCTATCAATTATACATATCAAACACCACCCATAGGCAAGCTTACTATCAATTAAACTCATTATATCCTCATGTCTCAAGGCTGCTGAAAATTTGGTCACCTCACAAACTCATTATTTTCTTAATTTTCCATGCAAAATCAACTCATCTCAACTTCAATTCAAAGTTTAATGAAGGGAGAAAGAGAGAATAGGCACTAACCTTGATCAAGAAAGTTCCAAGCTTGTGAAAACTTTAATATTTCTCTCTTCCTTGGCTGCCTAGAGCTTCCTTAAGGTGTGGGATGAGTTTTTAGTGAAGGGAGGTATGGACTTTGGTGAATGAAAGGAGAGGAATTCAAGTTAGAAGGAAGGAAAAATGGTGGAAGCTTGTTCTTCCATTGGGTTCTGCCAAGGTGGATATACAAGGAAGAAGAAGACTTTTGTTTAATTAAAATTTGTCATCTTGCTCTTATAATTATCCTATGGTAATTACAATAAAGTTTAATTATGTCATTTTACCATCATGCCTAAGTTATGCTTAGGTTATCATGAGGATTAGCTTACATTATAATTTATTTCTTTTTCTTTTCTTTTCTTTTCCCCATTTCAATTGCATTTTTCATGATTTTAATTTATTTTATGTGTTTTAATCTCTCTCATTTTAATTAACATTTAGGTCAAAATTTAACACTGAAGGTGAAATAACCAAAATGTCCTTCATTGAAGTTATCAGATTATATCTATCTGTATCAATTAACTTAATTTTTTAAAATTTTCTTTGACATTTTTAATGTCATTTAATCCTCATAAAACCTTCAATGTAGTCCCAAGTATTTGTTTCACAGGGTTCCTCGCGGGTTTGGGGTCGGTAACTGTATTCATAGTCACTTCCATTAAGGTCACCCATTGCCGGAGTCCCGGCTCCTTTAACTTATTAACATTTAATTTCCTTAATTTTTCCTTAATTTTTCTTGGTCTTTATTCAGTCAATTTATGTCTCCTCACCCTAGTTTAAGAGTAGTTCCAGATATCCTAGCTGTTCGAACGTACATTAGTTCATCGAAACAATAGCATGTACGGACTACCTAAAGTGAGGGTGTTACATGGGCAATTAAAATAAGTCTTAAAAATTTACAACTAAATAATGAATATAAAAACCTCTAAATTAAGGATATTACAAATAGTTACCAAAAATTCAATCTGTGTGATTTATTAGCATAATTTCTTTGTATTTAATTATTTAGTTTATTTTTATATTATATTAGCACCACTAAGCTTTATGCTTAGCGCGTTACTTTTTGCCACGCATACGTACTAGAGACCAGGAGCGAGAGCCCAGTAGGCCATAGACTGGGATTACTGTGAGAGTCCAGATCTGCACTTGTGTCCGGTATCACTTCTTCTGTAGTGCATTTTGGTAGGACCCGCTAGGCTTGTTAGTGATTTTGTATTTTGTAGTTAGACATTCATTTTGTCATGTAAATTATGAACTTATGTAATTATTTATAAATTATGTAAATTAATGAAATTGAGCATTCTATTTATGAATGTGAGCATCATTTTATTTATTTATGTATAAATGAAATTTATGAGTTTGAATAAATGAGATGAGGTATTGGAATTATGAAAAATTTATGTTATTGAGATTATATTATTAAGATTTTAAGCAGGTGGGATTCGTCAAAATTGTGAAATAATTTAGGAGAAACTCCATCAATTTCTCCAGTTAATAAATTAATCTTAAATTAATAAAATATAATGTGAATACTGGAAAAATGTAATAAGATAAGTTAAGGTGCTCCGGCACCGAGTGTGACATGCCTTGCTGGGCTATACTGTAGACAGGTATGGGATGTCACATTTAGTGGTGTCAGAGCACGATTTAGGTGTTTCTGGGTTTATATAGAGTACATACCATGCATTGCATTTGTAAGAGTTGAGGTGACATTAATGCAGATCTATTTGTCTTTGGTTATTTTGGTTAGGATATGAACCCGGCATCACAAAGAGCCTATTGAGAAAGAGGTGGAGAGTCATGCTCCACCCATGGCTAAAGCTGGAAGCAGGGGAGAACCTACTCCACTAGTGCAAGAGGTACATGCTCAACCTCAGGAGGCCTTGTTTTAGCAAATGACCGAATACTTCAGACAGATGACTGGGGCTATTCCATAACTTCAACAGCCACCCCAGAAGTCCCATTTGGAGAAATTGAGAAAGTATGGAGCTGTGGATTTTCTGGGTAAGAAAGAAGACAACCCAACAATGGCTAAACATTGGTTAGAAAGAACGGAAAGGGTACTTAGGCAACTCCACTGCACCCCAGAGTAGAACTTAGAGGGTGTTGTGTCCCTACTTCAGGATGATGCCTATCAATGGTGGGACACAGTATCCAGGGAGGTGCAACCAGACCAAATCACCTGGGATTTCTTCCTTACGGAGTTTAGAAAGAAATACATTAGTAATGTGTACTTGGAGGAAAGGAGAAGGGAATTTATCAGTTTAAGGCAGAGACAGCTATCAGTGGCAGAGTATGAAAGAGAATTTGTAAAATTAAGCCATGGAAGGGAGATAGTACCCACAAAGGCTGAGAGATACAGAAGATTTAAAGAAGGGCTAAATGACAATATTAAGTTACACATCATGGCCTTAAGGATTACAGATTTTGCTCAGTTGGTTGAAGTTGCACTGAAAGTTGAGAGGGTTAGAATAAATGAACAGAATAGAAGGGATAGGCAGCAGAAGAGGGGTCTGAGTCAGACTAGTTCATCCTCTGCACTCAGTAAGAAATTCAGAGGTCCTCCGACCCAGGGTCCTAGTCAGACATAGAGTCAGGGCCAGTCCCAGAGGCCCAGATCTTAATTTGCACCTAGGAGAGGCCAATCCACACCATCAGTGGGTAGCTCTCTAGGAATGGTATTTAGGGGACCAGCCCCAGCAGTTTCTTCAGCGTGTCCACACTGTCATAAGTGGCATAGAGGTGAATATTGGCGATTAACTAGGGGATGTTTCCAGTGTGGGTCTACTGAGCACCAGATAAGAGATTGCCCACAGAGAACTATTGCAGCTACTGCAGCACCAGTAGATAGACTTGCCCCTGCAGCTCAAAGGGGTAGAAGGCCGGATAAATTTGAGGCAGTTGGTACTTCACAGAGGCTTACATCAGAGTCAGTTGAGAGGCCAGAGGTAAGGGCACTGGCCAAGGCATATGCCATGAGGGCATAGGAGGAGCAGGATGCTCTGGATGTGATCAGGGGTATGTTTTCTCTCTATGACATACCTGTGCATGCATTGGTAGATCCAGGATCAACGCATTCATACATTTGCATTAAGTTACCCATGGAAAGAGGAATTCAAGTAGAGGAAAGTGACCAAGATATTTTAGTCACTAACCCACTAGGCCATAGTGTGGTGGTAAATAAAGTGTATAAAGGTTGCCCATTGAGGATTTAAGGATATGAATTCTTGGTAGACCTAATTGAATTTCCCTTCCACAAGTTTGATATCATCCTTGGGATGGATTGGCTATCACGTCATCAGGCAATAGTGGATTGCAGATTGAAGAGGATTACATTGAAAACTCCTGAAAATGATGAGATTACAGTTGTGGGGGAAAAGACAGATTTTCTGTCTAATGTTATCTCAGCCCCTGTTGTAAGGAGACTAATCAGAAAGGCTTGTGAAGCCTATCTGGCGCATGTTATTGATACCAGAAAGGCTAGATCTAGTCTCCATGACATTCCCACAGTAAGTGATTTCCCTAATATCTTCCCTGAGGAGTTGCCTGGTTTGCCACCAGAAAGGGAAGTAGAATTTGCTATTGAGGTAATGCCGAGAACTGCACTAATATCGATTGCTCCTTAGAGGTTGACACCTACTGAATTGAAGGAGTTAAAAATTCAGTTGCAGGAGTTACTGGATAAGGGGTTCATACACCCTAGTGTGTCACTGTGGGGAGCTCCGGTGCTGTTTGTGAAGAAGAAGGATGGGACATTGAGACTGTGTATAGACTACCAACAGTTAAATAAGTTGACTATGAAAAATAAGTACCCATTGCCTAGAATTGATGATATGTTTGATAAATTGAAAGGAGTAGGCATATTTTCCAAGATTGATCTTAGATCAAGGTATCATCAGTTAAGGGTAAAGGATGCAGATGTGCCTAAGACTGCATTCAGGACCTGGTATGAGCACTATGAATTTCTGGTATTGCCGTTTGGGTTCATAAATGTACTAGCAGCTTTCATGGACCTTATGAACCATATCTTCCATCCATACTTAAATCGATTTATAGTGGTCTTTATTGATGACATTCTGGTATATTCCAAGAATAGAGAAAAACAAGATGAACATTCAAGGATTATTCTACAGACCCTGAGAGAGAAGAAGCTGTATGCTAAGTTGTCTAAATGTGACTTCTAGTTGAATGAGATTGCTTTTCTTAGACACATAGTATCAGCTAATGGGATTAGAGTGGATCTCAAAAAGATTGAAGCGGTCATGGAATGGAAGCCTCCCAAAAATGCAACTGAAGTTAGAAGTTTCTTGGGGCTAGCTGGGTATTACAGAAGCTTTGTGAAGGGGTTTTCTCTAATAGCTGCTCCACTGACTGGAATGACAAGTGTCAAGCCAGTTTTGAGAGGTAGAAGGCTATGTTGATAGAGGCACCAGTGTTAACATAGCCAGTATCTGGGAAATACTTTGTGTTATACAGTTATGCTTCCTATAATGGGCTAGGGTGTGTTCTGATGCAAGAAGAGAAAGTGGTCACCTATGCTTCCAGGCAGCTAAGACCACATGAAAAGAACTACCCCACCCATAATCTGGAGTTAGCAGTAATTATCTTCGCATTAAAGATATGGAGGCACTACTTGTATGGTGAAAAGTGCTATATATACATAAACCACAAAAGTCTAAAGAACTTGCCAACCTATAAGGAGCTCCACCTTAGATAGAGGCAATGGATTGAGTTCCTGAAGGACTATGATTGTGTAATTGATTATCATCCTGGGAAGGCAAATATAATTGATGATGCTTTGAGCAGAAAGTCTATTGCAGCATTGAGATTCTTGAACGCCCGCTTTTCTTTAGGTCAGGATGGAGCTATTTTGGCTGAGTTGCAAGTGAAGCCAAACCTATTACAGCAAATTCAGGAGGGGCAGAAGATAGATGAAAAGCTAATAGCTATTATGGGTAGAATCACAGAGGGGAAGGAAACCGAATATGAGGTGAAAGAGAATGGGTGTTTGTACTACAAGGGAAGAATGTGTGTACCAGATGATAGGAAATTAAAGACAAGTATTTTGAAAGAGGCACACAATAGTGCTTATGCTATACACTCAGGGAGTACCAAAATGTACCATGATTTGAAGCCTCATTACTGGTGGCCTGGTATGAAGAAGGACATAGCTAATTATGTGACTAGATGCCTGACATGTCAGCAAGTAAAGGCAAAACATCAAGTTCCATTAGGTTTGTTACAGCTTATAAGCATACCTGAATGGAAATGGGATCGGGTCACCATGAATTTTGTTAGCGGTCTACCTCTCACCCAGAAGAAATATGATACAGTATGGGTGATAGTAGATAGATTGACTAAATCAGCACATTTTCTACCAGTCAGAACTGACTATCCACTAGAAAAGCTAACAGAATTGCATATCAGTGAGATAGTTAGACTACATGGAATCCCAATTTCTATTATATCTGATAGAGACCCGAGATTTACATCCAAATTTTGGAAGAAGTTGCAAGAATCCTTGGGCACATAACTCCATTTTAGTATGGCTTTTCATCCTCAAATGGATGGACATTCGGAACGGGTGATTCAGGTAAACTTTGAAAACTTATTGAATTATTATAAATATTAAATTGAAATGATAGTAATAACATGAAGTATGTGATAGGTGCTTGAGGACCTGCTAAGGAGTTGTGTCATTGAGTTTGAGGGAAGTTAGGACAGATACCTTCCACTGGCAGAATTTGCTTACAACAATAGCTACCAAAGTAGCATTCAAATGGCTCCTTATGAAGCCTTATATGGGAGGAAGTACAGAACACTGTTGTGTTGGACAGAACTAGGTGAAGATAAGCTTGTGGGACCAGACCTAGTGAAACAAACTGAGGAGAAGGTGAAATTGATTAAAGCTAACTTGAAAGCTGCCTCAGACAGACAGAAGTCTTATACTGACTTAAGGAGAAAAGACATAAAATATGAAGTTGGCGACAAGGTGTTTCTTAAAGTATCACCATGGAAGAAGCTATTAAGGTTTGGGAGAAAGGGTAAGTTAAGCCCAAGGTTCATTGGCCTATATGAAGTCATTGAGCGTGTGGGTCCAGTGGCCTATAGGCTAGCTTTACCACCAGAGCTGGACAAAATTCATAATGAGCTTCATGTATCTATGCTGAAAAGATATAGATCAGACCCTTCACATTTCATATCAATGGAAGAAATTGAAATACAATCAGATTTGACATATGAAGAGGAACCAATAAGAATTCTGACGCAGGAGGTGAAAGAATTGAGAAATAAGCAAATTCCATTGGGGAAAGTGCTTTGGAGGCACCACAACACCGAAGAAGCAACCTAGGAAAGTGAAGAGACGATGAGGCAATAGTTCCCTCAATTGTTTGCATCAGGTAAATTTGGAGGACGAAATTTTTGTTAGAGGAGAAGAGCTGTAACGCCCTCACTTTAGGTAGTCCGTATATTCTACTGTTCTGATGACTAACGTCTGTCCGGACGGCTAAAATGTCTGAAACTATATTTAACTAGAGTGAGGAGTTATAAATAACCTAAATAATAAAAAGAAAAATTAAGAAAAAATTTTAAGAGATAAAATGCAAAGAGGTTAAATGAGCCAAAGCTACGGCAATGGCTAACCTTAACAGGAAGCGACTATGAAGACAATTAGCAACCCTAGACCCATGGAAAACCCTGTGAAATAATTAGTAGGACTTAAGTGAAGGATTTTTAAGGTTTAGATGACAATAGAATGCCAAGAAAATATAAGAAAAATTATGTAAATTGATACAGATAATTTTAGCTCATTAAACAAAACGAAGGGCATTTTGATTATTTCACCCTCATAGATGATTTTTGACCAACATTTCCATTTAAGTAAATGAGATTTATGATATAAAATATGAATAAATATTGATAAAAATTTAATTAAAAATGAGTAAAAGAAAGAAGAAAAGAAAATAAAATTAAATTAAATTAAAAAGTAATTATGACATAAGCATTATGCAATAATGATGTCATTAAAATTTTCCACCAATTAACCTAAGACAACTGCATATAAAAGGGATAAAAAAGAAGTCAAATTAAAAGAAAAATTAGCTCATCTTTTTCCTTAGGAAGCTTGGCTGAACCTTGCTCCAGAAAGAGCTCCACCATTTTTGCTCCAAGTAAGCTTCATTTCCTAGCCAAATATACCATAAAACCCTTCTTCCCTTTACAAAAATTTGACCTTGCACCTTGAGCAAGCATTAGGCAGCAAAAAGTAGGAAAAAAAAAAAGTTTAGCAAGCTTAGAAGTGACTCAATTCAAGGTTAGTGCCAAATCTCATCTCTCTCTATATATATATTTTTTTGTTAGGACCTTTATTGAGTTAGAATGTAACACCCTCACTGTAGCAATTCCGTATATTCTACTGTTTTGGTGATCGGTGTCGGTCCGGATAGCTAGAATGTCTGGAAAAATATTTAGACTAGAGTGAGGAGTCATAAATAACACAAATATTAATAAGAAAAATTTAGGAAAAATTTTAGAAATAAAATACAACAAAATTAAATGAGTCGGTGCTCTAGCGATGGTAACCTAGTGGGAAGTTGCGGTCTTCGCAGCTAGAAGCCCTAAACCTAAGAGAAAATTCATAAAATAATTTTTTGGACTCCAGAGAAGAGTCATTGAGGTTTCTATGGCATTAGAATGCCAAGAAAAGGCTTAAAAAAATTTTTGATGGGTACAGACAATTTTGGCTCAATAATCCAAATAGAGGGCATTTTGGTCATTTTGTCTTCAGAGATGATTTTTGGCCGACTTTTCCAATTAAGTAAATAATTATTATGACATAAAATGTGAATAAATATTGCTAAAAATTTAATTGAAAATGAGTAGAAAAGAAAAAGAAAGAAAATGAAGGAAATTTGGCATTATGACCTCACATGATGTCATTAAAATGCCCCCACCCAATCACATTGTGACACATGTCTTTAAACCACTTTAAATGAGAAAAATGGGCAGAAAAATTGAAGAAAACAATCTGCTTCTTCTTCACAAATGAACCAGCTCCCTCTCTTCCACCATTGAAGCTTCACCAAGCTTCCAAACCTCCACCAAACCACCTCAAAACCCTGACTTTCCTTCATGAAATTTTGTCCCTACCACTAAAGCAAGCTTTGGACAACAAAAAGAAAGGAAGAAAGTGAAGTTTTGAAGTCTTGGAAAGTGACTAAGTCAAAGTTAGTGCCAATTCCTTCTAAAAATTTTGTGTATACCTTATGTGGAGTAGGAATTGAGTGAGAAAATTAAGTAGAATTAAATACAATTTGCATGATGAATTTCTACCAATTTCAGTAGCCTTATGGTCTCTTAGGGTTTCATCAATTTGATTGCATAATAGTTGTGTATAGCTGCCATTGAACATGATTTTGGTGTTTTAATTTATGGATTATGTCACAAGGGATTTTGCGGTCGCCTGGACGATCACTCACCGAAGTGGGAAAGAGTGAGGAGTCGCCACCTTAGTTTTGAGGGTAACTAAAGAAAACCATTTGTGAAGATGAATTGAAATAAAACCACTTCAAAACAGAGATTCTAGGTTCGGGGTCCGTAAACGGGTGGGGAAGGTGTTAGGCACCCCACCTCGTCCCTTAATAAGGGTAAGTAGATTTAACTTTGCATTAGTTAGAAGGGCTTGAATGGACATATTGATCCTTTTGACTAAAGGAGCATTTGATTTTTTACTAAATTTGGATCACCCAGATACATAAGTAAATGAGACAACCTTAGTGAGTTACTGTTGCAGGTTACTCTTATCTAAAAGAACTATTTTATTAAAATTTAATTTAAGAGTTGTATAAGAACTCTTCTCCGAACTCTTTAATATTTATTAAAATTTTGAGTTGAGATCGGATAAGAACTCTCCTCCGATCTCTATTAAATCATTAAAAATTTTGAGTTGAGACCGGATAAGAACTCTCCTCCGATCTCTATTTAATGCTTATTAAAATTTTGAGTTGAGACCGGATAAGGACTCTCTTCCGATCTCTATTAAATATTTATTAAAATTTTGATTTGAGACCGGATAAGAACTCTCCTCCGATCTCTATTAAGTATTTATTTAAAATTTTGATTTGAGATCGGATAAGAACTCTCCTCCGATCTCTATTAAGTATTTATTAAAATTTTGATTTGAGACCGGATAGGAACTCTCCTCCGATCTCTATTAAGTATTTATTTAAAATTTTGATTTAAGACCGGATAAGAACTCTCCTCCAATCTTTATTTAATTAAAGTTTTGAGTTGAGAATCGGATAAGAACTCTCTTCCGATCTCTTTTAAATTAACAGGAACCTGAATGGGATCTTTCCGATCTCCCGAATTTTAATTTCAGCTACATGTCATAAGGTCCTAAGGCTAAGGATTCTGGCGTTCTAAGGTGCCGGGGATAAGGCTTCTTTTAACTAATTGATATTTTGTGACTAAATAAGAGAAGCTGGACTGAATTTTGCTGACTTCCCCTAAGGTCACTTTACCAGTACCTATTAATGTCCGATCTATTCTGTTTTGTTTACTTTGGTTTTATTCCACTTTATGGCATCTTGCCGAATTGCCATTTACATCAGCCCAATATTGTGGCTATTTTCCTAACGTGTTATTCAGGCTCTCTCTCTTAAAATAGACCCTTAAGTTGCAGCTACCTATGTTTTTACCCAACCACTTACACGTTACTAGGAGATAGAAAACTTGCATTCAGAAATGACGAAGGTTAATAAAATTATAGACTGATCACTAAAGAAATAAACTCGAGAGTAACATTCTTTAAGGTTCTTTGGCACTAAATAAACTTGGAGAAAATCACATACATAAAAAGAACAAAGAAAATGCGGAAAGTAAACATAAATACTTGATAAAGCAGCAATATGAGCTCTTACCTGTAAGGAGCCAAATCTATTGAAATAACTACGGGGTGACAAATAGTAATAAGACAGCAGACTGATTAGCTTGAGGGCTGATGTTCTTTGTGAACTGAAGGGTGCTTAGCTAAAATGCAATAAGATTAAGATAAAAATCGAGTGAAATGAAATTGAGCTTGAATAATGGGAATGAAGACAGAGATGATAAAGGGCTGAAAGTGAGAGTGTGACCAGATAATGAACAAACTGAAAATGTAGAGTTCCAGTATTCAGAATCCTTTTCAAGAAAACACTTCAGAAAACTAGTTTCAAAACTCTTTCTAATCAAAACTTCAAAGTAGCAGAGTAACAAACTGAATCAAGTTTCAGAGTTCTTCCGCTATAATAACTACCTCTCTTTTTTGCCCGTCCTTTGAACAGTTTTTCATGCAGGTATTTATAGGAATCGGGTGCTCCCCATGAAGGGTCAGGATTTATTTTGAGGGAGATGGAGGGTCAAGATTTTGAAGGACATGATCGGATGCTTAGGAATTAAAGAGAATCAAAATGAATGGCCGAGATCGCTCTTCAGAATATTTGTCCTTTTCTTCTTTCAATCTGACGGTCCCAAATCTTCTCGTCCGGAACGATCTGAGGGCTAAGAGCGAAAGACGCTGGTATTGTCGTCTTCTCTCTTGATCCAAGGGTTCCGGGTTTGTCCTTACCAGTGAGATCAACGGTGGAGATTGGGATGTACAGGACTGTCATGATATATCCGGCTCTGTCGACGTGCGGGCGATTCTTAGGCGTGCGGTGGAGATCTAAATGCCACGCTTTAACTACCTCGGCTCACGATTCGGCAGCGGTTATTTGGGATTTGTCTTATTCTTTTTGCCTTCCGATCTTCCCTCTTTCTGATCTCTTTTACATGCTTTTTTCCGATCTTTCATGCTGGTCTCCCATCTTCCGATCTATTATTCCGATCTTTCCCTTTCTCTGGTCCGGTCTGGTCAAAGCATTAATTTCCCCTCGATTCCCAAGGTGTTCGCTTCGTTTTTTGCTCAGCAATAAATGCCTGTTTTCCCCTATATATACCCCTGACGACAGAGACATTTCCTTCATCTGATTTTTCTCTCTTCCTTCTTTCTTTTCCAGTTCTAGCTGCTCCAGCGATCGTTCCGACCATGATTGTGGTTTTTGATCCCTCTCCGATGGACTTCCTTATTCCTCGACTGAAAATTTACGACCCCGGTGATCGCATAACCTTGTCTGATGCTCTGCTGACCCTTGGCGGTTGCTTCCTCAAGTTCATTTGGCTTCTCTCCACATTGAGTGTTCTGACAGCGGTTTCCTCCCACATTGGGTGTTCCGACAGCGGATTAAGCTCCGATTGGCGACACCCTTGGGATCAGTTATAAACCTGGGACTCTTTAGATAGGATGTCCCACCGGTCTCTAGAGATCGCCCAAATGATGTAATTCTTCAATGTAATCAGATCTCTAGAGATCGCCCAAATGATGTAGTTAGACCTTTATTGTAATCCGATCCCTAGAGATCGCCCAAATGATGTAATCCGATCTTTTGGAAATAAAAATCTTGTTTCTCCAATTATTATCTTATTGATTATTTTCCGATCTCTGATATATTTGTCCGATCTGGTTCCTAACAAAACGACTCTTAACTAATCCTTCATTCAAGATATTCAACTTATTATGCCGATCTCCATTTAACCGATCTCCTTGGAATGTTCGAATATTTGAGAGAAGTGTCAGAACAGCTGGCGAGTCCCACCAATCAATGCGTTGCCTAGAGCCTCGTGAGCATTAAATGCTCGGACTAGTATAAATAGGGGTGGGGGGGGGGGGTTAGCCAGTTGTTCTCTCATTCCATTTTCAGTCCCCCGCTCACAACTTCGAAGTTCTCTCGTTTTCTCAAGTCCTTCCGATGCCGATCAGACTCCGGTAAGGGCTTTGATCTTCTTTTAGTTTAAGTTCTTTATTTCTTTTGGAAAATGAGCGATGCCAAAGGTCAAAGAGCGGCGATTCCTCCTTCCATTCAGTTCTCGTGGTCGTCTGACGAAGAAGAGGTGGTCGGGCCAAACGCGCAAACAGAACCTCCTAGGGCCTCTGTTCCAGCTCGGGGGCGGATCGGGCCATCAAGGCACGTACCTTCTTCAGGGAGGGAGAATCTCCCTATGGACAAGCTGCCATCGATCTTACAAGAGTCCGATCTACAATCGTTTAGCCAGGAGTACAATATTCGCCCTGATTCGTATGAACTTATCCGGTGCCACGGCGATCACCGAGCCGATCACTTCTTTGAAGAGAATGACCTGGTTATGGTATACGAAGAGCGATTAAAGGCGGTCTTGGTTCCCTCGGATGACTTCTTCAAGGAGGTCCTAAAACTCCACCGGTGTGCATTGCTCAAGTTCATCCTAACTCATGGCGGATCTTAGTAGCCTTAGAAGTGCATGCGAGCTAAGGGAATCAGACCTACGGCTAAGGTGTTCGCCGAACTGCACAGGCTAACTCGCCGAAAGGACGACGAGCACTGGTTCTTTCAGGCGAAGCCTCATTGCGGGCTCTTCACCGATCTGCCCTCCTCCCTTAAAAATTGGAAGAACCGCTTCTTCATTCTGAGGAGCAAAAATCCGACCTGCTTTGAGGACTTCCCCCGTAGCTGGTGGCACCAGGGGCCCCTGCTTCCGAAGCGCATTAACCTGAACCAGGAGGAAAGCTTAATAGTGATGGATTTGAAGAATCAGGCTGCCACTCAAAAGTATTCCTGTTTAGATGCGGTGACCGCCGAGCTGCACCATTGGAACATACAGCTGCTCACCGGCCAAGATCGCGAACTTCCGCTCTCTGACCTCGGCACTGGTATTTTCTACATCTCAGATCTCAGGACCTTAGCGATCTCACTGACCTCTTCTTTGTGCAGGTATGGCGGGTGATGAGGGTTCTAGGAAGCGGAAGAAAGAAAAAGAGATCTCCCGGAAAGTAAAGGAGATTCAAAAAAGCTTCGAACTCCCGGCCGTGAACCAGGGGAGACGCAAGGAGGCCCGTCCCGACCTTCGGGTCTGCCGATCACTGAAGCTGTCCGATCTCCTCCTCAACAGGAAGAGCCGGCTCCACCCCCTCCAGTTGCTCCAAGCACAGAAAGGGGTCCTTCTCAATCTTCTGTGAAATCCTCTTCTCGTGGCGCTCAAACGTTGATGGAGTCCCTGAAGAATAACCGAATTGTTCGGGAACCCCGGTTTTGCCAAAGTCTTGGGGTCTTCCATCTGCCTTCGGGAGGATCGGGACAGGCTATCCTCGGACAGCCTTGACGATATCTTGACTCGCTCCATGAGCCTGAACGTGGAGTGCCTGGTGAACCAGACCATAGTTCGGGAAAAGGCTCATCGCCTGGGCAAGGAGATCGAGAAGAAGAATCAGGAAATGGCTTCCCTCCTATCCCAACTCGCATCCGCTCAGGATTACATATCTCAAGTTGAGGGGCGGGCGAAGTTCTATGAAGACAGAGTGGCTCTCAGAATCATGTTCTGGCTGAAAGGGATCATGCTCTCAGAGAAGTTGAGGCGCTCCGGGCCAACGAAGCTACTCAGGTTGCCCAACTTATCGAGGAGCTTAAGGCAAAAGACGAAGAAATGGTGACAGGGATAGCTGGTGCCTATGTGAATGCTCACAAGGACCTCTTGGCCGAGCTCCAAAAGCGTTACCCAGAGGAGGACTTCTCTTGGATGGCCGACCTGGCTCCCGAAGGCGAGGAGGAAAGCGAAGAGGAGGCCGAGGGTGAGAGAGAAAATGAGCAAAATGTAGATCAGGCTGGGGGTGATCCCCCAGTCGAATGACTTGTACAAATTTTTTGAAATGAAATGAAGTGGAATGCCCTTTTTGTTCTATGAATGGTTATGATCGAAAAATTTCTAAATTATTAAACACTTGATTGTCTGAGTATGTTGAAATAACTGAAGATGATTATTAACCTAAGTGTGAGAGATCGGAAAACACAAAGAGTATGAGATCGGTAGGGAAGAAATGCTGAACGGGACTTGATTAAAATTGGAAATTTGACTTGAACACTTAAGATCGAAATCCTCATTAAACCGGACCAAAACCTTAACTCTTAAACTTTTGAAAGGGAGATCGGCAATAAAACTGGTAAGAAAAGATCTAGTTCACTTCGTTTATACTACAACGGGTCGGAGAGATCGGTGAGTGATTTAATAGACTGGTAAGGCTCTGACTGATGTGAGGACTTAGCATTGATTTAATTCTCTGTGAGGAGAGATCGAAAATGTGACTGTCTATCAAAGAGAGATCGAAAATGTGACTGTTTATCAAAGAGAGATCGGAAATGTGATTAGCTGTCAAAAGGGGACTTAGTACTGAGGTCAGTTTCAAAGTTTTATTGATTTTGGGGATCGGCCAAAATATGGTGTCAACAGATTGTATGTATATAGAGAAATTGAAATTTTTAGAGTTAGGGTTTGAGCACCAAAAATTGGATTTTGTTTATGTATTGATGAAAAGAAGTTGTAATGGTCAATTGGTGACCATTTGGTCATGTTTGAGTAGGAAATTGAGTGAATGGTGCAAAGGGAATTGAGGTTAGGTATGCTGTCCAATGTGCCCTGCGGGTCTGAATGTGAGTCTAGCAAGGTTGGACAGCTTTAACTTAAGTTGTGTAGGTTCAATTGGTGTAAGGCCAATTGGACATGAAATTAGACACATAATAGCACAACTTTGATGAAGAAACCTTGCCCAGAAATAAAACATAGAATACCCTAAAAATTGACCAAATCCGGGTAACCAACCTACTGGTCCTGGAAAATGACTAAATGAACAGTGTTCATTCATTTAGTCATAACTCAGTGTAGAAAGGTCCAATTGACCTGAAATTTATATTAATGGAAAGCTTAGGCAAATTAGAACAACTTTCATGTAGAACACAAACTCAAATTCTGGACTTAACTAAATGAAATTAATAGCCAAAGTTCACCTACCAAATCTGGCAGAACCAGAATTGCCCAGAAATTCTGGGTAGAGACCAATCCGGCCAGTTATGGTAGTTTGGCCATAACTTGAGCTAAAAAACTCCATATGGAATGATTCAAAAAGGGAATTAAAGAAGACGCAATAAGGAACAATTTTGGTGAAGAAAAGTTAGCCCAGTTTCCACTATAAAATTGTCCAATAGAATAGTAAACTTAGGTAATCAAAATTGAAAATTTAGAAATGCATCTAGGGGACTTTAAATTGCAATTGACAATTAATACTAGCATATGGAAAACTCAAAATGTGGGATATTGGTGTAATTAAAATTAACATATCCATTAAGTATGAAAAGTCAACATTTTGGTTGACTAGTAACGTGAATAGTAATCAAACTGATTAGTAAATTAAGATGAAGACCTAGTACCAATTCTAAGCTTAAATGCTTAGAATTGTATGACAAATGTGGACTATGCATCTTAGTCAAAATTGTTAGAGGGAAATTAAGGCCATAAATTTGAAATCCATGAAATGTTCATGGATTGCTTGAAACATGAAAAGTAAGTCACCTAATTGATGTGAATAAGTAGTTAGGGCTTATATGCCCATCACAAATAAAATTCATAAAATATTAGTAATTTAACTTGAAATATAAAATTTGTAATTACATAAGTAGATTTTTCGAATGTATAAATAAGAAAGGAAAAAAATATATATTTTGAATAAAATGGTACATGTGAACCATTATTTTGAATTGTGATCAATATGGATAATATAATGACTATATAAATTATGATGAATGCTTAAATTATGTAAATATTAGACTTAGAGATTTATGTTTCTATTATGAAAAAGATAAAAATGTTAGAAATTATAATTAGAACATATAAGGAAATAATGAAACTTATGAACACTTAATGGTACTATGTGCCCATGTATTGCCTAGACATGTGTGTCAGATTGGATAGATTGGCATGCCAATAGGGTATTATTTTAGTAGTACTGCAAAAGGCTTTATGCCTATTTTCATGGCTTTATGCCCGTATTCATGGCTTTATGCCCACACTCATGGCTTTTATGCCCGATTATGTGTTATCATGGCTTTTTAGCCATTCTGACTGCATGCGTGGTTGACATTCCGTGTCCCATGGTATGACGGCCCAAGGCACCGCAGTGTCTAGTGCCAACGACCCGTTATCCAGTTTAGTCAGCCTGTCATAGGTTACTTGGGCAGTGAAATTTATTGAAATAAGTTAAGAATATTAGTAACTGAAAATATTAGCAATTAAATAAATGAGTAAGAATATTTAAAATAAATTAGATTAGTTATTTAGCAGAAAGAATTGAAATGAATTGGAACGATATTAAAATTTAATTATTATGAAAGAATTGAGCGCTTCTGAAGAGAAATAAATTACAACAAAGGATAGATAATACTAGAAGTATTATATGAAATTAGATTAAATTCCAGAGTATCCAAATTTTGATCCATTTCTTTTTTTTTATTGTATATTATTTTCTTATTATATTATTGCACTACTAAGCAGCAATGCTTAGCGCGATAGATTTGTTTCCTCGCGCAGGTACTGAAGGTAAAGCCCAGCGAATATTAAATCGAGATTTTGGAGTTCTGATCTTCAGAAGTGTCTGAAGTATTCAAGGTTGTCACCTTCTCAGCAATGCATGTAGATAGGGCTCATATAGGTCATAATTTGTATGTTGTATAAAATACTTAGTTATAGTATTGTAATGTAAATTATGAAAATATAATTAATAGTATGTGATGTAAATTAATAAATCAGTTAATTCATATGTGATTAAATTGTATATCATGTACATTAATGAAGATTGAAATTTTTCATATATGAGTTGAGCATGAATGGGAATGTATAGAAATAGATATGAATGAAATTGTATAGATTTGAATACGGAATTGAAATATATAGATGATGTATGAAATTATGAGATTTTTATTTTAAAACATTATTGAAATTTTCAAACAGATGAATAGTAAAACACGTCAAACGTTAATAAAATAGGGGAAACTCTGTTGGTTTCTCCGTAAAAAAAAATTATATTAAATTAAACAAATTCAAATTTTTAAAGAAATAAAGTAAAATAAGTTAGGGTGCTCCGGCATCGAGTGTGACATGCCTTACTGAGGGGTGTCACATAGAAATTATTGGAAAAGAAACAAAAATATGCATGTTAAACCACTCTTGAATTTCAGTTGTCATGGGTAGGTTAGGGTTATGATGGTTTTCAATTAAATTAAAGTTGATTAGTGATGAATTTATTGAGTACATGTAGATTAGAACCTTAATTTCCATGTGTGGTATAAGATTGAGATATTGGGTATTAGGGTTTGAGCCAAAATTAGGATTTTGTCAAATTGATGATAAATTGGTGTTCTTAAGGTTAATTAGTGACCATTTGACATGGTTTGACCTTAAAATGGAAGTGATTGTGGCATTGAATTATGAATTGGAGGTGCTGCCCTTTTGTTGGAAATTCTAGACCTTGAGTCTAGTGGGTTTGGGCAAACATAAGTTAAATTGTGTAGCTTCAATTAGTGTAAGGCCAATTGGAGGCGAAACTAGGGACATAATGCCACATTTTTCATGAAGAAATCCTGCTCAGAAAACCAACACAAAGTGACCTAAAATTGACTTGAATCCAGGTAACCAAATTCTGGACCTAGAAAAATGACCATATGAACAGTGATTGTTCAAATGGCCATAACTTTGTGTAGAGAGGTCCAAATGACCTAATTCTTGACCCCTTAGAAATCTTAGACATAGTAGAACAACTTTCTTGAAGAACAGAAACCCAAATTCTAACTATAACCTAATCAATTTTCTAACCAAATTTAGCTCATCAAAACTACTAGAACCAAAATTTGCCCAGAAATTATGGACATAGACCAATCCGGCCAGTTATAGTAGAAATGCCATAACTTGAGCTACAAAACTCCAAATGGAGTGATTCAAAAAGAGAATTAAAGTAGAGACATTAAGGAACAACTTTGATGAAGAAAGTTTAGCCAAAATCCCACTGTAGATTGGTCCAATAAAATAGTAAAAATAAATGACAAAATCTGAAATTTTGAAATTTCTTCTAGGAAGCTTTGAATTGCAATTGGCAACTAATGCCAACAAATTTATAACCCAAAATGTGGTATGATTATGTGTTTAGAATTGTATACCTATTATTTTTGAAATAGTCAAAAATTTGTATGAATAGTAATGTAAATAGTAACCACAATAACATCAAATGTAAAGAACCAAAAACCTAATTTGCTAAAATGCCCATGTATGCCTAGTATGATTGGTTTGGATAAGTTGACATGCCAATAGGGTTTTGACTGCAGTACCGCCTATGACTTCATGTCATTTCGTGATTTATAGCTCTTATTGCCATTCTGTGATATTATGGCCTTTGGCCATTTTGCTATTCTTTGATATACACGGCTTTATGCCTGACTGATTTTATGGCTTGTTAGCTATTCTATTACACATCTGGCAGATACTATATGACCGATGGTGTGATGGCATGAGGTGCTCAGTACCTAGTGCTAGTTTACCCGTTTTGTAACACCCCTCACCCGACTATAGTGTAGCCGAGCAAAGTGTGCTACATTCGGTGCCGGAGTACCCTATCTTATCTTATTTTATTATTTTAGTAATTTTGAATTCGTTTAATTTAATATCAATTATTTTTCTATGGAGAAACCAGCGGAGTTTTCCCTATTTATTTCTATTTGGCGCATTTCATTATTCACCTGCTTGAAAATTCAACAATATTTTCACAATAAAATCTTATTCATACTAATCATAATTATCTCATCAATTCGAATATCCTCTATATAATTCAATTTCATATTCATTTCCATTCATTCTCAACTCATATATGATAATTTTCAATCTTCATTAATTTACATGATATACAATTTAATTACATATGAAATAATTAATTTATAAATTTACATCACATAAATATTACTTACAAATTCTTAATTTACATTACAATATACAAATTACAACATACGCAATATTTATAACATACAAAATACATAAACTGATATACATAGGTCCTAGCTACATGCATTGCTGAGGAGGTAACAACCTTTGACACTCTACAAATCTGGACTCCCAAAATTCCCAGTCAAATGTCCATTGGGTTTTAACTTCAGTATCTGCGCGAAGGAAACAATTCCATCGCGCTAAGCATTGCTGCTTAGTGGTGTAATAATATAACAAGAAATAATGTATACAAATAAAAAATAATTGGAGCATATTTTCTATACTCAAGAATTTTACTGGATTCATATGAAATTTGCTATATAGTATATTTTTCATCATTTATGTTGCTCTCTAGAATCTCTTCTATCTTAAATTTACAATAATCATTTTCATAATGTACAAATAAATCTAAATATTTAGTTTATGTTTATTTTATTATGGAGGATGCATTTCTAATAATTACTTACGTTATGCTTATTTTGCTAGTTTTTCATTTACTCTCTTAATATTTTCTATGTGTTGTGGATCATTTCGTAATAATTAAATTCTTAATACTAGTTTAATACCTTTCAGATTTTTCTCACTGATTTATTTAGTTTCTAATATTTTTAACTTATTTTAATAATTTTTTTTCTCTGCCCAAGTAACCTATGACAGGCTGACTAAACTGGATAACGGGTCATTGGCACTGGACACCACGGTGCCTCATGCTGTCATACCATGGGACCCAGAACGTCAACCACGTATGCAGTGAGTATGGCTAAAAAGCCATGATAACACATAATCGGTTATTAAGCCATAAGTGCGGGCATAAAGCCTTCACAGTACTGCTAAAACAATACCCTATTGGCATGCCAAAATATCCAATCTGACACACATGTCTAGCCAATACAAGGGCACATAATATCATTAAATATTAGTATATTGTGTTTTATGACTTCATTATTTCATAATAATTTTCAATTATAATGTATACATTCATTTGATCATATATATGATCACAATTCACATCAATTATCCCTTTATAGCATTGTACTCAAAGTACTTTTTCTTTCTACAATAATGAGAACTAATGTCTCATTCATACATTAATATTATTCATTTATTTATTCATTATGTTATTCATATTGATCACAATTCAAAACAATGGCTCACATGTACCATTGTATTCAAAACATTTTTCCTTTCTCATTTATACATTTTATGAATTCTATTTGTGATTGGCATATAAGCCCTAACTACCTATTCACATCAATTAGGTGACTTACTTTTCATGTTTCAAGCAATCCATGAACATTTCATGGATTTCAAATTTATGGCCTTAATTTCCCTTTAACAATATAGTTCTTACACTTTGTGTCTTTATATTACTATTGACATTACTATTCACTCAAATTGTGGACTTTTTAATACATAATGAATTTATTGAACTTAAGTTCACCAAGATACCACATTTTGCATTTTATTTTTGTTGGTATTGATTTCCAATACCATTTCGAAGCTTATCTTATATTATTCAAAATTTTCAGATTTTATATCCTAGGTTTACTGTTCCATTGGTCATTTGTACAGTAGGAATTTGATAAAATTGTCTTCATGAAAGTTGTTCCTTATTGTGTCTAGTTACATTTCTTTTTTTGAATGACTCCATTTGGAGTTTTGTAGCTTAAGTTATGATCATTTTACCATAACTGGCCAGATTGACCTGTACCCAGAATTTCTGGGCAATTTGGTTCTGCCAGATTTGGTGACCTAAGTTTGGTTGGAAATTTGACTAGGTTATGGTTAGAATTTGGATTTGTGTTCTTCATGAAAGTTGTAGGGCTATGTCTCAGCTTTCTTCTGGTAAAATTTCATATCAATTGAACTTGCCTACACTGAGTTATGACCATTTGAATAAATACTATTCATTTAGTCATTTTCTATGGACAGTATGTTGGTCACTCGGATTAGGGTAATTTTTAGGTCAACTTGGTTTGGTTTCTGGGCAGGATTTCTTCACCAAATTTGTACCATTATGTGTATAGTTTCATGTCCGATTGGCCTTGCACCAATTGAACCTATACAACTCCAGTTATAGCTGCCCAAACCTGCTAGACTCACACCCAGTACTGTAGGTCACCAAGGGCAGCAAGCCTAAGCTTAACTCCATTATCCTTACTCACTTTAATTCCTCCTCACACACATTCAAATGGTCACTAATTGACCATTACAATGTTAATATACCATTACATAAGAAAAACTCTAATTTTTCACAAACCCTAATTCCCAAAGTGTCCATTTCATGCTATCCATGCCATCTAACACATCCAATCACAAATACCTACTAAGCAACTCCAATAAATACATTTTATTTCATTTAAATTCATCAATTCCCATAGGTACACATACTGACCAAAATTATTCTTCCATCAAACATGAATAATTTCTCAATTTTTTTTTTGTAATTCTTTCCCTTTTCATGCTCAAATTTAAGTTTACTAAAAGAATATGGAAGAAAGTAGCACTAACCTTGTTGTGTGTCAATCGAAGCTTGACAAACTCCTTTATTTTCACTTTTTTTTGCTGCCCAAGTCTTGCTCTAGTGGCGATGACAAGTTTTTATGAAGGGAAGATGGGCTTTTGAGGTGATTTAATAGGTGAGATGAAGCTTGGGTGAAGTTGTTAATGGTGGAAGAGAGGGAGAGAATGTGTTACGGCTGAAAGAAGGAAAAGATGAGCACAATTCTTTTGATTTTTCAGCCTATTTAAATCCTTTAATTGGGTTTATAATGAGGTGTCAAATGTGATTGGGTGGGGGCATGTTAATGACATCATGTGATGTCATAATTCTCAATTTCTTTCATTTTTCTTTTCTTTTCTTTTCTACTCATTTTCAATTCAATTTTTAATAATATTTATTCATATTTTAAATCATAATAATTATTTAGTTAACTGGACAAGTCGGCCAAAAATCGTCTCTGATGGTGAAATGACCAAAATGCCCTCCGTTTGGCTTATTGAGCCAAAATCGTCTGTACCAATCGAAAAATTTTTCTAAGTATTTTCTTGGTATTCTAATGCCATAGAAACCTTAATGACTCTTCTCTGGAGTCTCAAAAATTATTTCACGAATTTTCTCTGGGGTTGAGGGCTTTTAGTTGCGAAGACCGTAACTTCCCACTGGGTTACCTATCGCTAGGGCACCGCTCATTTAATTTAGTTGTATTTTATTTCAAAAAATTTTTCTAAATTTTTCTTATTATTATTTGAGTTATTTATGACTCCTCACTCTAGTCTAAATATTTTTCCAGAAGTTCTAGCTGTTCGGACTGACACCGAACACCAGAACAGTAGAATGTATGGAATTGCTATAGTGAAGGTGTTACACGTTTATCCAGTCCGGTCAACTGGTATAGGTTACTTGGGCAATTAAAATAAGTCTTAAAAATTTACAACTAAATAATGAATATAAAAACCTCTAAATTAAGGATATTACAAATAGTTACCAAAAATTTAGTTTGTGTGATTCATTAGCATAATTTCTTTGTATTTAATTATTTAGTTTATTTTTATATTATATTGGCACCACTAAGCTTTATGTTTAGTGTGTCGCTTTTTGCCACGCATAAGTACCGGAGACCAAGAGCAAAAGCCCAGTAAACCATAGACTGGAATTATTGTGAGAGTCCAAATCTACACTTGAGTTCGGTGTCACTTCTTCTGCAGTGCATTTTGGTAGGACTTGCTAGGCTTGTTAGTGATTTTCTATTTTGTAGTTAGACATTTATTTTGTCATGTAAATTATAAACTTATGTAATTATTTGTAAATTATGTAAATTAATGAAATTGTGCGTTCTATTTATGAATGTGAGTATCATTTTATTTATTTATGTATAAATGAAATTTGTGAGTTTGAATAAATGAGATGAAGTATTGGAATTATGAAAAATTTATGTTATTGAGATTATATTATTGAGATTTTAAACAGGTGGGATTTATCAAAATTATGAATAATTTATGAGAAACTCCATCAGTTTCTCTGGTTAATAAATTGACCCCAAATTAATAAAATAAAATGTGAATACTGGGAAATGTAATAAGATAAGTTAAGGTGCTCCGGCACCGAGTGTGACATGCCTTGCTCGGCTACACTATAGATGGGTATGGGGTGTTACATTGTATATAAACGTAAGTTTGTAATGTAAATTAAGAGTTCACATAGTTAAATTTGTATATGATGTAATTAATGAAGTTGAAAATTTTATGTATAAATTATGCATGAATGGATGAAAATTTGAATGAATTTGATGACTTGAAATTGAGAATTATGGATTGAGATTATGAATTAAAATTGAGAATGTTGATAAGTATATGAATTGATATAGAATATTTTTGAAACAGGTGAATAGTATAACTCGCCAAATGTTAATAAAACAGAGGAAACTCCATCCGTTTTCCCCATTTAAATATTCAAAAATAAATAATAAAGGAAAAATAAAAATTAATAAGGAATAAAGTATGACAATTGAGTTTTAAAACGACATTTAAAATAAATTATAAATAAATTAAGATAAGGTTAGGTGCTCCGACACATAATATAGTATTCCTTGCTCAACTATACTATAGATCGAGGAAGGGGTGTTACAGAAGGGCTAGCTAGAGTGGTATGAGGACCAATTTTAAATAACACCAAGGTGTAGATGATTGATCAAGACAGTGAAAAGGTACAAGTTTTTGGCATGGTGATCAGGTCAAGAAAGAGAATATAACTAAAGAATAAAATAGTCAAAGTTTGATTTTGGGTAAGAGAAAATGAGTCGGCTAAAGAACAAATTGAAAAACCTAGATCAGGATAAGATTAGGAAGAGTAGAGTTAAGATACAGAGGAGGCAAATATGGTTCTAGAGAAGGTAAATGAGGTAAATAAAAGGGTAAGGATATGGAGAGCTTAGAAAAGGATGACATTAGGGAGAACATTTATCATGGTATAAGACCTAGAAGTCTAAAACTCAGAGCAGGTCAAAATTGATTTAGTGTTAGGAGCTTAAACCTAGAGCTCAAAGTTTTAGGATTTGGATTAGACTTCTTCTATTTTCTGTCCCTAAGGTAGAATAAAGGGCAATAGGATAAGAACCCTTTAGATTATTGATAGTATGAGAAAAGTTAAGTAAAGTATGCAACCCCAGCAGGTAGTAGCTATAGGGTGTGTAGTGGTAGCTTGAACTGTCCTATTAGGCAGAAAAGCAAAGTCAGTAGGTAGTAAGTTAAATAAAATTTAACCTAATGGATTCAATTATACTTGATGAGAAAAGAATAAGGGATAATGATGCATAGGCTTTAGGTTAGTCTATTGAGATAATGAGAAGGTAGTTAAAGATTTGTTATGAATGTTAGGCGAATGTTTTTAGTGTGATAAATAGAGTCACTTTGCAGTAAGCAATAGTGATAGAACAATAGTAGGGTAGAACAGAAAGTGATGGTTATAGGTGGTTATAAGTCACAAGGAAGTTTAAGGATCAAAATAATGGTTATAGGTAATGGTAGAGTTAGTATTAGAAGAATCTATTAGTGAGAAATGTCTTTCAGAATACAATAAAAGTCAGGGGCACAATATGAATGACAGTAGGTATGATTGAAGTTCACTCTAGAAGAATCTATTAATAAGAGGTATCTTCCAAAATACAGTAGAAGGCGAGAGACAAGATAAAGATAATATATCAGGATTGGACAGTGGTATAATAGAGGGTTGGTGAGGCTGATATCTTATATGTAGAGCATAACTTTTGTAAGGAGATGATAAAATTAAAAAAAAAAAAAACTAAAAGACATGGGTTAAACATTATTATATGAAATCATATGTAATTGACTATAGGAGGATATTTCTCCTTCTCTTCAAGTTTAGATCGTACTTTTGGCTCTAGAGGGTTATGTAAGGAATGGAGACTGGGTCGAGGTGACCCAGTTATTTGAGAGTTTAGTAGGCACCAGTTCATACACAATCTCCTGATATAAGAATGACGGTAAGTGCATACTTAATGTCAAGGATGGATGGACAATTAGGGTAATGACAGGAGCTAGATCAAGTTAGTTACCAGGGCTTATAGCCCTTCTGAACTATAAGCTAGAGGGAGTGCTATCTATGGATGAGATTCGATGGATAAAACTTTTGCTAATGGGTAGATTTAAGGCTAAAGTCTGGAAAGCTGTAGACAATAGGTGTGGCTACATCAAGAGGAATAAATATATAAAGTATCTTGTCTGGGATTGTGGTACAACACACATTTCTCACTGCTATGACAATTTAGGTGGACTTATAGGTTCAAGGATACCTATCTAATCATGAAGGGCAATTCCTTACAAAGGATAGTAGGGGACGATAATGTTTTGATGGTCATATTAGGAAGGAGGAATAGGAAGAATCATCTATGGTGAATGGCCTGTGTTTCATAAAATGAGTAGTAGATTAGTACTATAGTATAATATTATATAGTAGATGTGCTGGTGAAAACCAATCGCAGAGTTAAGATTAAGAAATAATAAAAAGGTGTATTTCTATATTCCTGGAATGGAATAGTTTAGCTTTGATGATGACAGGAGTGTAGCTCCATACAATTTAGTGTCAGCCATTAGCGCCAAAAAGATGTTGAGGCATGGATGTCAAGGGTATTTGGCACTAGTGAGGGACACAATTAAAGGTACTAATGTGGAGAATGTACTTATTATTAAAGAATTTGTAAATGTGTTTTCTGAGGAACTTTCAAGATTGCCACCGAATAGGGAAATAGAGTTATGCATAGATATTGTGCTAGGTACAAATCCCATTTCTATGCCACCTTATAGGATGGCACTAGCAAAGCTAAAGGAACTGAAGGAGCAATTACAAGAGTTGTTAGATAAGGGTTTCATCTGGCCAAGCACTTTACCTTGGGGTGCTCCTGTTTTATTTGTGAGGAAGAAGGATGGAACTTTGAGGTTGTGTATTGATTATAGATAGTTGAACAAAGTGACTGTTAAGAACAAATATCCATTTCTTCAGATTAATGACCTATTTGATCAGCTACAAGGAGCAAGGTAATTTTAAAAAATAGACTTGCGGTCAGGTTATCATTAGCTGAAAATTAGAAGTGAGGATGTGCCAAAGACAGCGTTCAGGACTAGGTATGGTCATTATGAGTTCCTAGTGATGTCTTTTGGACTCACTAATGCACCAGCGGCCTTTATGGACTTAATGAATAGGGTGTTTAGGCTGTTCCTAGATCACTTTGTCCTTATATTCATAGGTGACATTTCAGTGTATTCTTAAATCGAGGAAGAGCATGTGTGGCATCTGAGGATGGTGTTAAAGACATTGAGGGAGCATCAACTATATGAAAAATTTTCAAAGTGTGAGTTCTGACTGGAGAGCATTTCATTCTTAGGACATGTGATCTCTAGTGAAGGTATTTGGGTGGACCCTAAGAAAATTAAATCAGTAATTGATTGGTTTAGGCCTATTACAGTCATCAAGGTACAAAGTTTTCTAGGCCTAGCAGGTTACTACAAGTTTTTTGTGTAGAATTTCTTTAGAATAGCAGCTTCTCTAACACAGTTAACACAAAAGAATGTCCTGTTCTTTTAGTCAGATGAATGCAAGGAAAGCTTCTAAAAGCTTAAGGACTATTTAACTACAGCCCCTGTGTTGACTTTGTTGGTGAGTGGAGAAGGGTATAAGTGTACTGTGATGCTTCTAGAGTTGGGTTGGGGTGTGTCTTAATGCAGCATGATAAAGTAATGGCTTATGCTTCAAGGCAGTTAAAGAAGCACGAGCAGAACTGCCCCGCTCATGATATGGAAATGACAGCTGTAGTTTTGTACTAAAAATCTAAAGGCATTACCTATATGGCGAAATGTGCGAAATATATACTAACCATAAAAGCTTAAAGTATATTTTTTAATAGAGGGATTTAAATTTAAGGTAGAGGAGATGGATGGAGTTCTATGTAGCTGGTTACATAAGATAGGCAGGAGTTGGCACCTCGTTACATAAGACCTTTGGAGATCATAGATAGAGTGGGAGCAATTGTGACACCCCTTACCCATCTACAGTGTAGCCGAGCAAGATATGCCACACAGTGTGCCGGAACACCCAATCATATTTTCATTACAGTTTACCCTTTTTAATTTCTTGATTTACAATTTTTTATTAATCTGAATTTTTCGCAAATTTTATAGAAAATCCGGCAGAGTACCAGCTGTAAATTGGAAAAACAGTTCTTCTCAACTCAACTCAACTCAACTAAGCCTTTATCCCAAAAATTTGGGGTCGGCTATATGGATTCGCTTTTTCCACTCTGAACGATTTTGGGTTAAATCCTCAGAAATAAAAACAGTTCTTCTGAATCTGTTAAAAAACACTTTCAATATAATCATAATATCAATCTCAGTCAACCACCAACATATTTTCAACAATTTCTCAAATGACTTCATTATCTCAAATTTCAATTCATTTCATATCATACTCAATTCAATAAGAAATATTCAAATTTATTACTGAACATGGTTCATAAATAATTACATCAAAAGCATAATTACATGAGTTTATAATATACATTACAAAAGTTTACAAAATACAAAATACCAAAAGTAGCCTAATGTCCTACCAATGCACTGCAAATGTGAGGTGACTCTAGACTCTGTGTGCAGATCTGACAATTCACCCGATCTGAGGTCTGCTGGACTCCCCAGCTATGTCTCCAATACCTGCGTGTGGCAAAAGCGACACGCTAAGCAATTCTGCTTAGTGGTGACAATATAAAATAAAATAACTAAAATAAAGTGAATATGCAAAATATATGTTTACATCTTTGGTAGACTTAATATCTGGCATTTATTACAGTATTATTCGATTAAAATTTGATAAGATTTATTATCATTGCCCGAGTAACCTTTACTAGTCGACTGGACTGGATAAACAGGTAAACTGGCACTAGGTGCCAAATACCTCAGACCATCACACCATCGGTCACATTGTGTCTCCCGGTGTGCAACAGAACAGCTAATAAGCTGTAGTAATTATCAGGGATAAAACCCATGTATAACAACTCAATCAACATAGCCAAAGGCTATTATATCACAGAATGGCATGGGAGGCCATAAAACATAGAATGGCATGAAGCCATATGCAATACTACTAATAGAACCCTATTGGTATGCCAACCTATCCAAACTAATCTTGCTAGGTGTACTAGGGCATGTTACACTCTTAATTTATACAATTCTTGAAATTTAAGTTTAAGTATTACTATTTATTTCATTAGTCAACAAAAATGTTGACTTTTGCATAGACAACAGGTACATTGGTTTTAATACTCCCAACATACCACATTTTGCATTCTAAAATTGTTGGTATTGGTTGCCAATACCATTTCTAAGCTTAATGTTAGTTGTTTAAAATTTTCAGATTTTAAGCCTTGTATTTACTGCTCCATTAGTCATTTTTGCAGTGAGAATTTGGAAAAGTTGTCAACATGAAAGTTGTTCCTTATTGTGTCTAGTTACATTTCTTTTTTCGAATCACTCCATTTAGAGTTTTGTAGCTCAAGTTATGGCCTAATTACCATGACTGGCCGGATTGTCAACTTCCCAGATTTTCTAGACTGACCAAATCTGTAGTGTTTTGTGCAGTGATTGCAAGTCACCTTTTGAACATGTTATGGTCAAAATTTGGGTTAGGTTTCTTCATAAAAGTTGTAGGTCTGTGTCTCAGCTATTTGCTGGTAAAATTTCAGGTCAATTGGACCTTTCTACACTAAGTTATGACCAAATGAATAAACACTGTTTATTTAGTCATTTTGCCCAGGCAGAATACAGGTCACCCAAATTAGGGCAATCTTTAGGTCAACTTGGTTTGATTTTCTGAGCATAGTTTCTTCACCAAAGTTGTGCCATTATGTTTCTAGTTTCATGTCCAATATGCTTTGCACCAATTGAACCTCTACAACTCCAGTTATTGCTGCCCAAACCTGTTGGACTCATGCTCAGTCCTACAGGTCAGCCAAGGTAGCAACACTAACTTCAATTCCCACCAAACAAACCACTTCATTTCTTATTCACACATAACCAAATGGTCACTAATTGACCATTAAAACTTACTTTCACCATTACATGATCAAAATCTCAATTTTGGGTCCAAACCCTAGCTCTACCATTTCAATTCTTCAAACACATACAATCAATGGATCAATTCATACTCCCAATGATGCATATACAAGTTTAAAGGATTAATTGACACTAACCTTTGTTGGAGAGTTTCCCTAGCTTACAAAACTTCTTGATTTTTCTTTCTTTTTGCTGCCTCAAGCTTGCTCTAGTTGGAAGGAGGAGTTTTAGTGAAAGGAGCAAGTGATTTTAGGGGGGTGTTTATAAAGAAAATTTAGAAAGAAGGAAAGTCATCAATGGAGATAAGAGAGAGAGAGGAATTCGGCTGAAGAAGGAAGAGAGAAGATAGCAGATGTTTCTTTTTATTTTTACCCCATTTAGCTCTTTTTAAATTGATTTCATAATGCTTGTTATAATTTGATTGGTGGAGCCCTTTTAATGACATCATTCTTATGCAATAAATTCATTTATTTCTTTTTTTTGTTCTTCTTTCTATTCATTTTTAATTAAATATTTAATAATATTTATTCACATTTTATGTTATATAATTTATTTACTTAATTGGACAAATTGGTCAAAAATCATCTCTAAAGACGAAATGATCAAAATGCCTTCCGTTTGGCTTAACGAGCTAAAATTGTGTGTACCGATTAATTAAATTTTTCTTGTGTTTTCTTAACATTCTATTGTCATGGGAACCCCAATAATCCTTCCCTGAGGTCCCAAATATTATTTTGTGAAGTTTTCCCCGGGTCTAGGGTTGTTAACGGCCTTCACCGTCACTTCCCCTTCGGGTTACTCATCACTAGGGTTTTGGCTCGTTTAACCTTAGTGCCTTTCATTCCTAAAAATTTTCCTTGATTTTTATGAGCATTATTTGGTTTCTTTAAAACTCCCCACTCTAGTCTAATTATAATTTCAAACATTCTAGCTGTCCGGACCGACATTGATCGCCGGAACAGTAGACTGTACGGACTAGCTAAAGTGAGGATGTTATAGCAATTGCCTATCAGTTAGAGTTGCCACCAAGCTTTTCTCATGTCCATATAGTATTCCACATTTCCATGCTTAAAAAAGTATGTTTCCGACCCTTCTCATGTGCTACAACTAGACACAGTAGAGTTAGATGAGAATTTGACTTTTACGGAGCAGCTATCAACTGAGGCAGTTTTGGTCAAAGCAGATCCCCATAGTTAAAGTTCTGTGGAAGGGTCAATCTGTAGAGAAATGCACCTAGGAGTCAGAGTAAGGTATGCACAACAAGTATCTGTATTTGTTTAATATGTAGTTCTTTATTATTATTCTGCCTTGTGCAAAATTCGATGACGAATTTTCTGTAAAGAGAGAAGAATGTAACACCCTGAATTTTTAAATAATTATTTTGTGTAGTCACTTGAGTATTGTCTGGTTTGGCAAGCCCAGGAGAGGTCGTATAACATTGTTGCTATTATGGGCCTGAGGCCCTATGTATTGCATTTTATTGAATTTTCATGCAGGGGGTTAGGTCTAGTTATAAGGAAAACTCTGTCGAAATTTTGGCAATACCTTAGGATTTATTCTTGCTTTTATAGATTAAATTAATTAGTTAATTCTGACAGTTAATTGATAGAGGTCAATGTATATGTATAGGTGAACGGTGTCAGCTAATCTTCTCTTATTCAGTCGGACTAGCTGTAGTCGGGTCATCCTCTCTGTGAGTAGATATTGATTTTAGTTATAATTTAAATATTATTATATTCAAAGCATATTCATGCATCACTTATACATATATGTATGTAGTAAATATTAGGCACACTTTATATTACATTTGTTCTTGACGATATTGCTGTGATTATTGTTTTATGGTGATCTAGAGCTATGTGTGTGAGTGGGTGTGTACGTGGTGTGTATATGGATATGGGTAGGACGGGTAGACGCGGGTAGAACTTGACTCACTGGGACCCAATCCTTTTTATTAATAAGTTGGGGTAAGCACGGCTTTGAGTTGATCTTATTGGCCCCCGCATTTGGATATTAAGAGAAAGTCTGGCTTTGAGTTGATCTCGCTGGTAGAGGTTGGAACTAAGAGAGCTGTATAGGGAATCAACTCATATATATATATATATGTGTGTGTGTGTGTAAGAGTATGGATATGACACATGGGTGTGTAAGTGCTCCAGATTGCTTTTGGGGTGATTTTAACTTGGCCTGTTTGAATTGTGTGAAGGTGTTACATTCATTCTTAGGGATGCACTAGACTTAGGTAGATATAAAAATTATATGTAAAATCAATATTTTACTCGATAGGTCAAACACTCACTCCTATTCACCCATTTTTTTTAGGCTACAGGAGAACTCTTATTTGTGTTTAACCTGCTTCCTACCTCGCAGGTCTCTTAGTTGCTCTATCTATGTTTTATTATAAATTTTGAAAGTTTTAGAACTCTGCATGTGTTAGAAGATATTTTATTTGACTTGAAACTGTAATAGATTATTATTTAAAATCTGTAACTTATTGATTCTATAAATGTGGATTTGTGAATTGAATGGGTTATGTGGATGAGGGGGCTGAACTCCTAGAAATCATATTGAGTTGTTGATGATTGTAAGGGTGAGCTGAGCTCCAAAAATTAATTTATTTTTTGATCACAGGTCGGGTGAGCCAAAAACTCTCCATTGGGTAGTCCAATTTATGGCCGGACTCTGTCCGGTTGATTTTCTTGAAAATGGGCTTGAATATGGGCTTTGAGTTTGGGCCAGAGAATGTTAGGCTTATTACGGGCTTTGGAGGCCTTATGCTTACCCAAGTCCTAGTACCAGTCCGGCTCAGAATTTGGGTCGTGACACCTTTTCTATTGAGTCTGCTGGGAACATTAATATTGATAATACTATTAATCTTGGAGAATGCTTGTTTGAGAAATCTAGCATCCCATCCCAGAGGGAAGTTATTGAAGTATATAGTAGGTAGTTCTTGATTGAGAGAGCTAGTATTCAAATTGTTTGGTTGTAGTGGTAGAAAGATTGCGTTCTAGTGGTGATTCAAGGGAGGGTTGACATAAGGTTGGGAGGGTTTTTGGGGACGCATCGTTTAACGGTGGTTACAATTGTGCAAATTTTTAAAGTATAGAGTTTAATTAGTAATTATTAAAACATAGAGTATAATTGAAAAAATTTTGAAAGTATAAGATTTTTTAGTAATTTCTCATTTTAAAAAAAAACAAATATTTCATAAAGCCCTAGAAAAGTGACGGATACTTCAATATAAAAAAAATTGAAAGCAATCAACGGGCAAAGAGGTAGACTGGTTCAGCGCAAGTCATTAGCAATTTAGTGTTAGGTTAGACATCATCATTGTCTCCTTCATTGATGTCGAAGGGATATGGGTATCAATGAAAGATTCCTACACACTATTAGATTTTTTAGTAATTTCTCATTTAAAAAAAAAACAAATATTGCATAAAGCCCTAGAAAAGTGAAGGATAATCAACGGGCAAAGAGGTAGACTGGTTCAGCGCAAGTCATTAGCAATTTAGTGTTAGTGTTAGACATCATCATTGTCTCCTTCATTGATGTCGAAGGGACATGGGTATCAATGAAAGATTCCTACACACTTTTAGTTTATTATATTTTTTATAGACTAAATTAATAAAATTATTATATAATATTTTACATAATTATAAATAAATATATAATTAAATTTTTAATATTTTTCCTATTTAAAAAATTATAAAAAAATGATATAGAGTGATTTAACTGATAATAAATTTACCTAAGAATCTTTAATTAATAATTTTTCTAATGCATATTTATTTTTTTAAAATATAAAAATTTCATTAACAATTATTATAAGTAGATTATATATGATATATTATGTAATCTATTAACACACATTTAATAATTTTTATTTTTTTATTAATTAATTTTGAATGGCATTTTTATTCTTTCAAAAATTTTATCTTTGAAAATATTTTGGTATACTTTCTTGAGTAATAAAAAAGAAAGTGTTAACCGAGTCTTATTGAGTTCCTCTTTTTTTCTCTTATTAAAATATTAATAACTAATAATTAAATATTTATCGATTATCTAATGATTTTTTTCAATTGCATTTAGCTCTATAAATGTGAAGGGTATTTTAGTCTATTTAAATTCTAAGCAGTTAATGGACTGAGACCTAATCAAAATAGGTTAGGTTTCCAGTGAAATCAAAGACCTTTGGGTCAAATGTCACGCTCATCTTGAACCATATCAAGGGTCATCCATTTAGTATCATACCAACTTAAAATTTAATGTCTATTATAGATAAATAATAATTAATATCCTTTTACAGTAAATCTCCCAATTAATATTTGTTTGAAAAATTAATATAAATCTTTGTTTTAAAAAAATATATATTTTTAATATATTTTTCATGCTTTTATTAATTATTTAAATTATAAAGAAAATAAACCATTGATATTTTTAATTTATTAGTTTAATAAAAAAATAAATTTATTTAAATATTAGTTTTAATTTGATAAGTAGATTAAAATTGACATAATGCATAAAAAGTTTTCTCTTCACTAATTATATTATATGAAATTAATACATAAATATTTAATTGAGTCATTATATATATATATATATCAAAAATGCTACACAGCTCAAATTGAGCTAACTCAAAATGGCATATTAGTAATTAAATTAAAATTCATTACCATTTTACCCTTTTAATATATGAGCCATTTATGGTGACTTGTGAGCCATTTAGCTCATTTATAAGCCACTTGACTATAAAATCTCTTCATTTAATATCCACTCACCAAATAATATTTTCCAATGTCAAATTAAGATGCTAGCAGTTTTTGAAACTCTAAAAATTAATGCTATGGGAAATATACAAATTTAGAGATACTGTATACTATAAGTTATTACATATAATATATTTGTCATTTTTTTTTTCCATTTATAAGCACACCTAACACAATACGTTCTTGATATATGTATATATATATTTTCGTTGATTTGAAAAGCGGATGAGGGCTAATAGCCCGATTGCACATGCTCCCAAGCATACGATAGAGGGTTCAGGGTTTGAATCTTTCCTTTGCCCTTTTTTTTTATTTATGAGTCTTTATAATTCTTTTTATTAAAAAATATAATATTAAACTGTAATAATTGGAAGTATTTTTAAACCCTAATTAACATTTTTCCTTAAAATTATAATATAACAAATGTTTAGATTTGAAATTATAAGATATATATAAATCATTTACTTGTATACATCTAGTTTTATAGTATTAACATCACTTCACTACTATTAGAATAATCACCTATACAACGATCAATAGTTAAATCAGCACCACCGCTATAATCACCACGTATACAATATTACTATCATTATTATCATTAAATCATTGTTTTTAATTTAAATATAGAGGGAGATAGTCAAAGATATTTAGAGAATGATAGAAATAAAATGAATTATAGATAGAGATATTAGGATTATCATATATATATAAAGATAAATAGAGGGAGAGAGAGATAAAGATGTGGAGAGAGATATATAGAAATGCATAAATCAATTTATGTTTTGATTTCAAAATCAACACATATATTGATTTATACATTTCTATATATCATATATATAAAGATAAATAGAGGAAGAGAGAGATAAAGATGTGGAGAGAAATATATAGAAATGCATAAATCAATATGTGTTGATTTATTGATTTATGCATTTCTATATATCTCTCTCCACATCTTTATCTCTCTCCCTCTATTTATTTTTATATATATGATAATCTTAATATATCTATCTATAACTCATTTTATTTCTATCATTCTCTAAATATATTTGACTATCTCCCTCTATATTTAAATTAAAAGCAATGATTTAATGATGATAATGGTAGTAATATTGTACACGTGGTGATTATAGCGGTGGTGCTGATTTAACTATTGATAGTTGTATATGTGACTATTCTAATAGTAGTGAAGTGTTGTTAATACTATAAAACTAGGTGTATATAAGTAAATGATTTATATATATATCTTATAATTTTAAATTTAAATATTTGTTATATTATAACTTTAAGAAAAAGTGTTAATTAGGGTTTAAAAATACTTCCAATTATTATAGTTTAATATTATATTTTTTAATGAAAAGAATTATAAAGAATCACAAAAGAGATCTCATCCGATAAATTTTTGTATACACACACACACAAGAGTTATTTCAAAATCAACACATATTGATTTATACATTTCTATATATCTCTCTCCCTCTATTTATCTTTATATATATGATAATCTTAATATCTCTGTCTATAGCTCTTTTTATTTCTATCATTCTCTAAATATCTTTAACTAGCTCCCTCTATATTTAAATTAAAAACAATAATTTAGTGATGATAATCTTGGTAATATTGTACATGTGGTGATTGTAGCAGTGATGTTGATTTAACGATTGATCGTTGTATAGGTGATTATTCTAATAGTAGTGAAGTGGTATTAATACTGTAAAACTAGGTATATATAAATAAATGATTTATATATATCTTATAATTTTAAATCTAAAAATTTGTTATATTATAATTTTAAGGAAAAATATTACTTAGGATTTAAAAATACTTACAATCATCATAATTTAATATTATATTTTGGAATGAAAATAATTATAAAAAAATCACAAAAGAGAAAAAAAAGGACAAATGGAGGGATCGAACCCTAAAACCTCTATCTTATGCTTGCGAGCATGTGCCAATCAGACTATTAGTCCTCATCCACTTTTTAAATCAACGAAAAAATATATATACATATATAAAAAATGTATTGTGTTAGGTGCGCTTATAAATGAAAAAAAATGGCATTTGACATAAGGAGGGCTCGAACTCTGAAACACGCTGGAATGCTTACTTTTATACCAATCAAGCTACTTACCCTCATTTAATATTTTATTACATGAAATATATATATTATACAAGCTCTAATGTGTATATATATTATTTTTTTCAAAAATATAAATTTTATTTGCCAAAATTATATATCATATCCAGTAATATTTATTTTTATATTTATATCTAATTCTTCTCTGTAATCTAATTTATTATACTAGCTCATCACTGCTGCATGTAGTAGCTCATATGTGCATGCATTAATGCAATAGACACACTTCTCAAATCATCAATTCTTGAATTGTGTGCATGGCTGCAAGCAATAATAGCTTATTGCATGCACACTTTCCTTTGCATGAGCCATTAAATAAGCTACTTCAACAACTCCAAGCTTTGAAGTTATTTTTAAGCTGTTTCCTCTCTTTCTTTTAAGGGTATAATAGTAAAACTATATACATTAGTATCATTTGAGTTAACTCAAATTGAGCTATTTAGCAGTACTCTCTCTCTCTCTATATATATATATATATATATATTATTTGTAAAGTACTAAAAATATTTCTTACACGCGCTTATTAATTTAATATAATGCACTTAAAGCTATACATAGAAGCGATCGCCTGTCAAGTAATCACTATACATAGAAGCGATCGCCAAGTAATCAAGTAAATATTATAGAGATGGTTGCTGGAGGTTCAGTGATAATGTCTCTTTTCATCCATGCCATTCTTCTCTCTTACCTGATTTGCCAGAGTAATCATGGTTTCACAGCAATAGCCGCATCCTCTCTCGGTGGAAATGAGACTGATCGAACAGCTTTACTAGCTTTCAAGGACAAGATAACAGATGATCCACTTCACGTCATGAGCTCATGGAATAATTCTGTCCATTTCTGTGACTGGTTTGGTGTCACATGCGGTCGTAGGCACTGGAGGGTTACAGTGCTCGATTTACAGGAGAAGAAGCTTGTTGGGTCCTTATCTCCACTGCTTGGAAATCTCAGCTTTCTTAAAACATTAAGCCTGCTTAACAATGGCTTCAGTGGTCAAATCCCTCAAGAATTGGGGAATTTGTTCAGACTTCGAGTGTTAAGCTTGGAGAACAATTCCTTCACCGGCGAAATCCCATCCAATATATCTCACTGCACCAACGTTGTGTACCTTGGTTTAGGAGGTAACAAGCTGGTGGGAAGTATACCAAAGGAGTTGGAGTCTTTGTTCAAGCTCCAGCAACTTGTTATCCCTGAAAACAATCTGACAGGAGGAGTTCCACCTTTCCTTGGCAATTTATCATCTCTTGAAATCGTCCGAGCCGCAGGTAACAAGTTCGGAGGGACGATCCCAGACTCTCTTGGCCGGTTAGTGAAGTTAAGGGTTTTAGCGCTTGGACTCAATATGTTGTCTGGTACAATCCCTTCCTCTATTTACAATCTTTCTTCTATCAAAATATTCTCTGTACCACTAAACCTACTCCAGGGGAGTCTTCCCTCAGACTTGGGATTTACACTTCCAAACCTACAGAGGCTTAACCTTTTCAATAATAAATTTAATGGACCCATTCCTGCTTCCCTGTCTAATGCTCAGGAACTATCTGCAATCATGATTGGGAAGAATTACTTTGAAGGAAAAGTTCCTCAGTTGGGAAGATTGGTGAATCTGTACTGGTTAGGCATTTCAGAAAATAATCTTGGAAGCGGAATAGCAGATTTTAATGGGTTGAGTTTCCTGTCCTATCTCACAAATTGTACCAATTTGCGTCGATTGGGTCTAAACGACAATAACTTTGGTGGGATGTTGCCAAATTCTATAGCCAACCTTTCAAACCAACTTGTATTTATGACACTAGAAAGAAATCGAATATTTGGAAATATTCCTGATGGCTTAACAAATCTTTTCAATCTAGAAATGTTGAGCATGGGGAGCAATGAACTAACGGGTACAATCCCTGACAAAATTGGCAAACTTCGAAAGCTCCAATTCTTGAATTTATCAGGAAATAAACTCACAGGCAACATCCCTTCCTCTCTAGGAAATTTGACTATGATTGGTGACCTCTACCTAGGACAGAATCCTTTGATTGGGAACATACCTTTAAGACTAAGTGAATGCCGACGCTTATCCAAGCTCTATATTTATCAAACCAACATCTCTGGGCTCATACCTAACGAGATTTTCAACAGCTTGCCCTCACTAACTTTTTTAGACCTATCTTATAACAATCTGAATGGTTCATTACCTTCAGAATTTACTACTTTGAAGAATCTTGTTACTTTTGATGTTTCTAATAACATGATATCTGGCAATATTCCTAGCAGTCTTAGCAGTTGTACAAGCTTGGTAAGTTTACTAATGGAGGGTAACTTCTTTCAAGGTACTGTTCCTTCCTTGATGTCATTGAGAGGCCTTGAAGATTTAGATCTTTCAAGAAACAACTTGTCTGGTCCAATTCCAAGATATTTGGAGAGCTTCATGTTCTTAAGGAATTTGAATCTTTCCTTCAATAATTTTGAGGGTGAAGTTCCAAACAATGGTGTCTTCAAGAATGCAAGTGAAATTTCCTTGGCAGGAAACCATTTGCTTTGTGGAGGCATACCAGAATTAGAATTGCCAACATGCAGTACAAAGAAACAAAGCTTCCCTGTTGTCCTGAAAGTAGTTATTCCTGTGAGTTGTGGGCTTTCTGCAATAGCACTGCTACTTTGTTTCCTTACCTTTCGGTTAAGAAAAGCCAACAAGGAACTTCCTATAGGCCCTTCCTCGAATGAGGATTCTCCTCAAAGAGTTTCTTATAGAAGCATCTTGAAAGCAACCGATGGGTTTTCTTCATCCAATTTGATTGGAAGTGGAAGTTTTGGATGCGTTTACAAAGCAAAATTTGATCAAGAAGAAAGTCCTGTAGCTGTCAAAGTTCTAAACCTTCAACGCCAAGGTGCTTTCAAGAGTTTTATAGCTGAATGCGAAGCCTTGAGAAATATCAGGCATCGAAATCTTGTCAAGATATTAACTGCTTGTTCGAGTGTTGATTTTCAAGGTAATGATTTCAAGGCTTTGGTGTACGACTTCATGGTTAATGGGAGCCTTGAACAATGGCTACATCCAGCTAATGGGATCACCGCAGATGAGACATGCATTGAGACCAGGAATCTAACAATTCTTCAGAGGATAAATATTGCAATTGATGTGGCTTATGCACTCAACTATCTTCATCATGGTTGCCATAAGCCAATAGTTCATTGTGATGTAAAACCGAGCAATATCCTTTTGGACTCATCCATGATTGCTCATGTTGGTGATTTTGGATTGGTTAGGTTTCTTGGTGAAGACAGCGAAAGAAGCTCTCTAGTAGTGAAAGGATCAATTGGGTATGCGGCTCCAGGTACCTCACTTGATCTTTTTCATATTTCTATTATGAAAAGAAGCTTTCTAATTTGTCAAAATCGTTAAGAGTAATATATATTTGGTGTGATACAAAGATTCAAAAAAGAAATTGTCTATTGAAAATACTCAAAGATTCCAAGAACATGTCAAGTATTAATGAACAATTCATAGATGTTTTGCAATCAGTTAGGAATGGGCAAGTTTCTCAGGAAATTATATGGCTCAAACCTCTGGAGCTAATTATATTATAATCCTGAGTGACAAGTTAATGAGCCTTATCTTAAAAAGATTTCTTATCAACTTCATCATATAGTTAATATATATATTAATGGTATGTATAAATGGTTTGTGTTGCAGAATATGGTTTAGGGAGCCAAGTCTCCGAATTTGGTGACCTGTACAGCTATGGAATTCTCTTGCTAGAAATGTTCACAGGAAAGAGACCCACTGATAACATGTTCGAAGATGGCATAGACCTCCATAACTATGTTAGAATGGCATTGACGAATCGGGTTATGGAGATTGTAGATCCACAGATTTTTGGAGGAGAAAAGGAGGAAGCATTTGCACAATATATTCAAGAATCCATTGCCTCAATTCTAAGTATTGGGTTGGCATGTTCTATGTATTCACCTTCAGAAAGAATGGGCATTAGTGAGGCTGTCACCAAGTTGCAGAAAATTAGGGACGGCCTATCCTTGGACCTGGGGAGACTGAAGAAAAATCAAAATTATAGGTAAAAGTTCTTCTATTTATATTATTATTATTATTATTATTATTATTATTATTATTATTATTATGGAAAATGCTTGTAGAAGTCTTTGAATATATCTCAAGTGTAGCGCAAATGGATTAATTCTTCATAATATACTTTACTCAAGTGAATTTTTTTTTTTAACAATAAAATTATAACGCTAACAATGCAAAAATAGTATTAATTATTGTTTTTAAACAATTTTCTATTTGAACAAATCCTTCAAATTTTGATGATTTTATAAATTAAATATAATAAGAAAATAAAAACTAGAACGCCAAATAGTGACGAAAATTTGATGATGAGAAGAAGAAAGAGTGGGTCAACAAAACTATCCTATTTGACCAAATAGTTAAGAATTTTGAAACATTATGGATGCCAAAATGAAGTTAAAAAGTAGGGGGCATGCGATTCTGATTTGGTTTTGGGTCTATTTAGAAATTAAAATCAAATTGAAATTTCGGTATAGTTTTGATTCGGTTTTTTATTATTTCGGTTTTAATTTGGTTCTTAATTTTTCAATTTTGATTCGATTTGGTATGATTTCGATTCGATTTTCAAATCTTGAAACAATTTGATGTAGTTATTTCCTTAAAAAGTCGTATTTAAATTAGCATTTAAATTTTGAATGGGATATTAATACATAATATATCATATAATATATCTTTAAGTTATTTTTAAATTATATAATATTAAATTATAAGGTGTTCATATAATTTATAATTAAATATATTATATAATATAATAATATAAACATATTATAATATATATTTTAACTATTTATTAATTATATAATATTTAATTATAATATATAAATATAATTATTAATTAATATATATATATATATATATATATATATATATATATATATATATATAGGATAATCTACATTTATAATTAAGGATTATAAAGTAATTTAATATATTAATAGTTAAAAGTATTAAGAAAATATAGAGAAATAAAATAAAATATTATATTTTATTTATTTCATAATTATATGTGTATATATATATTAAAAATATATAATACATCTAAAAAACATATATATAAATTTTATTCTCAATTTGATTTCAATTTGATACGATTTTTGTGTAATTCTAATTTGATTTTCAGTGAAAAATTAAAATTAAATTTAAATATTAAAATAATTTTAATTCAATATAATTTTTTAATTTGATTCAGAACACAGAAGACCGTGCACGATCCCATTAAAAAGTAATGATAACAGCAGTAAGGTTGGATCATTGTGAGTTACTATAAATCAATTAAAAAGTAGAGTCGAAGAATCAACTAAAAAAACTTGGATAGAATTACAATAATTTTTGGCAAATTGGATAAAATTGCTAAAACTAATGGCTTTAGATAATATTAAAAAAAATACAAAAATGATTTAGCTTCTTTGGCCATTAAGGTTTTTTTTTTTTTTTTTTTTCCTCTTTTTGGTTTGGTGGCCTCTAAGTTGTGTTCTAATTGTTACACTCATGTAAGCAAAATTCAATTCAAATAAAAAAATCGATCAAATTGATGTAATTTGCAATTTTTATTTAATTTATTAGATAATTCAGTTCAATTTTTATTTTTATAAATTTAAATCTATCAACTCGAACTTTAAAGAGAAAAAAAAAATCAATGAAATTCAACCGAACCGAAATCCTTCAAACACAGCATTTAACTTTTGCTTTACATTTAACTTTTACTTTCCCAGTTTCCTTTCTTTCATGGCTCCTCTCCCCTCTTGATTTTTCTCTTCTTTCCCATTTCCCCACTCGTGATCTCGTCAATTCTCCTCTCTTAGTTCCACTCAACCTCACAATAAGTTAGGGCTACTTAATGTAGTTTAATAAAATATTCCTAACTCTATAAAATTATTTAAAATGAATTGGGATAACTTAAGGACCACATGATGGACTCCAAGAAAATTTTTAGAATTTTTGAGGCTATACAGATAATTGTTCATTCGGTATTAGGGTTTAGGCATAGCAGAGAATTGTGGACAAAAATTATTTAGGTAAACCTTGTAAGTCTTGAATGGGCATTGAATACACAGCATTATGGGTCTGAGGCCATTGGTGATGTTGTTGCTTTATTATTGTATTTTCTTGTAGAGAATTGGATCGTAGGTACTGAAAAAATTCTACAAAATTTTAGCAGAATTTTAGGGTATTGTTTTGAATCCATTATGCCTTTATTTCTTATTTCTGTTTGTATGGTAATTATTGTTTTGTACATTTTGAATAGGTGATCGGGGCTACATTTCTACCTCTTCCTAATTAATCAAGGTACTATATACTTGTTAGCTTTGTGAGTTAGATTTTTGAATATTTTTTTAATTTCAATAGCATTTTATATGTTTTGGTATGTCCATGTATTCACTATATATAAATATAATCAAAGGGATTAAAATAAAATTTAAAAAGTTAACAGAAAATTATAATCTAATTTTTGGAGTTTTATTTGATTAATAAAATAGATTATTGATTTATACGTATTTAAATACTTTTTATTTATTATATGATATAAAATATATTTATAAGTCATCCAAATCACATCAGTTTTTTTATTCTTTTTTATGAAAATCATTACTTTGAAGTTGATTAGTCCCAGCCTTATCACTGTACTTCAGCTCCAGCATCTTCGTCGCAAGCCAGATATAAATAAATCTCTTTCCCCTGTTTTCTTTATTTTGTGTTTCAATGAGTTATCTTTAGGCGCCAATCTGTTGTTTTAGCTTTTAAAAATGCAAGGACACAGACTGGGACTTTGTGTAGTGTGTGTTATCCCCAGCTTTCATTTCTATCAGGGATGGCAAATGTGTCGAATTTTTATGACTATATGATGTAATAGAATCTTAATAGAATGAATTTAAGTATTATATAATTAAATTTGAATTTAAAAAAATAATATTTGTAACAGATTCGGATTAGATTTAGATTTTATATGTTAGACATTTATTGTTACATATTGCTTTCATTTCTATTAAGGATGGCAACGAATCAAATTTTTATGAGTATCTAATCCAGTAAAATCTTAATAGGACGAATTTAGATATTATATTATCAGATTTGAGATAGGTTTAGGTTTGAAAAATAATATCTGTAATAGGTTCGAGTTGGATTTAGGTTTTACAAGTTGGATATCCGTTACCTAAACCTATTTATATAATACTTAATTAAATATAAAAAATATATATCTTTTAATAATATTTATAAATTTTTATATATTTATTTTATAAAAAATAGAATTTTAAATATTTTATGAAATTATTAAATTTTTAAAATATAAATTATTATTCAAATAATTTTTTATGTAAATTATTAATTAAAAATATATAAAATTAAATAGGTTTGAGATTTTTTTGGATAATAATAATCAGATTTGAGACGGATTCGAGTAGTTAAAAATAAATTTTAATCGAGTTTGAGACAAGTTCGAGCTTTAATAATATTAATTGAGTTTCATATTCGAGTTGGATGATTTTCACTGGGTATCTACTCAGTATCATCCTAATTTCTATACATATTTTTCTTCGCATTTTATTTGGATTATTTTTTTTCATTAATTATGACAAACATATATATATACGAGTATTTTTAGCTAATTATTAAAATAATCCTACCAGTTATGACTAATTAGTTTTTTTTTATAATTCTATAAATAATCTTTTAAATTAATGTTAATATAATTTTTTTAATTATATGCATAGTGCCTGCCCGTTGCTGCGGAGTTTTTCTAACTCCTATTTATTTTGTTATTATATTTTTATTTAATGAAAATTTTATAAAATAAAAATCATTAAAAACGGTAAAAAAAAAATAAAGAAATTAACACAACTTCCACATTAGCTTTTAGAAATATAAAAAAAATTCAAATTAGTATATAAAAGAATAGAAATAGCCATCAGAATATTATATCTTTATAATAATATTTTCTTAAAAAAATTTTGCAACTAAACCCCTGCAGATTCATAAAATTTAAAATAAAATCAAAACATAATCCACTAATTAGAGTTACATATATTTTAATTCAATTCGAAATTAATCTACTTAGATTGACATGATCAATTTGAATTTTGATTAAAAAAAGAGAAAATTAATTTTTTTAATTCAATTGAATGTGATTTGGATCACTTATAAATATTATAAATACATTTTATATTATAAAAATATGTTGTATAATAAATAAAAAATATTTAAATATAAAGTTAAAACCAATAAATTATTTTGTTAATCAATTAAAACTTCAGGAATTATATTATAATTTACCATTAACTTTTCAAAATTTAATTATCCCTTTGGCCACAATTGTGATAACTAACCAAGATTTTATTATGATACATACGATTTAAAGTTTTGGTTATAATCATGAAAATCTCTAAATTTTTGAATTTTCTGTCCAATATATATATGTAGAGGTTGTCCATGGCAGCTTGCACTACATCTCAGGATATGTATATGGGTGAGGGGTAGGTTGTCAATGGTAGGATGCTTACTAGCCTAGATTGTTTGTGTGCTTGTGTGCACGAGCGCGCGTACGTGTGAATGTGTATGAGAAGGTGGAGCTAGGCTCCCTATTTATTGTATTTAGGTTCTCAGAGTTGAGTTGGACTCGTTATATGTTTGCTTTTATTGATGTTGTAGATTCAGTGATCAAGATGACCCTTTTTTGTGGTGTGTCTGCATTGCATTCGCATGTCTATGGTGCATGTAACTCTAAATTATCTTATTATACATAAATTTTGGTGATTTGTAAGTTCTATGTGTTCGGTATTGCATTATTCATGCTAGGATTGTATTAATGCTAGACAGATAAAGAACTTATAATTTTACTCAATATTATAACTCTCTGAATAAAACATTTATTTCTGTTTAACTAGTTTTCTCTAGGTAACAAAAAGAGATAATTTTTAGTGCAGTGAGTTCCTCCTGGCAAGAAGTTGTATTAATTTTCTTAAATTTATATGTGCAGGTATTTCGACCTTACCTCTTAGACACTCCTATGTGACTACAAATTTACCTTTGGTTGTAATATGTGTAGAGATATATTATTCAAGTGTGTGTACCGAGTTGAATTGGACTCTCCAAATTTTAGTTGAGATTAGAGGGTCATGTTTAATATGACATAATCAAAATAATAATGTAAGTACTAAGGTCATGTTTGGTATGGCATAGCCTAAAGTTAGAGGGTCTATTTTATTAGCATAATGTTTTAACTATCTTGACTGTGGGGGAATAAATACTTTCCTGAAATCATGTTACTTTGACCCTTCCATATTGTTCATGAAATTGAGAAAATAAAACAACTAATGGAAATAGGTCTAATGATTAAAAATAAAAAGTCTAATTTTTTTTTTTGTTTTTCAATTGTATTTATGAATTTTAATTTTAACAACTGGATCCTGATTATAAAAAATTGTTGCAATTGTATCTGATTTTTAACTAATTGAACCTTCAACTTCATTTTTTGTTTTATCCATGGCCACTCATGAATACCATACCTCCTAAGTTTCATTTTGGCACATATGAGAAATTAAACAATCGTGAGATTTAAATGGGTGTTTGGCTTAATTACTTACTTTTAACTTTTGACTTAAAATATATTTTTTAATTTATAAGTTAATTTAAAAATAAATAAGTAATTATTTGGTCAAACTACTTAAAATTAATTTTATAAATAAGTAGGTAAAAAGGTAATTATTTGGTTAAAAGGTAAAAGAATTTAACCTATCAAAATAACAAAAAGTGTATATCATTTAGTGTTATAGTTGTTAAAATGAAGATAATGTTAATATTTTTAGAAATTGTTGGGATAATATAATCGTTTACTCGGTCAAAAGGTAATTTTAAAATAAGTAGATAAGTAATAAGTAAAATGTATTTTATTTATGACTTTTAACTTATTTTAAGTAGTTTTTATAAGTCAAATTAAATACTAAATTATTTATGACTTTCTACCTAAAAATTAATAGATTTGACTGACTTATAAATTAAATCAAACACTTTCTTAATAAAAATAAAGAGAGAGAGTAAATAAAACCATATGATTTATCTAAACAATTAAGAATTTTAATGTATTCTGGGTATCATATATAATGAAGCTGGAGTGATAGTTAGTAATAATAATGAGGTTGAATAGTCATGAGAGTCTATGAATCAATTGAAAAATGAAGTTGAAAGATTTGATTGAAAAAATTGAATAGAATTGCAATAATATTTTTTAAATTAAATAAAATTGTTAAAATTAAAAGTAGAAGATAAAAAAAAAAAAAAAATATATATATATATATATATATATATATATATATATATATATATATATATATTTCTTAATCATTAAGTCATAACAATATGGAGCACATGGAAACAGAGCCTTGGTAAGCCACTCAGTGTATTGATTAGTCATTTCAAGGCCTCTCTCTCTCTCTCTCTCTCTTAGATTTTGTTATGTTCTTTGTTTTTCTTTAGCAATGTATTTACAATATGCAGCAATTGGCCTATGCTTGTTTTTGTTCTTTCATCAACATTGACTGTGCTATTAGTTTGATACTTCATCACCAAATTATAGTGCTTATTACATATGTATAGAAAGAAAATCACAATCACTATTAAGGCACTTAAGAGAAGACAACACACATACATAGATTAATTAAGCATGATTTAAACTTGTTAATCCCATATCAATAGCTCTTTTAAAATTTAAAGATAAAAATTAATGAAACTATATTATCAAAAGTTGAAACAATTGCACTCTAAAATGAACTCTATTGCATTACAAAACACTAACCCTTTGTTTAAATCCTTAACCCTTTATTTGAATCCTTAATTGTCCTGTGAAAATGAAGAGAAAATAAAAGGGAGAAATGAAAAAAAAAAAAAAATCCCTTGTATTGTTTGGATGAGAAATACTGCTTTTCATGTTGAAGAATTACTGCTTGACAAATATGATAAAAAAAAAAAAATTACTGCTTTACATTTTAAAGTAATTGAAGATAAGAATAAAAAAATTCAAATTGAAGATGAAGGGCAAGGAAACAATGAATATGAAGATTTGAGAATGAAGAAATAAATTAAATTTGGGAAGGATTGAATTTTCCAAGTTATATTTTGGATTGAATGATATTTTAGATTTTAATTACAGATTAGAAAGACCAAATTCAAGTACGCTCAACCAAAGACGAAGAAGCGTGCGACGTGGCTTCAAGGTATAGATAAAATAGAAAATAAAATTTTATTATTAAATATATATTTTGTATTTTTTTATTTTCAAAAATTTAATGCCTGTTTAGCATTACGTTACGAGATTCAAAATTACTTTTTTAAATAAATTCATCATTTTAATGCCTGTTTGGCATTGTGTTTAAATGACTGAAATTACTTTTCTGAATAAAAGTATTATTTTAGATGCTATTGAAAAAATAATTTGAAAAAATTTATTTTATTATTTTAGTATTCTTATAACTAAAACTTATCAAATTTAATTTTAAATTATTTTTTAATACTTTCTAACTAGTATATTAAAAAAAAGTAATTTTCGTAGTTTCAACAGTAATGCCAAGCAGTTTGAAAAAAACTATTTTGTTATTTTAGTATTCTTATGACTAAAACTTATTAAATTTAATTTTAAATATTTTTTAATACTCTCTAACTAGTATATCTAAAAAAGTAATTTTTTCAACAATAATTCTAACAGTAATGCCAAACATATCCTTAATTTTAAAAGATTTTTTAAGATAAATTTAGTCTAACACATCATTTAAACTAAGTTAACTAAGTTAATTAAATCACTCGCATCATTCATTTTTATTTGTAATTATATAAATATAAAATTATAATTAAAAATTAAATAACAAATTTATTCATAATGATATTATTATTAAAATAATTTTATATATTTAATTTACAAATAAAATGCTAAATTAAATTATTTAATAATTTCTCTTTAATTTCTTTTATTTGTTAACTTTAACCATTAATAATTAGTACGCGTCTTACATTTGTATAAAAAAATCGATAATTTATTTTTATTATTTTATTTATATATAGAGAGGTTCCACACAACAATTTTTCTTACTTTTAGAAAGCCCTTGCTATATGTAAATAATTTTAATTAGAAAAATAATATTTTTACAAAATTAATATATATATATATATATATTTAATATTAATTCAGTTAATATTGTAAAATCAATACTCAATGAAAAATAATTACACGTTAATAAAAATGTTTTAAATTAAATAATTTTATTATTTAAAATTTTCATGAAATGAGACATGCCATTAAATTATAAATATTATTTAAAAGTTTAAATAATAATATTAAACTTTTTTTAAAAAAAAAACATACACTTGTGCAGCACACGTGCTAATAAAAACTAGTTAAAATAAAAAAAGGTGAGTATAAATTTAATGAATGGATAAATAGATAATAAAGGGAAGAAAACAAGGTTTTGGTATTTAATAACACAGCATACTATGTCAAAATAGATCACCTGAATAAATATCAATTATTTCAAAATCACATAATTAAGTTAAAATAAAATTCATTCTCTAAAAATATTATTGAATTATTCTTCCTAAAATATCATAAAATTTGTAATATTCTAATATACTGGCAATACGCTTATTGTAGATAATAAAATAAAAATCTGGCAGTCTGAGAGTAATACTGGTATCTTGGGCTTTATAATGACACTAACAGCCCAAAAGCAATAAAAATGCTGATCATACACATGTGTAAAGTTACCCCCAAAGGGCAATCACCTGATATTCGCCCCAAACGCTATCTGTATGTCCAGCACTATCCCAAAAACAATATAAAGATAAGCTGAGCTGAAAATAAATTACTTGTCATCAAGATACTATCTATTCGGTGCATATATTGAATATATTCGATCATTTATTTAGCTATAACTGTAAATCTTATTTTTTTTAATTAATAAACACATAACTATAATTTTTTGTTCCTATTTTCATAATGAGAAAATAACATATATAATGTAAATTTAAATATTTATCCACTTACCTGGTATCGAAGACAAAACTGAATTGAAAATGAACAAATTAATCGACAAAAGTATCTCTAGGACCCACTACTAGAGCACAATATCCTATAACAAGAAATTGGATTTCAGGAATAAATATAAAATTCTAAAATGCTATCAAGATGTTTAAAATGAAAGAATCTAATCCTAAAAATTCTAAAAAAATTTTGGCAGCATCCCAACTGAAACTAGCTCTAAAGAGCCTTAACAAAACACAACACAACATAAACCAATAAGATGCCTGCGCAAAGCCTCACAGCGTATATGTGTGTGTATATATATCCATCAACATTTTCCAAACTTCAAAATGTCAATTTATAATGTTTAAATTCATAAGCTCTTCTAATTTTGTTGTGCAAAATTTTGTAAGTGCACGGATCGTTAACAAATAATAAAATGATGAGTAGATTATCGTTCCCATTAAAACCGTGTTGAGTACCAAACTACATAGCAAATATAATTATTTAGACTATTGAATTTGAAAGGGATGATTAAACTAAAACTAATTATCACTAAAAGCAAATATAAACTAATTAACTAAACTAAATATCAATGAATTAAAAATTACAAAGTTAATGATTCACATTTCAATCAATTATAGACCTAATCCAATTCATTTAATAAATAATAATTTATTACTTTGAAGGGAATTAATCCTAAGTTATCTCAAGTCCTCTCTCAAGGCACTCAAGTTGTATCTTAACTAACTTAAACTCTACTTTCATAGTGATTAAATCAATTAAAACTCATTAAATTACTTAATTAATTATTAAATCCACATAGAATTCCAGCCTAGCTCTAGATCAAGAATCGTAAGTTTTAAATCCTGTTATTCCAATATTAATCTTTACTTTTTAGTCCTTCAATTAATATATAGAATCAATACTAAGTGAAACTCAACACAAAGCATGCATTAAGAACACGAGATTGATTTTAAGAATAAAATACCCAATATATTAAATAAAATAAAACCAAATTCATAACTAAATTGAAAATGCTACATCCCTAGCCCTAAAATAAAGAAAACTACTCATGCATGGTGAGTTTTATAATTAAGTTTATAAAATAATAAGGAAAACATGAGAAGAAAATAGAATGAAATAACATAGATGAAAAATTGTAGCCTTGGACTTTTGAAACTTCAACTGAAAAGCTTGCAGATCCGTTTCTCCTCTCGCTTCTCTTGAAGGTAATGTGTTCTCTTAAATGTAAAAATGTTGATCCTCATTGAAACCTTGATTTATTGTATTTATATATGGTGTAAAAACCCTTATTTCAGAGTCTTAAAAGTCTTAGAAGCCTTCTGGATTTAGTGAAAAGGAAGAAAAGTCAGGTTGAAATTCCTGTTTGGAGTCATTGCATGGCCCATGCAACATTGCACATGGTAGGGCTATGTAACGTTTTGTTGCCTTTATTTCTTGGATTTCCTTTGTACAGAAGGTTGCACAGGGTACAAGGGATTGTACGGGTCATTTTGCACAAGCCATGCACTTTGTATTCTATAGTGCCATATTGCACGGGCCATGCAATATGATTACAAGCCCCATGCAATTCCTTTTGCTTCTAAAACTCGACTTTCACCTTTCGAACTTCATCCAGACTCATCTTTGGTTCTTGGGATTCATCAATACACTTGATATAATATAAAAATCAAGGTCTTAGGTTAGATTAATAGGTTTTTTTTCAAAATATAATAAAAAATGTTTAAAACTATGCACAAACTAGTTAAACATGAATGAAAATGCAACAAATGCTATCCTTAAATGCCTATACAATGCAAATGCATCAAATTTCCATGGACTTCTGTCATTCATACGACAATTAACATAGTAATGTGGACTTCCATTTCCCTATTCCTTTTTATCACATGCTAACTTCCTCAAATAACTTAATTTACAACCACATATGAAACAATTTATCAAAGCTAACTGGACTATTTACCATTTAATTCTTCAAACTCAACTCAACATTCAAGGTTTAAAGATTAAAAAATGCTCTCAATATAGGATAACATAACAAGAATAACAAACTTGATCCACTTTCCAAAGAAGCATAGACTGGCCAGCAATTGCCTTCATAACTTCACTTCTAAAGCACTCTATAAATGACTCTCTTTCTCAATAACATTGAGATCCATGATTGAATTCTTAATTCATAAAATAATTCCAAGTTAATGCTTAAGTCTATACCTGACTTCCCAATTCAAGCTTCTGATTAAGTACAAGCCAACCACACACACACACACACACACACACAAATATATTTATCATTCTTGATTTAACCACAACATGGCATTACACATATACACACATAGATATATTCATCATTCTTGATTCAACCACAACATGACATCACACACACACACACACACACACACAGAGATATATTTATCATTCTTGATTCAACCACAACATGGCATTACACACACACACACACACACACGTGCATAGATATATTCATCATTCTTGATTCAACCATAACATGGCATTACACAAACATACACACATAGATATATTTATCATTCTTGGTTCAACCACAACAAGGCATTACACACACACAAATATATTTATCATTCTTGATTCAACCACAAAATGGCATTATAATTTATTAATACACACACACACACACACACACACACACACATATACATACATACATACATACATACATACATACATACATACATACATATATATATATATATATATGTATATATTTATCATTCTTAATTTAACCACAACATGGTATTATAATTTATTAATTCCCTTTAAACTCATCACTTGACACAGCTAACACACACACACACACACATTTATCATTCTTGATTCAACAATAACATGGCATTATAATTTATTAATTCCCTTTAAACTCATCACTTGACATAGCTAACTAATTACAAAATTGCCTGCATTTTCCAACTTAATCACAATCATAACCCCTTGTCAAATAAACAATAATGAATTGATTTCATTTTAATTAAACATCTTAATACTAATACAAACAAGGCCTAGAACTTGCAAATTGACCATTTAAGAAATTCCAACACAGACAACTTAGCCGAATTAAATGATATCTTAACACTCTTAGAATATCTGATTTAAAAGAAACAATCTAAACAATATAAAACCTACACACTTGCAGAAGCTGTTATAGGCAATTATTTCTCACAGCACCACTAAAACACACAGATTCTATTGCTCAAAATTTTGATTTTCCAATCCTCCTTCAATACTCGATGAAATCAACACCTATTGAAGAGTTCTTGGCATGAGAAAGAGGCGAGAAAGCTACTGGATGATCATAACAGCATAGGAATGTTGAAAATGACAAAAAGGGCAGTAACGATTCTCTCTTTCAATCAATTACTACCAAATAGAGGCTAAAGATGGCTTAATAGCAGCTAAAAGAGGCAAATAAGGCTGCTAGTAGGCTTCAAAAGTGTAGGGAGAGCAATAATTTAGGTCGTGGCTACTTTAGGCCTCTTTTCATTCTCCACAAATTTTGGGTTTTAGGGATAAAGGGGAGGCAAGCCAACTTCTTCAAGGGATGGGGCTTTTGTGTTGCTATAGAATGGCTGATAAGGATAAGTTTTTGGCGAGAAATTTGTTGGCTTAGGTGGTTGCTGCGAGTTCTCTCCTCCCTTCCTTTGTTTAGCTTTCGTGATTCTTCTTCTCTCCTATTCCTTCTCTCTGTTTTTTTTTTCTAATTTCCTATTTTGGCCATCTAGGTCCAACATAAATGCAGAGTCTTCTACATCCTTTCCCATTCTTCTTTTCTTTTCTTTTCTTTTATTTTTTTTTTAATTAATCATTTTCAAAACACTCCTTCCTTTTTCTTCTTATTTCTATTAAACACTAGAAAATTCTAAAGTGGTCCTTCTTTATTTTATTTCCAATTTTTTTAATTTATTTTTTGAGGAAGGGTGTGACACATTCAGTTTATTTTTTTGATAATCCAAAATATTAGACTTAACATTTTAAACAAAATTGATATTTATTACTATTTATAAAAATCATTTAACAATTTAAATTTGAATAAAATTCACTTCTTTGCTTATATTGCATATAATTAATATATATATTGTAATGACCCAAATTTAGGACTGTTATTGGTGCTAGGGAATATGTAAGCATAAGGCCATCAAAACCTACAGCTAGCTTGAACATTGACCTCCTTGCCTATATATATATATATGTGTGTGTGTGTGTGTGTGTGTGTGTGTGTGTGTATCAGTCACACATTCCTGATTTACCATTAGATTCTACTTCCCTTTTCAACTATACACATTTCATAGGGGCAGGGCCATCATTGCATCATAGACATTCATATTCTTTCATCTGTAAGTGAAAGAGTCTTTCCATGTATCCATACTATCATAACTTGAAAACATAATGCTTTATAACATAGGCAAAGCTATAGAAGTATTATATTAACACATAACATGGTAGTAGCAAGCACAGTACAAAAGTAACCAAAATTATACATGTCTCAAGACAGTTCTACAAAATAATATTATAGAATTTACAAAAGGCCTAATATTCAAAAAAATCTAAAACTTTATGCATTTTTGCAATTATAGCCAAAAACTTTTTTTTTTGGGTCAATTTTGGCATAATTTGAAAGTTTAGTATTTGTTATGGCCCAGTCAAAATTGGGGATTAGGGGGGGCAGACGTGACAGTTGACATGGAAAAATATTATTTTTTTAATATATTATTACTGACGTGGAGGGTGATGTGGTAGAAACTTTTAAATTGTGACTGACGTGACAAAAATATTGTTATTTTATATATGTTGTTGCTGATGTGACATAACTTTAATAATTGAAAAAATTTAAAACTTTTTGACTTTTGTCAATTATAGTTAATTCTATAAGTTTATTTCATTTATAGCCAATTGACTAATTTTGATCTAACTTATTCAAAAATTAATATTTTATTACCTAATAAAATTTTAAAAATGAATATTTATGTTAGTGTTATATAAAAAAATAATTTCCCCCTCTCTCCCCTCACATTTTTTATTTATTTAAAAATTAAAAATTCATGTAAAAAATGTCAATAATAACAATATTCATCATTTTAGCAAATAATAATAATAATAATAATAATAATAATAATAATAATAATAATAATAATAATAATAAAACATGTGGTTGAATGTTTATATATTATTGGATGATGGTGGATGGGAGGGGAGAGAGAGAAAGAGAGAGATGTAGGTATAAGGATATTTCTTAGAAAGAGGGAGAGGGAGAGGGAGAGAGAAAGAGAAAGGGAGAGGCAGAGAGAGAGAGAGAGAGAGAGAGAGAGAGAGAGAGAGAGAGAGAAAGAGATGTATGTATAAGGATATTTCTTAGAGAGAGAGAGAGAGAGAGAGAAAGAGAGAGAGAGAAAGAGGTAGATATAGGGATATTATTTAAAGGAAGAAAGGTGGGTGGAGGGTGTATATATACGTATTATTGGATGACAATAAGTAGGAGGAGAGAGAGAGAGAGAGAGAGAGAGAGAGAGAGAGAGAGATGGATGGAGGGATATTTTTAATTTTAAATAAATAAGAATTTATCTATTTTCATAAATAAATTCCATAAATACCAAAAAAAAAAAGGGAGAGAGATAAGGGAATATTATTTTTTATTATACTAAATAATATAAATGTTCATTTTTTACAATTGTATTAAGTAATACAATATTAATTTTTACCAAATCAGATAAAAATTAGTCAATTGGCTATAAATGAAATAAACTTATAGAATTAATTATAATTGACAGAAGTCGAAAAGCTTTAGATTTTTTTAATTATTAAAATTATATTACGTCAGTAACAACATATAAAATAATAATATTTCACCACGGTAGTAAAAACATAAAAGTTTTTACCATGTCAACAATAATATATTAATAAATAATATTTTTTGCCACATTAACTATCACATTAGTGTCCCCAAATGTCCAATTTTGATCGAGCCATAATAAATACTAAACTTTCAAATTATGCCAAAATTGACAAAAAAAAAAATGGCTATAATTGCAAAAACGCGTAAAGTTTTAGATTTTTTTATAACATTTAGCCTTTACAAAATGCCATATCGAACCTTGGAGCTTACTTATCCAAAATTTGCTAACCGCATCTCTTATTGTTCCTAAAAGGGATAGACAGAAGTAGGGAAATGAATATATAAATTAGTGAGTAGAGAAACTATTGAGGGAAAATAAAGTAATTATTTAAAAAAAACTTCAAGCACATGAAATGTAGCACTCACATGAATTTACACAACACAAACAAGTCAAACAAGGTAGGCATACATGTCATTATAGGTCCCCTTATCATTACTTTCCTTTATTCCAATGCATCTGGCCTTCTATGGAAGCTCATCAGGACTTCCTCTTATTGTCAATTACCATGGTGGATGAAGACATATAATTGCTTTACCAGGACATCCTATAACATTACACATAATGATCTCATACTGCATGGATACCATAATCATTCTCTTTCTCAATCTCTCTATGGGAACTGTTTGATGGTTTTACAATCACCGCAAGTGAACGGATCGTAATAAAGTGATGAGTAGAGTATCATTCCCATGAGGACCATGTTGAGTACCAAACTATAGTGATTTTAATTATCTAGACGATCGAGTTATAGAGAAATAATAATTAAATCTACACTAAAAGAAATAAAGTCTAAAATAATTATCTAAATTAAAATACCAATGGATGAGAACATTCTAGAGCTAGGTGTTCACACTCAATCAATTATAGAGTCAATCTAATTCATTCAATAATTGGGAGATTATTACTTTGATAGAAATTAATCCTAAGTTATCTTAAGTCCTCTCTCAAGGCACTCAAGGTGTATTTTAATTAACCTAAACCCTACTTTTGTAGTGATTAAATTAATTAAAATCATTTAAGATCTTTAACTAATTTTGAAACTCCACAAAGGTTATCAGCCTATCTCTAGGTCATATTTTCTAGGTTCAAAATCATGATTTTCTAATACTAATCTTTACCTTTCAGTTTTTTAATTAGTATCTTAGATCATAGCTAGGTGGGTACCAACACATAGCATGCATTAAGAACATAAGAGATTGAATCAAAGAACAAAACCCTCAATATATTAAATAAAATCAAATCAGATCCATAATCAAATTGAGAGTGCTACATCCCTAACCCTAGAATAAAGAAACTACTCACACATGGTGAGTTTTATAATCAAGTTTATAAAAAGATAAAGAGAAGACATGAGAAGAAAATAGAGTGAAAGAACCCATAAGGAGAGTTGCAGCCTTGGACTTTTGGAACTTCAGCTGAAAATTCCTTCTAGTAATCTTGTAGATCTTATTTCTCCTTCGCCTCTCTTAAAGTTGATGTGCATTCTTGAATGTAAATTCTCCTCCCCCCTCTTAATTCTTGACTTGTTATATTTATATCTGGTGTAAAACCCTAATTTCAGAGTTCTAGAAGCCTTAGGAGTCCATCCGGGTCGGGTTGGAAGCAAGAAAAGTTGCATCAGAATTGCTGTTAAGGGACTTTATATGGGCTGTGTAGTGATACACACCCCGTGTAACTTTATGCCACTTTGTTTTTCAAGTTTTTTTTCAGTCCAGAGAGTTGCATGGGGTCTAGGAAGTTACACGGGACAGTTTACACGGCCCGTGTACTGCTTGTGGCCCCGTATTCTTCACTTTTTGACCTCTAAATCTCTTCCGAACAAGTCTTTGATTTTAGAACCATATAAAAACACCTGATAAAATATAAAAAATCAATGAATTTATTTGGATTAATATGTTTTCTAAAATAATAATGAAAACACATAAAAATAAACATAAAAAGAGACTAAATGCTAACAAAATGTAATGAATGTTAACCTTAAATGTCCATATAATTTGACTTCATCAAATACCCCCAAACCCACACATTTGCTTATCCTCAAGCAAAATAAAACTTTATAAAAACTCATTGGGGGTACTTAGAAACATAACCAAAAACTTAACTTGCACATAGTTGGACACTCTTCAACTTTTATACCAATTCCCACTTTCAAGGCATAGAGACCTCAACAATTACCCGCTAGAACCTCACCCTATTTATGGTGTTTCAACTAATTATTCCTCTATACAAGGCCATTAATAAGTCATAAATAACATGTTTTATTAGGATAGACTTGAGAAACACTTACTCCCCCAAATTTGCCTCTATTGTGGGTAATTGTGGTGAAGTGACTCAATTCCAACTCCATAGGCATATCTCAATTTTCTATCTCCACTAATATAGCATACACTTTTCAAAAGATCAAAAGGTCTTTAAAAGGGTTGTAATGGGGCTAAAAGGATAATGACTTGGTTGCCAATGAAAGGTTTTTAGGGAATGTAAATATGAGATAGCATATATGCATAAAATACCAAGTATATTAAGTTTATTCTATTCATTTTGTATGGAGAGGAGGGGCTTTTAGTTTTTTATAGAGCCAAGTATGCTTCCATGATACTTATCTAAGGACTTCTTCTTCTTCTTTTCTCTCTCTCTCTTTCTCTCTTTTCTTTATTTATGTTCCTTTTATCCTCTCCCCCAAACTCATTGCTTTTGCTGGGTTAGAAAAGCAAATTTTCTTTAATTTCAATTGTACACTTGCACTCTTTCTTGAGTTCTACATTCTCTCTCCTTTTTTTTTTGCACCTAATATACCCTTTACTTATGCATTTAGCTTCCTCAAAAGGGTAGGGTAGGTGTTTAGGTTGGGGGCTAGATAAAAAATGTGGGTATGCAATAAATTCTAAGGGATAAATATAGGTTTCAAGTTGGCTACAAGGGATATATATTTTAATTAGGGGTGGCTAAGGCTTAGTGAGGCTATATCAAAGAATGCCTTAATAATCTCTTCATTAAGCATATGCTAGGATTTCGCCTCGATAGGTCTAAGAGACATGTTCTAGAGTTGGTAAGGCATTTTTAGGTTTGCTTGTATTTCAAAAATTGTCTCCTAATTTTATAAGTTCAATGCGACAGATTAATGGCTAAGAAGGGGTTTAACTAGTTTAACTCCACTTAGGTGATTAAGTTTTTCACAAACAACATAATAAAGCCTTTTTTGCCCATTCGATTACATTCATTCCTCTTTCTCAGAGAGTTCAATCATTAGCTCATCAAAGTTTTAGCTATAATTCTAAGTTAAAAGCCCTTTGAAAAAGTCCAAAATTTTCAAAATTTATAAAAATTTTCTAGATTTTTGATACTCAAATATAATATAGATGTAATAAGGTGATGCAGAATGAAATGCAATATATGAATGCAATGCATGAAATGCACCCCCAAACTCAAATTTGACATTGTCCTCAATGTCGTCAAGATATCATAATCAGGTCAAGAGCAACATCATAAATGTAATAACAAGGAAAAGCTAATGGATATAGAATATTCCTCCTTGAAGCATGCCTTCCCTCGAAGATTTATGATTTTGATCTCCATTGCTCCTTTCAAGTGCTTTTTGAACCTACAAAGTGAACAAACATCGAAATCAAGTTTGGGAGGGTGATAAAACAAAAAAAATTGACAAATGCAAAGATTAAATTTAAAACTTGGGTTGCCTTCCAAGAAGCACTAATTTAAGGTCTTTAGCTTGACCCCTTATCGAATTGTTGATCAAAAAGCAGTTTTCGCCCATAGTAGTTATCACGTAACACCACATATGGGTCTTGATTTGTGGTACCCTCAAGATTGATAAGATCTGAAACAAGATTGCACGTAGAACGAACAACACATGGCTTAGAGTGATATGCTTGGGATGAGGACTGTTTTAGCCCATGGAGGACATATGATGATGTAGGAGGTGTCCATGATACAAAAGGGTCTTTTGGTGGTGTATGTGTAAGAATCATTAATGAACTCAGATTGATAGTCTTATTTATTTCTTCATGCACCACCTTCATCTTTGATTTGTCTTCATGTAAGCACTCTTCCAATGACCCTCCATCAATAAAGGAGTTACTTTCTTTAATTTTAGGTTCCACTTCTTCTTCAAGTAACTCCTATTCTTCTAGGAATTCTACTGGTAACTCATCTTTAAAGGAATTTTGTTCTTGAGGTTTAACTTCTTCTATAGGTTTAAATTCCCATGAAGCTTCTTCATTTTCCTAACCTTGTTCCTTTAATTCGTCCTCATAAAGTGATAGCTCATTTCTCACCATTAGGTTATTAAAATTTTGCAATGGAGCTACCATCTCTTCAAGTCCCACTCTCTCATTTAATTGCAGCTCAAATGGTTGATGTGAAATATTAGGTTGATAAGTGTGTGGGGGGTGTTGGTGTCTCCAACCTTATAGTGAAGTATCCTAATGCCAATGGTAATCAAAATCTGCCATGTCATTCAACAAGTGAATGGCATCCTCATGGTTTCTTTGAAAAATGTGATCATTGGTAGCCCAAGCTCCATAATCTACCCAATTCCTTGTCACTTCATCCAGACCATTGTAGAAATTGAGAGTGAGTTCATAATTTGAAAGACTATGATTAGCGAATTGCTCTACCAATTCATTAAATCTTCTTCAAGCATTGTAAAATGGTTCATTGTGTTGTTGAATAAAACTTGTGAAGACTTGTTGATGAAACATCTCAATGTACCTCATAAGAAAAACAAGTAAAAATAAAATTAGTCAAGAAATAAACTATAAAAGAAATAAGAATGTCTAGAGTAATCGAATCACTAATTGTTTGATATCAAGCATCGGTCCCCGGCAACGGTGCCAAAAACTTGCTTATTAATTTTACGACTACCACAAGTGCACGGATCACTAACAAGTAATAAAGTGATGAGTAGAGTATCATTCCCACGAGGACCGTGTTGAGTACTAAACTATAGTGATTTTAATTATCTAGACGATCGAGTTATACAGAAATAATAATTAAATCTAAGCTAAAAGAAATAAAGTCTAAAACAATTATTTAAACTAAAATACCAATGGATGAGAACATTCTAAAGCTAGGAGTTCACACTTCAATCAATTATAGAATTAATCTAATTCATTCAATAATTGGGAGATTATTACTCTGATGGAAATTAATCTTAAGTTATCTTAAGTCCTCTCTCAAGGCACTCAAGGTGTATTTTAATTAACCTAAACCCTACTTTCGTAGTGATTAAATTAATTAAAATCCTTTAAGATCTTTGATTAATTTTAAAACTCCACAAAGGTCATCAGCCTATCTCTAGGTCAGATTTCCTAGGTTCAAAATCCTGATTTTCTAAATACTAATATTCACATTTCAGTTCTTCAATCAGTATCTTAGATCAGAGCTAGGTGGGTACCAACACATAGCATGCACTAAGAACACAAGAGATTGAATCAAAGAACAAAACCTTCAATATATTAAATAAAATCAAATTAGATCCATAATTAAATTGAGAGTGCTACTTCCCTAACCCTAAAATAAAGAAATTACTTACACATGGTGAGTTTGACAGTTAAGTTTATAAAAAGATAAAGAGAAGACATGAGAAGAAAATAGAGTGAAAAAACCCAGAAGGAGAGTTGTAGCGTTGGACTTTTGGAACTTTAGCTAAAAATCCCTTCTAGCAATCTTGCAGATCTTGTTTCTCCCTTGCCTCTCTTGAAGTTGATGTGCATTCTTGAATGTAAATTCTCCTCCCCCCTCTCAATTCTTGACTTGTTATATTTATATATGGGGTAAAAATCCTAATTTTAAAGTCCTAGAAGCCTTAGGAGTCCATCTGGATCGGGTTAGAAGTAAGAAAAGCTGCATCAAAATTGTTGTTAGGGGACTTTACATGGGCTGTGTAGTGATACACACCCTGTGTAACTTTCTACCACTTTGTTTTTCAAGTTTTCTTCAATCCAGAGAGTTGCACAGGGTCCAGGAAGTTACACGGGGCAGGTTACACGACCTGTGTACTGCTTGTGGCCCTGTATTCTTCACGTTTTGACCTCTAAATCTCTTTCCAACTTGTCTTTGATTCTAAAATCACATAAAAACACCTGATAAAATATAAAAATCAATGAATTGAGTTGGATTAACATGTTTTCTAAAATAATAATGAAAACACATACAAATAAATATAAAAGGAGATTAAATGCTAACAAAATGCAATGAATGTTAACCTTAAATGTTTGTATAATCTGACTTCATCAAATACCCCCAAACTCAAATATTTGCTTGTCGTTAAGCAAAATAAAACTTTATAAAAACTCATTGCACATAGAATTGTTGATCCCTTTTAGACCTTAATTTGACTTTATCAGGAACTAATGGGTTATCCATTAAATATTGGCACAATACAATTAATAAATGCAACACTTTCATAACTTTAAACTTCAGAGACTATTTTGTTAATAAAAAAAAAATTTCAAGACTAATTATGTTTTAAATTAAAAAACATTTGATGGAGTTAACAGTAAATTTAGATCATTGGGACTAATTTGTTAACAAAATTAAACTTTGAGGACTTAATTATTATTAAAAAACATATGGATAAATTGCAATAATTGTCCTTGAACTTTAGAAGTTGTAACAGAGTTGTCCCTTAACTTAAAATTATAAAATAAAACCCCTTGAACTTTGAAATTTAGCACAATAAAATCTTTTAACTCCCAATAGTCAGTTTATAAAATCAATAGTGGCGGTGACATGGACAATTCTTTCTCCTCTATGTGGCAGTGGCCAAATCGCCTATGATTTTCTTCATAGATCAACCATTGATGTTGTCACAAAAATCTCCATGATATGGATTTGCAAAATAAGAGAGCACCAAGTGAGTTAGTTGACCACTGCTCTGATGCTTATGTTAGTGTTGGGAACTGGAGAATTGGAATGAAGAATTAAGAGAATCAAGGTTAGCTCTTATGTACCTGTCAATCCCCATATATATAGGCATCAGTTAGACTACCATTAGGATTAGGAGTGTAAAATTGTGATTAGGTTAATCTTTGAATATCTTGGATTATTTATTGATAGAGTCCTAATTCATCTTAGAGTTATCTTAGGATTAAGATTCTAACTCGTCATGCAAGTATCTCAAAATCTTATCCAAGGAAAAGGAGACCTCCCATTTCCTTGCTGTGTCTGAAAGCCCCTTTCAGTTATTGGGAGATAGGTGGATTGCCCAATAAGGGAACATATCTCGAGCGAACGTCACTTGGGATGCACCATTCAGGCGAGTAGCATCATTAGTCCCCCTACTTGTTTGAATCTTTAGGTTTGGGTAGTTCTAATTTTGAAATGAGTGGCTGTGATCTCACCACCTCATCTTGAGAGGTGAATAGTCATTTTGGAAAATGAAGTGTTACCTTTAGGAGTCCAATAGTTTTTATCCATTGGGCTTCCCAAAGCATTTTCTCAATATTCAAGGTCATTAAATGACCTACCTATATATGTTTGAGGAGGCACTCTCTTTTCATTTTGCTTTTCCTTTGGTTTTGGGTTTTGAGAGCTCTCTACTTGTTTGTCAGTAGTGCTTGGGTTATCGCCAGAATCTTATTATGCAAAATCTCACAAGTACACGGATCATAACAAGTAATAGAGTAGTTAGTAGAGTATCATTCCCACAAGGAATCTGGTTTGAGTACCAAACTATACAGTAATTGTAATTATCTAGACTACAGAAATTAAAGGAGGAATTATAATAAACTGATTATGGCTACAGAATGAAAAAAAGCAAGTTAACTAAGCTAAGAATATCAAATAATAAAGGTATTCTAGAATTAGGGGCTCACGCTTTAATCAATTATGGGTTTATCTAACTTATTCAATAAATTGGAAATTATTACTTTGAAGGAAATTAATCCTAAGTTACCTCAAGCCCTCTCTTAAGGCACTTAAATTGTATTTTAATCAATTTAAAATCGCACTTTCATGGTGATTAAATTAATTAAAATCTTTTAAGATTTTTGACTAATTGTAAACTCCACATGAAATATTAGTCTATCTCTAGGTCAAAAACCCTAAGTTCAAAATCTTGATTATCCAATATTAATCTGAACCTTTTAGTCCTTTAATTAATACTTAGAATTAATACTAAGTAGAGCTCAACACATAACATGCAAAAAAAACACAAGAAATTGAATCAAAGAATGAAATTCCAAATTTATTAAGTAAAATTAAATAAAATCCATAACTAAATTGAAAGTGCTACATCCCTAATTTCATAATAAAGAAAACTGCTCACTCATGGTAAGTTTTACATTCAAACTTAAAATAATAAAATATGAAAAGCACATTAAAAGAAATAGAACAAAGAAAAGCATAATGAGGATTTTATAGCCTTGAATCTTTGGAACTTTAATCTCTTCCAGACTTGTTAACAATCTGTGCTATGGTGAAATTGTTATGCTTAAATGTAAAAGAATCAATTCCTGACTTGTTTCTGACCTCTTGTATTTATATCTAGTGTAAATAAAGTAATTTTAGAATCCTAGAGGAATTAAAAGTCTTTCTGGGTCGAGCAGATAGGAGAAAAAGTCGAATTAGGAGTTTCTACTGGTGCACAATACACAGCCCGCATAGCAGTACACAGGGCAAGGCCGTGTAACTTTTTAGCCATCTGAAACTTGCATCTTGAGAAGGAACAGAGCATTACATGGGATAAAGGTCAGTGTAAGGGTCATGGTACACGGCCTGTGTACTGGTCCCCCCCCCCCCTAAAGCTATGTTGCATAGGTCCCTTCTTCAGCATTACATGACCTATGTAGTTCTTCCAGCATTATAATTTGAACTTTTTGACTCTCAGACTCTTCCAAACTTGTTCTAGGCCTTAGGATTGCATCAAATCACTTGATATAATACAAAAATCAAGATATTAAACAGGTTCAACTCAAAATCCTAAAACATAATGAAACTAATTAAAAAGCATACAATTAACAAACAAAATGTGGATGAAATGAAGTAAATATCACCTTTAAATACCTATATCATATAAGTGCATCAAATAATCTCAAACTCAAACATTTGCTTGTCCTCAAGCAAACTAAAATTCAAAAACTCATAAGGGTTTCTTATCTCGTAGAATCACAAAAAAAAAATCCTTTAGCTCCCAATTGGACTCTCAATCTTCAAAATTCAGCTGTTTTGTGTCAAGGCATAAGGAGAGTAATGTTCACTTCAAAAATTCATCTCCCTAATGAAAATTCAACTAATCATTCCAATTACAAAAATTATTACTAAGTCACAAGGGGTATGTCCTGCTTAAATAGATTCAAGGAAACAATTACCAACTTAAAGTGCCTCTACTGTAGTAAGTGTAAGAAGAATGCAATAATGTACTTCAACCCCATAGGCACACCTCAATTTTCTATCTCCAGTAGTGTAGCATACACTATCAAAAGATCAAAAGGTGTTTTTGAAGATTTATAATGGAGTTAAAGGATAATTGTGTGGCAAGCAAAGAAATGGATAAAAAGTAATCAAAGTATGAGAAAAATTATCCTGTAAAAGATCAATTCACACTAAATGGTATGCTCATCATTTTTTTACAAATATAAAGAGAAGAAATTTCTGCAAATTCAATTTTTACTGCCTTGGTATGCTTTCCTTGATCATCAAGTAAGGACTTATTGCATTTAATCATTGTACTAGTGTCCACCCCCAAACTCATTCCTTTTATCAGTTGGGAGGACTTTGTTATTTTACACACCTTGCACTTTTTTTGTTTTTAGTTCTTCCCCATATTTCTTTTTCCTTCCTTTTTTCTCATACACTTAGTGCATTTCTCACTCTTACATTTTAGTTCTTCTCATAGGGTAGGATTAGTGTTTAGGCTAAAGGCTAGGTAAATGATGTGGGTAATAAAGAAAAATTCATGGGATGAATATAGGCTCAAGTTGGTTGCAAGGGTATATTTAAATTGAGGTTGGCTTAAAGCTATAATAAGGTTATAATCAAAGAATGCTTACATCATTTCTTAATCAAGTGTACACCAGGATTTCGCCTTGATAGATTAAAGAGGATTGTTCTAGGGTTAGTGAGACATGCCTTAATTGTTTCAAGTTTTAAGAATTTTCTCTAAGCTATCAAAATTCATTTGTAACAAACTAATAACTATGAATAGGTTTAATTAGTTTTATCCCACTAAGAAAATCAAATTTTTATAAATAAACCATCTAAGTCTTTGTACTTATTTAGTGTGTTCAATTTATTTAAACAAGAGAGAATAATTGTTTGCTATTGAAATTTTTAATAATGGTTTTAGAGATAAGGATAAGACTTTAAATTTGATGTAAACGCAAAATTAGGCGTAAAAGGTAAAATTGAAAAAGCAAAAAAAAAAAAAAATTACGCACAAGAATAGAAAAAGCAAGTGAAAGCAATGAAAAAGCAAATGAACACAAAGTAAGAAGAAAATAAAGAATAGCAAAACTTTGCTATACCCCCAAATCATTCTTGACATTGTCCGCAATGGCAACTACAGATATATGCATGCTTGTAATTAAAAAGATAACACACTTTAAGAGTCAAAAGCAATGCATTTCTATTAATATTTGTAGAAAGCTAGATGGACAAAATAAAAGTTAGGCTACACTACTAATGATAGGCTTTACATTCCTATAAGCCTTTACATTAAGTCAAAAGATAAAAAAGCAAAACCCTAAATCTAAAAGTCTTCAGAGGGGAAGGATAGTCCACTATCTTAGCACTTCAGAAACATGCCCAATTTGTTGTGTGCTTCTTAGAGGCTGTCCTTAAGTATTTTAAACCTTTAGGTAAAGTTTGTCTCCATGCGCTGCAAGTATGCAAGGATAGGGTCTGTAGCTGCTAGTGTAACTGGTGGAATATGAGTTGGGTCTGCCTCCTCCTACTATTGCTCTCCAATTGTTGGGATGTTTCTTCCTGCTGTAGTGGATGGGATGGCTCTCCTTGTTGCTGTGGCCTTGCTCTTAGTATAATTTCACCATCTTCATCCACCAAGAAGCACCAGTCTCCTACCTTTCTGCATAATCCCATTGATATGATAATGGTTGCATCTATCCTTATTGTCCCTATAATTGGATGCAACCTTACATGGGTGGGTATAAAGCCAAAGTGGATGGCAATAGCAGTAATGAAACCTCCATTGATAATGTGTCCCGTTGTTTGGTGGGAGATGCATCTGAAGTGTTGGCATAAGAAGAACCCTGTGCTGCATCTTCTATTATTTAGCATAAACCAAAGGAAGAATAATTTGTTTACATTTACCACCCCCAAACTCTCCCATCTTCCCACAATGGTGTGGGCTGACAAGCAGTGAAGGTATCTCAAAGCTGGGTTCGTAAGGCTCGAAGATTTGGAGTGGCTTGGTTGGTACTCATGCGCATTAGGGGCTATGGATATACAATGTGAACCTATTGTAGACTATTCTATTTATGGGGATTTCATAGAATCCTTCACCATCAAACCCAAAAATGGCATTGAACTTATCCATATTTATTGCGCGGTCTACCCCATCAATCTAAACTCTATTTATCCCTTTTCTTCTCTGCTTCTTGGCCAAAGAGTGGTCTTGAAACTCCTTAGAAACTCCAATGTAAGGTCTCTATAGGTTGGGAATCAGAGTGTGGCAAACCTAGCCTACCCAATATTGTCCAAATATTAATTTACTTAGGCCTTTAACCCTAATTAATCTAACAACTCTTCATCAAGATACTTAGTGGTGATTACTTTTCTCTTGGAGAGTTGAATGCGTGAAGCTTTGTGGGTGGCATCATGAAATGGCCATGCCAACACTAAATCTATCTCTTATGGTGGCTGTTGCTGGGCTACCATGGGTTGGGTTTGAGGAGCGGCTTCCTCTCTTTATAAGTAGCAAGTTCTTTATCTTATTGGGGGAGGTGGAGTTGGTTCCCTTTCCCTAGATGATGATGCACAGCCTACTACTCTTTTGGTGGATGTCATTGCTAAGAAAAAAATGATTTCTAGAGTTAAGTTTTGGAGGGATTTGGGTAAGGGAAGGAGAGATTGGATGTTTTTAAAAGAGAAGAGTTGTGTTTTGGGGAGAGAAAAGGCATGTTTAGTGTTTAAATAGGCATTAGAATCATTTAGGTAGGGGTGGAAGTGTTTCACGTGAAAAGGCACTCCAGAATTGTGACCTGTGTAAAATTACACGGGGCAGTGCAGTGGTGCATGGATCACCCCATGTAATACTTTACCTGAAATCTGCTTCCCTTTTTTAATTGCTTGGTAAGTTACACAAGCCAAGCAATGTTGCATGGGTCACACCTTGTAACTTACTGTAGCTGCTTCTGATTTTATGCAATTTGATTTATTTGCATGGGCCGTGTAATCTTGCATGGGTCACCCTGTGTCACTTGTTGTAGCTACTTTCCCTAGAGGCTTAGGGTTCTCCTTACCATATGACCTGTGTAGTGGTAAACATGGTAGCCCTATAACTTACTATTTCAAGGCTTTTTGCTTTTAGGTGATTCCTCATTACCTATCTCAAGAAAATTCATTGTTTTAGTAATTAAAATGCTGAATGGTACCCTTTTTTTACTCTATTCCTATTTTAATACACATCCTAAAAAGATGTTTTCTAATTTTGCATGTGATGCATAATTAATGGACTAGCATTTATCAAGACAACACAAAATGATAAATATATCAAGTAAGTTAAGGAATCATCCCTGTTTGGAGTTTGTTGCCCTTGTGTGGTTTTGCCTGATTGTCTATTCCTCTCTCCTTCTTCTTACATTTACTTTTGTCCTAAAATAATTTAAGCTTAGAATTTGGATGGTATGCAAAGTGAAATTTAAAGTAAAATGCAAAATTAGAAAAAGAAGACTTATCTTGTCTCCCAAGAAGTACTTATTTATAGTCTTTAGCTTAACTGTACTGCTTAATTATTATGGAGTAGGTAGATCAGCAAAGGAGTGTATTGCTCCTTTCTCAATAGGTTCTCCAGAGATGTATGTCTTCAAGCATTGACCATTAACTTTGAATGCTCCTGATGATTCGCTCCATACTTCTACTGTGCCACGAGGGAATACTTACAGGACTTTAAAGGGTCTGGACCACCTAGATCTTAAGGTAGAAGGAAAAGATTAGTTCAACCCGTGGTGCTTGTTCCTTGCTAGTTGGAGCTAACATGGTTAGAGTTTGTTTCAACTCCACCACTTGTAGTACTTAAGCTGGTGGTAATGGTGGGCTAGCTTCCAGTAGTTGTGCACATGCTATTATCTCTTTGTTTTCATCTTCAATGTTACTACTATGCACAACATAGGCTTCTAGAGGATCTTCTGGATATTTCTTTTTGAACTCCTCTTCTACTAGCTCATTAATAATGTCTATCCTTAAGCATTCATCCATGTTTAGCTTTTTCTTTATTGCTTGAAACAGGTTGAATTCTACTTCCTCTTCTCTAACTTTGAGAGTCAACTGCCCATTTTTAACATCAATGATGGCTCCTCTAGTTACTAAGAAGAGTCTTCCTAAAATTATGGGAATTTGGACGTCTTCTTCCATCTTTAGAACAACGAAGTCAACGAGTATGAAGAATTTGCCAACCTTTCAACGAGTATGAAGAATTTGCCAACCTTTATTAGAATGTTCTCCAGAATTCCAATTGGGTACTTGACAGATCTGTCTACTAATTGCAGGGAGATAGTGGTTGGATTCAACTCTCCAACATTCAGTTTTTGACAGATGGATAAAGGCATAATGTTGACACTTGCTCCCAAATCGCAAAGGGCTTTGTTGATCTTCATGTTACCTAAGAGATAAGGTATGAAGAAACTTCCAGGATCTTTCAGCTTCAGGGGCAATTTGTTTTGCAATATTGCACTGCATTCTTCAGTGAGGGTCACTGTCTTATAGTCATCTAGTTTCCCTTTGTTGGAGAGTATCTCTTTCAAAAACTTTGCATAAAATGGCATTTGAGCTAGGACTTCAGTGAAAGGGATGTTGATATAAAGTTTCTACAATACTTCTAAAAATTTTTCAAATTAGTTATCCAATTTTGCTTTCTAAAATCTTTGAAAAAAAAGGTAATGAGATGGTTGATAGGGCTTTGGTAGCTTCTTCTTCTTTACTTTTTTTTCCTTTTGCTTCTCTATACCTTTGTCAACGTGTTCTTCTTTCTCCTTTGCTTGAGCATCATTCTCATTAGAAGTTTCATCAGATTATTCTTGCTCTTCTATTGGTTTCTGGTTTTTTAACATCTTGCTACTCCTCAAATTGATTGCCTTGCATTGTTCCTTTAGATTCATCTCAGGCTGACTAAGTAGTTTACCATTGGCTTTGCTTGAGGAACTAGCTTATTAAGAAATTTGGTTTTCAAGCATTTTGTTATGAGTGGCCAATTGGTCTATTCTGGAAGTAAGCTGCTTGATCATCTCACTTTGTTGTTGTTGCGCTACTAAAAAGCTTTTCATTATGGATTTCATAGTCATCTTTAGTTTAGGCTGTTGTGGTTAAGGAGGTTTTGGCAGTTAAGGCTAGTTTTGATTTTTGTTTTAAAAGCCTGATGGTATTGGTCTGTATCCTTTGTCTATTGATCGGCTGATTTTGTTGCTTTTGTTGGTTGGACCATAAGAAATTTGGGTAGTTCCTGCATTCAGGATTGTAAGTGCTTGAGTAAGGATTTCCAATCGCTCTCTTGTTGAAGTTTCCATTGTTATTCACATAGTTCACCTATTCTATGGAAGGCTCACTGTAATTATTGCATTTTGAGGTTCGGTGTCCTCCTCCATAGAGGTCACAGAATTGGTTACTAGCTTTTATTGTATTAGCTTGCATTTTGTTAAGCCTCTTTGACAGTTGGTCAACTTTGAGCATTGATCATACTGAGTGCATCCAATTCTAGTACTCCAATTGTTCTCCTTATGTCTCTTTTTTCATTTGACTATTCAAAATTATGGTAAGCAACCTTCTCTAGAAACTCAAAAGCTTCGGTGGTGGTCTTCTCCATTAGGTCTCCACCAGTTGCTGAATCCATAGTACTCCTTATTAATGATAGTAAACCATTATAAATGTAACACCCCAAATTTTAAATGTATTATTTTGTGAGTAATATTAATATTTTTATTTTATTTAAAATTTAGGAAATTATTTGAAATTTTTCGAATTTTCAAAATCGGGTTTGATTTCCCGAAAATATAAAACTTTGATGATTTTTAAAAATTAATTTAAAGACCACATGGCAAAACTAAAAATATATTTGGAGTCTATAAATTTTTCTGAGTTTTCTAGAATTTTTTTAGAATTTTTGGGCCTCATTTTCTGTCCCAAGGCAGAGTAATAAATTCAAAATTTTGTATCCTGAATCGAACCGGCCGACTTGAACCGGACCGGATCAGACCGGCCGAATCGGGCCGGCTCTTTTTCTTCTTCTTCTCCTTCTCTTCCTGCGTGAGTTCTCCTCCTTCTCTCTCTCTCTCCCGTTTTCTCTCTCCTCCCACCTCCCCTCGCCGGCCAGCTGCCTCCCCAGCCACCCTAGCCCGCCGGCGCGCCTCTCGAGCCACCTCAGCTCCCCGGCTGCCCCCTGAAACGCCGGCAAACGTCCCACGAAGCGACGTGACGCGCAGCGCGCGATGCTTCGTCTTTCCGATAGAAATCCGGCCGATCTGGCCACCGATTGGGCCGGGTCTTGTGTCTAAACCCATCTACTCGTCGAGAGCTTTCCATAGACACCAAGAACACCGAAATCCATCCAGCGGTTTGTCCAATTTTTGCCCGGGAAGTTTTAGCCCATCTTGACTTTTGGGCTAGATTTCTCGCAAACCGTGAACCCCACGAGAAAACCGAGAGTACCAGAGCGCTCCACTTGTCAAGAGCTTCACGGCGATATAAATTTCAAATTTTTCCTACACCATTTTTCGGTGGGTCTCATGGAACTTCGTAGTATTTTTCCGAGCATTAAATGAGCTTAGAAAATTCTGTAAAATTTATGTACTAACCCCCGTGTTGTGGGCTTCGTGTAGGCATCTTCAATTCGCGGAAATTCGACAGTTGTCCGGGTCTGTGAATTTCCGGCCAGAAAGACCGGCTACTGAAAAAGGTCTCCGAATTGGATCGAGATTTTGGCTACCCCACCATTTTCAGATGTCCCGCACGCGTCCCCGAAGTCGGAATCGGCATAGGTAAACCCGAACTTTACTTTTTCGTAATTTTCTAGTGCTTTAATGAGATTAAAATCCGTAAAATATTCGTGGTAGCTCAGAAAATTATGATTCTTTTTGCAATAGCCTAGTAGTATTGCTAAGGACTGCGGGGCAAAGTTTTAGAATTTTTAGAGCTTCTTTGGGCAGTTTTTGCAAAAATGATCAATTATAAGGACTAAACTGTAAATTTACATATTGTGATTGAGGACTGTTTGGATGGGCCGAGGAGGGGCTGTGTGATCTGATTGAGTTGTGAGTGTATGATTTGTGAATATAGAAGTGCGTTTTGAGCCCTTTTGCAGATTGGGTAGGTCCTAGGTATAGGGGAGACTCTGTCGGATTTTCGGCACGACTTAGGACGTATTTAGTCTTTTCTTAGTTTGTATTGAGTCAAATTTATTAAATGATTGTAATAAAATTGTCAGGTGAGCCGGGACAGCCTTCTTCCTCCGCCCAGCCGCCATAGTGACTGCTGTCAAGTCTGTGAGTAAAATATTAATTTTAATTGTAATTTCGATATTATTATATGTTCAAGCATGCCCATGCATCACTTATATGCATATATCTATGTAGTTAAACTCTAGGCACGATTTATGTTGCATTCATAACTGTTAAAGTGCCATAGATGTTGTTGTGGTAATTTGGAGCAGTGTGTGTGCGTTGGCGTGCGTGTGATGTGGTGTTGGCTATGGATAGGACAGGTAGACACAGCTTGAGATCTTCACTAGGACTCGGTCCTTCAGGGTAGACACGGCTTGAGTTCTTCGCTGGGACCCCGATTTGGTCATTTAAGTGAAAGTCCGAGCTGAGTTCTTCGCTGGCATAGGTTGGATTTAAGAGAGCTATATAGGGGATCAGCTCCCATATATTATGATTGATATTACTAGGTGTGTGAGTGCTCCAAATTACCTTTTTGCTGTTATGATGTGAAATTATTACTGATGTTGCATTTCACTCTACAGGGTGCATTAGCTTTAGATAGTTATAGAGATTATGGTTAAATTTGATATTTTACTCTCTGAGTCGAACGCTCACTCCTGTTCAATATTTTTCCAGGCCACAGGAGGATATTTTTGAGGTTAACCTGCTTTTCTCCCTCGCAGGTCGTTTATTAATTTTTATATAAACCTGTTAACTCTTAGAATTTTCGTATGTGTTAAAAATATTTATTTGAATTGGGTTTATAATATAAATTGTTATTTTGGACCTGTAAACTTATTATTTTATGCATGTTGATGGACTGGATGAGGGAGCTGATCTCCCATTTATTTTTATGTTATTTTTATGTTGTATGAGTATGTGGAGGGTGAGCTGAGCTCCCCAATTGATTATATATTGTGTTTACAGGTCGGGTGAGTCAAAAACTCCCCGTTGAAAGGTCCATTTTATGGCCGGACTCTGTCCGGTTGATTTCTTGAAATTGGGCTCAAATGGGCCTTAGAGTTGGGTTAAGGAATAGTTAGGCTTACTACGGGCCTCGGGAGCTTTAGGCTGGACCAGGTCCTAGTGCCGGTCCGGCCCATAGGTTGGGTCGTGACAATTGTGGTATCAGAGCCTAGGCTCCAGATTCATAGGGAATAATTGTCTAAAGTGTTGGGAAGAGTCTGCTATGAGTCACATGCAGAAAATAGGGTCCACATTCATCTGGCATTGTCATCTTTGCTTCTAGTCTCTGCTTCATATATTGTGTGTAAATATGAATCTATAGAGCTGTGTAATGTGCAGTTTTGAATTTTGTGGGCTAATGCTGCTGAATTTCAGGAAAATGCGTAGAAGCAGGAGAGCTGCCACTGCACTAGAACCAGATTTGCCTAACGAAGTGTCAGCACAGGATGAGGCGCCTGCCCCGAGGAGGCGAGGTAGGAGGCCTAGAGCTGCTCAAGTAGAAGAGCAGCTGCCACCAGTTCAGGATCAGTCTTTTATGGCACAAGGTCCCATGGACCCCATGGCAGCTACTCTAGTCGGGTTGCAGAGAACCATCGATATGATGGCACAGTATATGGTCCACGCTCCCCAGCAGCAGCAGTCCACCGCACCAAGAGGGGAACCTTACAAACAGATCATCTTTCAAGAAGTTGGTGCCTGGTACTTATAATGTGTCAGACGATGCCTATCAGTTTTTGGATTCCTGCAGACAGGTAGGAATAGAGTTGCAGTTGACTGATAGAAGACTTATAGAGTGTATGCAGCATGTCATAGGGCCTATGCCTAGACAATGGATGAATGACTACATATTACCTCGGATGGAGGGCTTGTCGTGGAATCAGTTTGTGGAAATGTTTATCAACCAGTTTGTACTAGAAAGTTTCAGAGATTAAAAGCAGTGGGCCTTTGAGGACTTAAGACAGAATGGCAGGTTTGTAGATGAATATGCTACAGAATTTCTGGAATTGAGCAGGTATGCCCCTACAGCAGTAGCTACAGAAACTATGAAGGTGAAGAGGTTCCTAAAGGGGCTTGACAGGAGGTATGCAAACCTGGCCATGATGTCTGATCAGTCTTTTGATGTGGTAGTAGATCGAGCCAGACAGATTGAGATTAGCTATGCTGTGGATGACAGCAGAAGGGCAAAGAAAAATAGAGAAGAGAGTTCTTCAGGTGTTCCCCACATGGGTACTACGGATAGTGGTAGCCAAACTAATTACAGAGGAAGAAGCAGGAATAAGAGGAGTGGTTTTAGACACAAATCTCGAGGATTTAGACCAGGGTACGGATCCAGCAGTAGTCACAGTTTGGGGTACAGCAGTTCTAGGTCTGGTTCAGGATCCTCCTTGGCACCTTGTGCACAGTGTGGAAGAGGACATTCAGGACCTTGTATGATGGGTTCAGGAGTATGTTTCAGGTGTGGCCAACTAGGTCACTCTGCTAGGGAATGCCCCATGTTCAGCGAGCCACAGATGGGGTCACAAGGTTCTGTTGCAAATGTTCCTCGTCAGTTGTATCCTGGTGCTTCTAGCATGGCAGGCAGTCAGTTCAGTGGCCAACAGGGCCGAGGACAAGAGGGACGTGGATTTGGAGGCAGATCAGGAGGTAGAAGTCAGTATCAGGGTTCTGCCACTCAGGGTAGGGGTCAAGCTCGGGTTTTCACCCTGACCCACCAGGATGCTCAGGCTTCCAATGCAGTTGTGGTAGGTATTCTTCTAGTCTGTTCCTATGAGGCTCGTGTTTTGATAGATCCGGGTGCTACGCACTCATTTGTCTCCCCTGTGTTTGCCATGAGATTGGGTAGAAACCCTACAACTTTAGAATACCCTTTATCTATAGCTACCCCGCTTAGTGACAACATAGATGTAGATATGGTTTTTCCAGGTAGCCCAGTAGTAGTGGATGGAAAGATCCTCCCAGCAGACTTGGTTCCTCTACCAGTAATGGATTTCGATGTAATCTTGGGAATGGATTGGCTGGCAACTCATTATGCCACTTTAGACTGCAGGAACAAAAAGGTGTATTTCCACATACCTGGTGTGGAAGAATTTAGTTTTGATGGTGACAGGAGCGTGGCTCCATATAATTTGGTGTCAGCAATTAGTGCTAGAAAAATGTTGAGCCGTGGATGTCAAGGCTATTTGGCATTGGTAAGAGATACATCTGTAGAAGGTGTTAACATGGAAAATGTTCCTGTTGTCAGAGAATTCATGGATGTCTTCCCTGAGGAGCTTCCAGGGTTGCCACCAGGAAGGAAAATAGAGTTTTGCATTGATGTTGTGCCGGGTACAAACCCCATATCAATGCCGCCTTACAGGATGGCACTAGCAGAATTGAAAGAGATAAAGGAACAACTACAGGAGCTTTTGGATAAGGGTTTCATACGGCCGAGCACTTCACCCTGGGGTGCTCCTGTTCCATTTGTGAGAAAGAAAGATGGGTCATTGAGGTTGTGCATTGACTATAGACAGCTGAACAAGGTGACTGTGAAGAACAAGTATCCACTTCCTCGGATCAATGATCTGTTTGATTAGCTCCAAGGAGCTAGATTCTTTTCCAAGATAGACCTGCGATCAGGCTACCATCAGTTGAGAATCAGGAATGAGGATGTGTCCAAAACAGCATTCAGAACAAGATATGGTCATTATGAGTTCTTGGTGATGTCCTTCGGACTCACTAATGCACCAGCAGCCTTCATGGACCTGATGAACAGGGTGTTCAGGCCATTCCTGGACCGTTTTGTCATCGTATTCATAGATGACATTTTGGTATACTCTCGGACCGAGGAAGAACACGTGTGACACTTGAGGATGGTGTTGCAGACTTTGAGGGAGCACCAGCTATATGCTAAATTTTCAAAATGTGAATTTTGGCTAGAAAGCATCTCATTCTTGGGACACGTGATTTCTAGTGAAGGCATTCAAGTAGATCCCAAGAAAATTGAAGCTGTAACTGATTAGCTTAGGCCTACAACAGTCACTGAGGTGCGAAGTTTTCTGGGCCTAGCTGGCTACTATAGGCGTTTTGTGCAAGATTTTTCTAGGATAGTGGCTCCCCTAACTAAGTTGACTCAGAAGAATGTTCCATTCATTTGGACAGATGACTGTGAGGAGAGTTTCCAGAAGCTTAAGGAGTGTCTAACCACTGCCCTGTTGTTGACACTACCGATGAGTGGTGAAGGATATACCGTGTATCGTGACGCCTCCAGAGTTGGCTTAGGGTGTGTTTTGATGCAGAATGAAAAGGTAGTGGCTTATGCTTCAAGGCAGCTGAAGAGGCATAAGCAGAACTATCCCACCCATGATTTGGAAATGGCGGCTGTAGTCTTTGCACTAAAAATCTGGAGACACTACCTGTATAGTGAAGTGTGCTAGATATACACCGACCATAAGAGTTTGAAATACATCTTCCAACAGAGGGATTTAAACTTGAGACAGAGGAGATGGATGGAGCTTCTAAAGGACTATGATTGCAACATCCAGTACCACCCTGGGAAGGCCAATGTAGTGGCAGATGCTTTGAGCAGAAAATCTTCTGGTAGCTTGGCGCACATATCAGCGAAAAAGAGACCATTGATTCAGGAAGTACATGAGTTGATGGATCAAGGTTTAATCCTAGATCTTTCAGATGAGGGGGTATTGTTAGCTCATTTTTCAGTGAGGCCAGACTTGCGAGATAGAGTTAGAGTTTCCCAGCACAGAGACCAACAATTGATGAAGATCATAGAAAGAGTACAGCAAGGTGAAGGTGGTGAGTTTGGATTTGCCAATGATGACGCCCTTATGCAAGGTTCTAGGATATGTGTGCCCGATGTGGACAATCTCAGAAATGAAATCATGCAAGAGGCACACTATACACTGTACAATGTCCACCCAGGCTCCACCAAGATGTACCATAATGTGAAAGATAGCTATTGGTGGAATGGCATGAAGAGAGACATAGCAGACTTTGTGTCCAAGTGCTTGACTTGTCAGAAGGTGAAGTTTGAACACCAGAGACCGTTAGGGAAGCTACAAGAGCTCCCTATCCCAGAATGGAAGTGGGAAATGATTACTATAGATTTTGTGACTGGGTTACCTCGTACCACGCGAGGATATGACTCGATATGGGTAATTATAGACCGCCTAACTAAATCAGCTCATTTCTTGCCTGTGAAGACTACATATTCTGTGGCACAGTACGCCCGACTCTATATTCGAGAGATAGTCAGATTGCATGGAGTTCCTACTTTCATAATATCTGACAGAGGGCCCCAGTTCACTTCTCTGTTTTGGAGAAAGTTGCAGGAGGCACTTGGCACACAGTTGAACTTTAGTACTACTTTCCACCCTCAGACAGACGGATAGTCCGAAAGGATAATCCAAACACTGGAAGACATGCTTCGCATGAGTGTTTTGGATTTTGGAGGTCAATGGGATGATCAGCTAGCTTTGGTGGAGTTTGCCTACAACAACAGTTACCATTCCAGCATAGGGATGGCACCCTATGAGGTACTCTATGGAAGAAAGTGTAGGTCTCCTCTGTGTTGGACGGAAATGGGAGAAGCGAAGGTGCATGATGTAGACCTAGTGCAGTACACTTCAGAGATAGTTCCTTTAATCAGGGAACGATTGAAGATAGCTTTCAGTAGGCAGAAAAGTTATGCAAACCCCAGACGAAGGGATGTAGAGTTTGTAGTAGGCGACTATGTATTCCTGAAGGTTTCCCCGATGAAGGGAGTCATGAGATTTGAAAAGAAGGGCAAGTTGGCACCTCGGTATATTAGACCTTTTAAGGTTACTGATAGAGTTGGAGCAGTTGCCTACCGGTTGGAGCTACCACCCAACCTTTCTCATGTTCATCCTGTGTTTCACATCTCCATGCTCAGGAAATACATTCCTGATCCTTCCCATGTGCTACAACCGGATGTAATAGAGCTGAAAGAAAACTTGACGTTTGAGGAGCAACCTGTAGCCATAGTGGACTACCAAGTGAGGCAGCTAAGATCAAAACAGATCCCTATGGTTAAGGCTTTATGGAGGAGCCAGTCAGTGGAAGAGTGCACCTGGGAGTCAGAACGGGACATGCGTAGCAAGTACCCTTATCTATTCAATGTGTAATCATGTACTTTATTCTGCCTTGTGTAAAATTCGAGGACGAATTTTCTGTAAGGGGGGAAGAATGTAACACCCCAAATTTTAAATGTATTATTTTGTGAGTAATATTAATATTTTTATTTTATTTAAATTTTAGGAAATTATTTGAAATTTTTTGGATTTTTGAAATCGTGTTTGATTTCCTGAAAATATAAAACTTTGATGATTTTTAAAAATTAATTTAAAGACCACGTGGCAAAACTAAAAATATATTTGGAGTCTACAAATTTTTTTGAGTTTTTTAAAATTTTTTCAGAATTTTTGAGCCTCGTTTTCGGTCCCAAGGCAGAGTAATAAATTCAAAATTTTGTATCCTGAATCGAACCGGTCGACTTGAACCGGACCGGATCGGGCCGGCTCTTGTTCTTCTTCTTCTCCTCTTCCCGCGCGCGCTCTCCTCCTTCTCTCTCTCTCCGGTTTTCTCTCTCCTCCCACCTCCCCTCGCCTGCCAGCCGCCTCTCCAGCCACCCCAGCTCGCCTGCTGCCGCCTGAAACGCCGCCAAACGTCGCACAAAGCGACATGACGCGCAGCACGCGACGCTTCATCTTCCCGGCCGATCCGGCCACCGATTGGGCCAGGTCTTGTGTCTAAACCCATCTACTCGTCGAGAGCTTTCCATAGACACCAAGAACACAGAAATCCATCGAGCGGTTTGTCCAATTTTTGCCCGAGAAGTTTTAGCCCATTTTGACTTTTGGGCTACATTTCTCGCAAACTGTAAACCCCATGAGAAAACCGAGAGTACCAGAGCACTCCACTCGTCGAGAGCTTCGCGGCGATATAAATTTCAAATTTTTCTAACACCGTTTTTTGGTGGGTCCCACGGAACTTCGTAGTGTTTTTCCGAGTATTAAATGAGCTTAGAAAATTTCATAAAATTTATGTACTAACTCCCGTGTTGTGGGCTTCGTGTAGGTATCTTCAATTCGTGGAAATTCGACAGTTGTCCGGGTCTGTGAATTTTCGGCCAGACAGACCGGCTACCGAAAAAGGTCTCCGAATTGGATCGAGATTTTGGCTACCCCACCATTTTCAGACATCCCGCGCGCATCCCCGAAGTCGAAATCGGCATAGGTAAACCCGAACTTTACTTTTTCGTAATTTTCTAGTGCTTTAATGAGATTAAAAATCCCTAAAATATTCGTGGTAGCTCAGAAAATTATGATTCTTTTTGCAATAGCCTAATAGTATTGCTAAGGACCGCGAGGCAAAGTTTTAGAATTTTTAGAGCTTATTTGGGCAATTTTTGCAAAAATGATCAATTATAAGGACTAAACTGTAAATTTACATATTGTGATTGAGGACTGTTTGGATGGGCCCAGGAGGGGCTGTGTGATGTGATTGAGTTGTGAGTGTATGATTTGTGAATATAGAAGTGCGTTTTGAGCCCTTTTGCAAGTTGGGTAGGTCTTAGGTATAGGGGAGACTCTGCCGGATTTTCGGCACGACTTAGGACGTATTTGGTCTTTTCTTAATTTGTATTGAGTCAAATTTATTAAATGATTGTAATAAAATTGTCAGATGAGCCGGGACATCCTTTTTTCTCCGCCCAGTCGCCACAGTGACTGCTGTCAAGTCTGTGAGTAAAATATTAATTTTAATTGTAATTTCGATATTATTATATTTTCAAGCATGCCCATGCATCACTTATATGCATATATCTATGTAGTTAAAGTCTAGGCACGATTTATGTTACATTCATAACTGTTAAAGTGCCATGGATGTTGTTGTGGTAATTTGGAGCAGTGTGCGTGCGTTGGCATGCGTGTGATGTGGTGTTGGCTATGGATAGGACGGGTAGACACGGCTTGAGATCTTCGCTGGGACCCGGTCCTTTGGGGTAGACATGGCTTGAGTTCTTCACTAGGACCCCGATTTGGTTATTTAAGTGGAAGTCCGAGCTAAGTTCTTCACTGGCACAGGTTGGATTTAAGAGAGCTGTATAGGGGATCAGCTCCCATATATTATGATTGATATTACTGGGTGTGTGAGTGCTCCAAATTATCTTTTTGCTGTTATGATGTGAAATTATTGCTGATGTTGCATTTCACTCTACAGGGTGCATTAGCTTTAGATAGTTATAGAGATTATGGTTAAAATTGATATTTTACTCTCTGAGTCGAACGCTCACTCCTGTTCAATATTTTTCCAGGCCACAGGAGGATATTTTTGAGGTTAACCTTCTTTTCTCCCTCGCAGGTCGTTTATTAATTTTTGTATAAACCTGTTAACTCTTAGAATTTTCGCATGTGTTAGAAATATTTATTTGAATTGGGTCTATAATATAAATTGTTATTTTGGACCTATAAACTTATTATTTTATGCATGTTGATGGACTGGATGAGGGAGCTGAGCTCCCATTTATTTTTATGTTATTTTTATGTTGTATGAGTATGTGGAGGGTGAGCTGAGCTCCCTAATTGATTATATATTGTGTTTACAGGTCGGGTGAGTCAAAAACTCCCCGTTGAAAGGTCCATTTTATGGTTCGGACTCTGTCCGGTTGATTTCTTGAAATTGGGCCCAAATGGGCCTTAGAGTTGGGTTAAGGAATAGTTAGGCTTACTACGGGCCTCGGGGGCTTTAGGCTGGCCCAGGTCCTAGTGCCAGTCCGGCCCATAGGTTGGGTCGTGACAATAAAAGTTCTGAATGAGGAGCCAATCCTGAATGCCATGGTATAGGCACTCCCTCTAAAGATCTTTGTACCTTTCTTATGCATCATAGAGAGATTCATTGTCTTTCTGCCTAAAGGTGTTGAGTTCAGCTTTAAGTTTAGTAGTCTTCCCAAGTGAAAAGTATCTTGCTAAAAAGGTTTGTGACAGATCAACCCAGTTGGTGAAGGATCCTGCAAGTTGAGATAATAACCACTTTCTTACTTTATCGTTAAGAGAGAATGGCAATGCTCTTAATTGAATGGCATCTTCAGAAACACCATTCATTTTGAATATATCATAGAGGGCATGAAAACGTTGGAGATGGTAGTGTGGATCGTCCATCGATGATCCTCCCAATTGAGTCTATTGAACCATCTGAAGCCATGCCGATTTTAGTTTGAAGATGTTAGCATCAATTGTTGGTATACTTGTGCTCAATTGGAATCCTCGAATAGTTGGGGCTTCATTGTCTCTCAAAGGTTTTGGATGATTGTCCACCATGGTCAAAGTTTTAACATCTTATTGCTTCTTTTCCCTTTTGATAACTTTAAGAGTTTTATCTATTTCTGGATCCAATTCAAGCAGTTCTTCTTCTAGTTTAGTTCTATTCATAAACTAAACAGAAGATCCTGAATGTGACATCCTTACTTTAGGTAGTCCACACATTCTACTGTTTCAGTGACCAATGTCTGTCCGAACAATCAAAATGTCTGGAACTATATTTAAACTAGAGTAAGGAGTCATAAATAGTTTAAATAATGACAAGAAAAATTAAGGAAAATTTTAAGCAATGAAATGCACTAAGGTTAAATGAGCCGTAGCGGGAAGCAGCTGTGAAGTCAGTTACCGACCCTAGACCTGAGGGGAATTCTCTGAAATAATTTTTGGCACTCCAGTGAAGAGTTATTGAGGCTTAGATGACAATAGAACGCTAAGAAAATGCTAAGAAAAATTTTGTAAATCGGTACAAATAATTTTAACTTGATAAGCACAATGAAGGGCATTTTGGTCATTTCACCTTCATAGATAATTTTTGACCAACTTGTCCATTTAAGTAAGTGAGATCCATGTCCTAAAATATGAATAAATATTACTAAAAATTTAATTAAAAATAATAAAAGAAAGAAGAAAAAGAAATACAAACAAATGAAATTAAAAATCCTAATTATGATATCCTGCCCATATCAAAATGAGGTAATTAAAATTCCTAGCCAATCATCATTAGACAAACACAAGTATAAAAGCCAAATGGGATAAATTAAACCAAGAAAAATCAGCTTCTTCTTCCTCTACCCATGATGGCTGAACCATGCTCGTGAGGAAACCACCATTTTTACTTCTTTGAGCTCAATTTCCCTTAGGTTTTCACCTTAATTTCCATAAATCCCAACACAAAACTTTGATTTTTAACCTTGCTTATCACTTTGGGAGCAAAAAGAAAAGGAGAAGTGAAGGTTTAACAAGTGGGGAAATTCATCAATTCAAGGTTAGTGCTTAATCTTGTTTTTCTCTTCTTAAATTCTTAAATTTAAGATGAACTGAGGTGAAATTATGTGAGAAATGTTGAAAAGAAGGGTGTGTGAGGAAGTGAAATTTTGACCAGCCATGGTAGGAAGAGGAATTGAGGTGTTTAATTGAATTTAAATTTGAATCCTAACTTAGGTAAGATGACATATAAGATTTATATGTGGAATTGCATGTGTAGTGTGCAATTAGAGATTGTGAGGGTTAGAGTTTTATGAATAAATTGGGGATTTTATGCTTTGATGTTTAATTGGAGTTCTAATGGTCAATTAGTGACTATTTGATATGGTATGACCTTAAAATGAAGTTAATTGTGGCAATGAATTGTGGATTGGGTGAGCTGCCCTTTTGCTAGAAATTCTGGACATTGAGTCTAGTGAGTTTGGGCAGCCATAAGTTGACTTGTGTAGCTTCAATTGGTGTAAGGCTAATTGGAGGTGAAACTAGGGACACAATGCCACATTTTTCATGAAGAGACCCTGCTCAGAAAACCAACCTAAAGTGACCTAAAAATTACTTGAATCTGGATAACCAAAATCTGGACTTGGAAAAATGACCATATGAACAGTGATTATTCAAATGGCCATAACTTTGTATAGAGAGGTCTAAATGACTTGAACCCATGGAAAGCTTAGACATGGTAGAATAACTTTCATAGAGAATAGAAACCCAAATTCTGACCATAACTTAATCAAACTGCTAATCAAATTTAGCTCACCAAAACTACAAAAGACCAAAAATTTCTCAAAAAATCTGGACAATGACCCATCTGGCCAGTTATGGTAAAAATGCCATAACTTGACCTACAAAACTCAAAATGGAGTGATTCAAAAAGAGAATTAAATTAGAGATATTAAGGAACAACTTTGATGAAGAAATTTTAGCCAAATTCCCACTGTAAATAGGTCCAATGAAACAGTAAACTTAAGTGATCAAAATTGAAATTTTGGAAATACATCTAGGGAACTTTGAATTGTAATTGGCAATTAATGCCAACAAGTTTATAACCCAAAATGTGGTATTATTATGAATTTAGAATTTTCAATCCTATTATTTGTTAAATAGTTAAAATTTGCATAAATAGTATATATAAATAGTAAACACCATGACATAAAATGTAAGAACTAAATTACTAGGAGAAATTAAGGTATGAAATTTGGAATCCATGAAATGTTCATGGATTACTTGGAATAGGAATGGTAATTTGCCTAAATGACTTAATGAACACTTAAGTTATGTGAATAGGTAGTTAGAATTTGTATTCCCATCACTAGTAGACCTCATAAGACATAAGTAATACAACTTGAAATATGAAATGAAATTAACCTAAATGGATTGTTAAGTATAAATAAGATGAAGTTAACATTAGGAATTATGTTTCTATTATAAATAAGATAATAACACCTTGCACAATAAATGGTACATGAGAGGAATTAAAGTGAATCATAAATACTTAGTAAGTAAAATATTTCTTGAATTATGAATTCATATAAATATTGTGTGAATGGAACATTAGTTCTCATCATGAGAGAAAGGAAGAATGTTTTGAGTATAATGGTATGTGAAAATAATTGATGTGAATTGTGATCAATATAGATCATATAATGAATGTATAAATTACGTAGAAATGTGATTTGAAAATTATGCTTCCATCATAACTAGAATTAAAATGCTATAAAATATAAATAGAAAATATAATGAAATAATAAAATATATGAACATTTAATAGTACTACTCATGTATTGCCTAGACATGTGTGTCAGATTGGATAGATTGGTATGCTAATAGGGGATTGTTTGAGCAGCATTGCGTAAGGCTTTATGCCTGTGTTTATAGCTTTATGCCCGCATTTATGGCTTGTATGCCTGACTATTTGTTATCATGGCTTCTTAGCCATATTGATTGCATACATGGTTGGCGTTTTGAGTATTCACGTCCCATGGTATGATGGCCCGAGGCACTGCAGTGCCCTGTCTCAGCTATATTGATTGCATACATGGTTGACGTTTTGCGTCCTATAGTACGACGGCCCGAGACACTACGGTGTCCAGTGCCAAGGACCCGCTTATCTAGTTTAGTTAGCCTGTCATAAGTTACTTGGACAGTGAAATAAGTTTAGAATATTATGAATTAATAATATTAGAAATTAAATAAATGAGTAAGAGATACCTGAAATGAACTAAATTAGCAATAAAATTTTATTTATTATGAAATGATCTAAAACATACGAAAATGTGAAATAAAGCGATAAAAAGATTAGTAAAATAAATTTAACTTAAATAAATATTACAAATGCATCTTCTATAATACTATGAATATAAGTTTTAATATTTTAATTAATTTTGTATGATATATATATATATATATATATATATATATATATATATATATATATATATATTACTATGAAATTAAGAGACACGCGCTTCCAAAGAATGTCAAGAATGATAAAACATATTCAGTAGTAAAATTATATATGAAATCAAAATAATTTTTTATTACATAAATTAGGCTTTATTTTTTTTTTATTTGTATATTATTTTCTTATTGTATTATTGCACTACTAAGCAGAAATGCTTAGCGCAATGGATTGTTTCCTTGTGTAGGTACTGAAGACAAAGCCCAGTGGATATTAGACTGGGATTTTGGAGTCCGGATCTGCAAAGTGTCCAAAGTGGTCACCTTCTCAGTAATGCATATAGATAGGGCCCATATAGGTCATGCTAATATATTTTATATTTTATAAATAGTTATCCTGTTGTTATGTAATGTAAGTTATGAAAATGTATTTAATATGTATGTGATGTAAATTAATAAATTAGCTCTTTTATATGTAATTAATTTATACATCTTATAAATTATGAATTTATGTAATTAGTTTGTAAATCATGTAAATAAATAAAATTTGAGAATTTTGATATATGAATTGTGCATGAGTGTTAGTTGCAAGAATTGAATGTGAGTTGATGATGATGAGATCATGTATTATTTTAATTAAATTTATATGAGATTTTTAAATAGGTAAATAGCGAGACACGTTAAACAGTAATAAATTAGGGGAAACTCTGTCAGTTTCTCTTATGAATTTAATTTATTTTAAAATATAATGAGTTCAAAATTTTTAAAGGGATAAAGTAAGATAAGATAGGGTGTTCCAGCACCGAGTGTAACATGCCTTGCTTGGCTACACTATAAATGGGTGAGAGGTGTCACACTGTAAAAGAGTTTAAAAAAGAAAAACAAAATAAGATAAATTAATAAAAACTAGGTAAAATAAAACGTCTAAATTAATTATATTGCATATTGTCTAATATCAAACACAAAGATTCCTCGAAAACGTTGTTAAAAACTTATTGTGCAAAATCTTACAAGTGTACGGGTCATAACAAGTAGTAAAGTAATGAGTATAGTACCATTCCCATGAGGAATCTGGTTTGAGTACCAAACCATACAGTAATTGTAATCTAATCATAGTGAGAGAGAGAGAGAGGAAGAAACATATCATATATATATATATATATATATATATATATATATATATATATATATATATATGCAAAGTTTTTTAAATAGCTTCAAAAATGTATGCCGCTTAATAAGAAGACTTAAAAAATTGGCATGTGATACACTTTTTATTTTTATTATTTTTATATAAAAATTTACTTATCATGTTAAATATTAAATTTTATTTAAATATTTTCAAATTTCAACTGTTAAAATCTTATCTTATAAGAAAATATATTATCTAAAATTCTATTTACTGCATTTTTTTAAGAATCTTTAAATTCCTAAGTTTATAATTTCATACATTATATATAAAATTCTACTCATCATATCATGTATCTAAAAATTAATGATTTTCTAATTAAATTTTTAATTAGACTAGAAAAAGGGTGATTTATTTTTAAAAATATTTCTTATTTTTAAATTATAAGAATTTTAATAATGTACTTTACTGTAGAAATTATCACGTGGCATATATACTTTTTCCTACTTTATTTATATTTTATTGGTATATATCAATTAATTTAGAAAATAATCTATTAATTAACTTATTTATTTATTATCACATGAAAAAAAATGTTAATTAATTAAAAAGTTTATTATAAACAAATTTTAATAATATGATTATGAAAATACAAAATGTAAAAAATATATATATATTAAATTATATTATTAAAATAAAATAATAAATAATGTGCGACTAGGAACAAACTATAATTATATAATATATTAAATTAGTTAAATTTGTTATCTTGGATCCGCAATTAATCCTAAGGATCATCACATGTAGATTGGTAGATTTCTTCTCGTTGGTATTGCTACGCATAAGGTCATTTTTATGGTAAGAGACTATGATCTAATTACATTTTTCAACAAAATATATCTATTTAAATTATGATAAAACAAGTTATTTATTGCTGTATCAACTTTTCCTTAAATTCAAAAGTTGGACATAAAATTTTGAAGATTTTTAAAATAATATTAATATTTTGTGAAAATTAAAACATTTGAACTAAAACCAAATAAGTAAGAGGTTTGAATTTTTTTTTTTTTAATAATTAAGCCTTTTCTCATAATATGCTTGCAATAATAGTCAATTCATGAAATGATGTGACTTGTTAAATTATTGCTAAAAACAAACTATATATATATATATATATATATATAGGAATAAAAGCTGCATTGTTGGATTACTTTATATAATGTATAGCAATAATTTTTCCAAGCCAATTAAATAATGTTCTAAATGATTAATTATGAGGATAGTGATATGTGTGGGTACCATTGTCTATTTCAAATAAATGGCATATGTGGATGTTGTGAAAATCATACTCACATAAATTAAAAGAACATACAATTTAATATGATTTGGCGTAAGTCTAATCCATTAAATAAATTTATTATAAAGTAAAAATAATTATACAATCATTAATTATTTTTTTCACCCTCAAAATTACTAAAACAAAACTCATAAAATTACAAAATAAAATTATAAATCAATTACGATAAAAAAAGTAACTTGTTATCTTTTGTGTAACATATTTTAAATTTAAAGAAAAAATTTATTTAAATGTGATTTACCATGAATATATATATATATATATATATATATATATATATATATATATAGATTCCAGCTAGTGCATAATAAATTTGGTTTAGATGAAAATTCTCAAATTAGCCCTAATTATTAATGTTTCTTTTTCCTATATAATAGATGTAGTCCATAGACCATATGAGTTTTTCCATAGATGGTTCTTGAGAGTTGAGGGTATTTGCTTTCATTCATGGAACCATCTTGCATTTTATCCAATAAAAGTGATGCTCCTGTTTCAGGAACCAACGCATCTTCAACAAATCATACAAAGTATGAGGAGATCATCTCAACCCTTCCTCGAATTGAAGGTAGATGGCGACAATCTCAGCAACTCCGTGAATACCAAGGCTTTTGGTTCGCTCAAAATATGCTTCAAGGTATCATGTCTGCACAGGAACAATTCAAAGCTCAACCTACTGATATTTTCATTTGCAGCCATCCAAAATCTGGAACAACTTGGCTTAAAGCCCTGTCTTTTGCCATTCTGACAAGAAAACGTTTTATCTATTCCTCTACAAATCCTTTACTTTCTGAGCTTCCACATGATGTTGTGCCCTTTATTGAAACTTTATCCTTCACTGACATTACCAGCAGAGACCCTGAACTTCCACTTTTGTCCACTCACCTGCCCTACACTTCCTTGCCCAAGTCCGTTGTAGAGTGTAAGTGTAAAATTATTTACATCTGCAGGGATCCTAAGGATTTGTTTGTTTCAATGTGGCACTTTGCTGGTAAGTTAAGAGGTACAAGGGCAGAAACCTTTCCACTGGAGGAGGCAATTCAGAAATTTTGTGAAGGACTCAATCATGGTGGCCCTTGCTGGGATCATGTTTTGGGTTATTGGAAAGCAAGCCTTCAATTTCCTGAGAGAATGCTCTTCATCAAATATGAAGATCTGCAAAATGACACCTTCTCCTATGTCAGGAGAATGGCAGAGTTCATGGGTTGCCCTTTCTCCATGGAAGAAGAAAGACAAGGATTAGTGCAAAAAGTCGTCGACTTGTGCAGCTTTGAAATTCTTAGCAATTTGGAGGTGAATAAGAGTAAAAAGCACAGCTCTTCATTAAGACATTTTTTTAAAGTTGAAAAGAATGAATTTTTTAGGAAAGGTAAGGTTGGTGATTGGGAGAACTATTTGACAACTGAAATGGCAGCTACAATTGATCAAATAACTGAACAGAAGTTCAGTGGTTCTGGCTTGTCTTTTAAAGCTCCATAAACATCTTTGTGTCAGTGTCATAATTTTGCCTGTGTTTTTAGAATGGTCTGGTATGCTCTTATAGCTTAGAATGATTGCAGCTATTATCTTTAGTTTTTAATAAAAATTAATTTGAATGTTTATCACTCTTCTGTGATCAACCTAAGTATGTTTTTAATGATATGAATGAAGGCTTGTACTCGTCTAAGTTTGCAATAAAAATTTGTCAGCTATTCAGTCTTTGGGATTACAATATGATCGGATATTTTTGGATATTCCATTCAGATATGCCCATTTTGTATTCAGATATTTTATTTTCTGATTATAACTAATTTTTTAATTAGCTTCAATAAAATTAAAAGTAAGCAAACGTGAAACCCTGAAGTGAGGAGAAGAAGCGACAAAGACAAATTCATTTAAAATAATAATAATAATAATAAATATTGGGTCAATATCCTTCAATAAAAACGTTTTCTTGTAGATTTTTAGGTGAATGATGGGACGAAAATGACCTGTGAACCGCACCATTGGATTAAAAAAATGACAAGGGCCACATTACGTGTGCATGCCTCCACCAATTTGTGATAAGGATTAGCTGTAATGTCAGTTTTCTTAAGTTATTTTAGTAGTAATTAAATTTTAATTTAGTGTTTGTGTTTTGAATTTGGCGAAGAAGCCATCTGCTTAAAACGTGGAATCACCAAATCATTATCAAAAAGATTATCTTGTCCCCCTGCGGGCCCAATATCTAAAATTTCGCGCTAAGCTTAGTTCCTATATCATAGTCTGTAGCCCATTTGAGATCTTTCAAATCAATAGTTATTTAGCTTATTTGAACATTTGAGATCTTTCAAATCGATAGTTCTTGATCCTATCTGATTCTTCATATGGAATCAGATTCAATTTTCTCCAAGAAGAGTGATGTTCCTGTTTCAGGGAACAATGCCTCTCCAACAAATCATACCATCATCTCAACCCTTTCTCAAGAAGAGCGACAATACTCTCAACAGCTCCATCAATACCAAGGCTTTTGGTGCTTTCCAGCTTACTTGGAAGGCATCGTGTCAGCACAGGAACACTTCATAGCTCAGCCTACTGATATTATCGCTTGCAGCCATCCAAAATCTGGTACAACTTGGCTTAAAGCCCTATGTTTCGCCATTCTGACGAGAAAGCAGTTCAGCGAATCCTCTACAAATCCTTTACTTACCGAATTGCCGCATGATATTGTGCCCTTAATTGATCATTTAGCTTATAACAGAGACCCAGACCTTCCACTTGTAGCCACTCACATTCCCTACACCTCCTTGCCCAAGTCCATAATAGAGTCCAAGTGTAAAATTATTTACATTTGCAGGGATCCCAAGGATTTGTTAATTTCGTTGTGGCACTTTTCTGGTAAGATGAGAGGTACAAGCGCAGAAGCCTTTCCTCTGGAGGAAGCATATGAGAAATTTTGTGAAGGAGTTATTCCTTACGGGCCTTACTGGGATCATGTTTTGGGGTACTGGAAAGCAAGCCTTCAATTTCCAGAGAGAGTACTGTTTATCAAATATGAGGATTTACAGAATGATAACTTCTCCTATGTCAAGAGAATGGCAGAGTTCATGGGTTGCCCTTTCTCCATGGAAGAAGAAAGACAAGGATTGGTGCAGAAAGTTGTTGACTTGTGCAGCTTTGAGTTTCTTAGCAATTTGGAGGTGAATAAGAGTAAAAAGCACACTTCTGCAGCAGGACCTTTCAGAATTGAAAACAATGCATTTTTCAGGAGAGGTAAGGTTGGTGATTGGAAAAACTATTTGACAGCTGAAATGGCAGCTCGAATTGACCAAATAACTGAGCAGAAGTTCAGTGATTCTGGCTTGGCTTTCTGATCTCCATAAAACATCTCTGTTTGTCATAATTTGTGTGTTTTAATGGTCTGGTTCTTCCATCTACACATGTACTTCTTATGGTTTAGAAGGCTTGCTCTTTCGATAAAAAAAAAATGTCAAACATTGATCACTCTTTTGTAATCAATCGAAGCGTGTTTTTGGTGATCTAAATGAAGGCATGCAGTTATCTTTGTTTGCAAATAAAATTGGATTGTTATGCCTGTCAAACTCGAAAACAATTCATTCTTTAGGAGCTAAGCCTGAGACGGCAATGCAAATTGACTACATAACCAAACAGAAAAATGGACCCTCACAACAAAAATGACAAATTAAACAAATGAAATATCCAATTAAAATAATTTCCTTCTCGGTAGAAGTTTATATTCTACAGTAGATATCTACAAACCACCTATCAACTCTGGCAAGGCATTGCATAGGTTTGTATTCTAGAGCTGTGTGACCTGCTCCCCGTTCATGATCAAGAAAATATTAAAAAAAAAAAAGAGGAAATTTTCCTTTTATAGCTTTTGTTAGATTTCATAAGTATGTATGATGGGAGAACGAAGCAAAGCCTTCTACTTGCCTTACAGTTGCATACGTCAAAATGTTGTATGCAATATAATTACATGGAAGTAAATTTGCAAAATCATAATCAAAAGTTCAATCTGAAAACCAACCCTGCAATTTTACTATTGACTAACCATGGACGCCAATCATCTTTAACGGTTAAATTTAGAGACTTTATCCATTGTTGTGATGATAATGATTATGAGGGGTTTAAAACATCTAACAGCAGCGAGGAGAATGATTTTGATGTGAGAAAAAAAAAAAAAAAAAAAATGAACTTAGCATATAATCCAAGGTGTAATCATAGTACTTTTGAGTTTAAAGTATTAATGATATTTAAGAATGTCCAACAATTTAAAGATTGTATATCAAAATATGAGATACTTAACGGATATCAAATTAAGTGGATAAGAAGTTGTGACAGCAAATGGAAGGCAAAATGTAGTGGTGGATGTGTCACACCTTATCCCTCTGTAAGGCATAACATGATCACAAGGGATTTAAAAATCATTTTTTTACTTTTTGAAAGTGGTGAGCATTTTTTGTAGGAACTGAAAACATTTAATTGAAGTTGAAATGCAATGTAAAATTTTTGACCAATTTTATTTTTCCGCAAATTCTGAAAAAATTTCGGCAGAGTGCTTGCACTAATTGAGAAAAGCAAAAAATTTACCTGTGGAAAAACACTTCCAATAATAGCACTTCATCAAATCTCAACCATCAAATTACTCAATCAACACAAATCCATCCAATATCCACAATTCATAACATTTGCAAAACAGTTAAGTAAATACATTCACATTGCATTTAAAATATTTGATTACATTCACAATTTAGTTCACAGACATAAAAAGTCAAAAGACAATATAATTACATATTAATTGTACAACTGCTCAGTTACAATAATACATATGACTCTAAAATTATTTACATCAAATAATTACAAGGGTATAATCAAATACCCGTACAAAAATCTCTTAGTCCCCACAATTAGCAGCTCACTTTGCTGCTTTTTCCTTGCCTTTATTCGCGACAGTAAAAGAAGCTATCGCTGAGTATAAAAATACTCAGTGGTGCACAATAAAATGTAAAATGCATAATATAAAATATTTATAAACAATTCACAATTTAAAAATCTCACAATCACATTTCCAAAATTTTCAAAACTCATTATAGTACAGTTTTGGTCAAATAATTTAATAAACATAGTGTTACCAATTCATACACAACTTAAGTTATGACACAAAATTTCCAATCAATGCCGTGTTGTACACCACGACAAAGCAATCTACAGCCTCACTAATCGAAATCAATGAGGGAGGTGGCTAGCTAGCGAATGAGTACTCATCCGATCTCGACCTCAGCTGGTAAGCCAGAAAGATTTTATGATTTGATAATATAAATATATTTTATATTATGAGATTGATGAAATTATTAATATAACATCTATGTAATTAATTGGAAAGATTTTAGGAATTATTATATTTCTAATTCTAAATTAAAATTTATAATAGAATTTCTCACATAAATAATATTTTTAAAATAAAATTTATAGATTAAAAAAATTTAATTTATATTATTTATTTAAATATATTTTAAAAAAATTAACAGAAAATTACACATAAAAAAGTTTAATTATATGTAACGACTATAAGCACGTTCTAAAAAACTAGCTGTGTTAAAAGTTTTAAAGTTCACAATTTATAAATACATATAATTATAAAAATAAAATAAAAATTATTAAAAATAAAATGCAAGTTGCTTAAAGGGGCAAAGGAAGGTCACCAATGCGGTAGAGAGAAGGGTCTGAAAACCTTACGAGAAAGAAGGTAATAAATAGAGAGTAAAATTATCATGTAAGGAATAGAGACTATTTAAAATTATCGTAATTTTAAAAATAATTTATTTTTATTATTAATTTATGTATGCGTATATTCTAATTATTAAAAAAAATATTGTATTTGTTGACAAGTGCTTGTCCCTAGCTATTGGCTTTTCCTTGATCAAATCTGTGAGGAATCATTACTTTTGCAACTTATCCTCACATTTTGTCGGCACGATGAAATTAAATTTAAAATATAAAATTTGATTAATTAGATTTAGAAATTAATAAATTAAATTAATTTGTCTCAAAAATATTTATAATACCCGCTAATAGCAAGTAAGAGCCTAAATTTTGAATGACAAATTATATTACTATTCATAAATAAATTATTATCTAGTTTTTGAAATTTTATAAAAATAATAAGTAAATTCTTATATTTTTAACAATTTTTTTTTTTTTGAAAAATACTTTTTAAAAAACTATATTTGGAATTTTTTTTAATTGTTGACAAGAATTTATAAATCAGCCCTAATCATTCATGTGTTTTTTCCTATATAATAGATGTAGTCCATATGAGTTTTTTGATAAATGGTTCTTGAGAGTTGAGGGGATTTGCTTTCATTCATGGAACCATCTTCAATCTTATCCAATAAAAGTGAGGCTCCTGTTTCAGGAACCAGCGCATCTTCAACAAATCATACAAAGTATAAGGAGATCATCTCGACTCTTCCTCGAATTGAAGGTAGATGGCAACAATCTCAGCAACTCCATGAATACCAAGGCTTTTGGTTCGGTCAAAATATACTTGAAGGCATCATGTCTGCACAGGAACACCTCAAAGCTCAACCTACTGATATTTTCATTTGCAGCCATCCAAAATCTGGAACAACTTGGCTTAAAGCCCTGTCTTTTGCCATTCTGACAAGAAAACGTTTTAGCTATTCCTCCACAAATCCTTTGCTTTCTGAGCTTCCACATGATGTTATGCCCTTTATTGATATTTCAGCATTCACTGATATTACCAGCAGAGACCCTGAACTTCCACTTTTGTCCACTCACATGCCTTACACTTCCTTGCCCAAGTCCATTGTAGAGGGTAAGTGTAAAATTATTTACATCTGCAGGGATCCCAAGGATTTGTTTATTTCATTGTGGCACTTTACTAGTAAGTTAAGAGGTACAAGCGCAGAAACCTTTCCATTGGAGGAGGCATGTCAGAAATTTTGTGAAGGACTCCATAATTATGGCCCTTACTGGGATCATGTTTTGGGTTATTGGAAAGCAAGCCTTCAATTTCCTGAGAGAATGCTCTTCATCAAATATGAAGATCTGCAAAATGACACCTTCTCCTATGTCAAGAGAATGGCAGAGTTCATGGGTTGCCCTTTCTCCATGGAAGAAGAAAGACAAGGATTAGTGCAAAAAGTCGTCGACTTGTGCAGCTTTGAGATTCTTAGCAATTTGGAGGTGAATAAGAGTAAAAAGCACAGCTCTGCAGCAAGACAATATTTGAAAATTGAAAAGAGAGCATTTTTCAGGAAAGGTAAGGTTGGTGATTGGGAGAACTATTTGACAGCTGAAATGGCAGCTACAATTGATCAAATAACTGAACAGAAGTTCTGTGGTTCTGGCTTGTCTTTTAAAGCTCCATAAACATCTTTGTGTCAGTGCCATAATTTTGCTTGTGTTTTAGAATGGTCTGGTATGCTCTTATAGCTTAGAATGATTGCAGCTATTATCTTTAGTTTTTAATGAAAATTAATTTGAATGTTTATCACTCTTCTGTGATCAACCTAAATATGTTTTTAATGATATGAATGAAGGCTTGTACTTGTCTAAGTTTGCAATAAAAATTTGTCAGCTATTCAGTCTTTGGGATTACAATATGATCGGATATTTTGGATATTCAATTCAGATATACCCATTTTGTATTTGGATTTTATGTATTGGAAGAAGAAGAAGAAGAAGAAGACGGAATTTAGATATACCCATATTATATTTGGATTTTATGTATTTGAAGAAGAAGAAGAAGTTTCAGCGTCTCGAAAGCGAAGGAAGACAAATACACATGACAGAAAATACCGTACAATACACATGACAGAAAATATCAGAATTATAATGGTACTTGCATTTTGTTGACTTTTAAGATTCTACCCTTTATTGAGTTTTTTTTTTTTAAAATGAAAGTTATTATGTAATTTTATAATTAAAATTTTTTAGCCTAATAAAATTTTAAAATTAAAAAAAAATTCAAATGAAATGAATAAAATTTATCTAAAAACGGTGGAAGGGGTAGAATTTTAAGCTAGAGGAAGAATTATTAAACTAATCCAAACTCAAATAATGAAATCATATTAAAAACTACTCTTTTTTTCCAATTATAACTAATTTTTAATCAGCTCCAATAAAATCTCTATTAAAATAAGCTAACGTGAAACACCTGAATTGAGGAGAAGATGCTACAAAGACAATATATTTTCTTTTTTTAAAAAAAAAAAATTGGGTCCATATCCTTAAGAAAAAGGTTTTTCTTGTAGATTTTGATCACCTGGCCAATTCTCTAGTCACACTAGCTTCTTTATAGGAAAATGGTTATTAAAAGTTGACTTGGCTAGTTATCTTAATGAGGAGTAGAATTCCATGTTGTAAAAGATTGATAATAGTATATTTGGACCTAAAAGACGAAGAACAATGGTATGAAGACATAGGAAAGTATCTAAAAATAAGAGAATACTCGTAATTAGCCAATAAAAGAGACAAAACAACAAATCGTAGATTAACTAATCAATTTACTTTGGTTAGGGGTAACTCCACAAAAAGTTCATTTTTACGTGATAAGGATGGAACAAAAATGACCTGCGACCTAATGTTGGATTAAAACTAAGACAAGGACCACAAAATTCATTGATTAGAGATATCAATTTATTAATAAAAGTATAATATGAGGATCAAATTATTAATAAAAATAAATTTAAGAATCAAATTTGATAATGTAAAAAATAGTACCTTCTTATATAGGAGTCTCAATTTGGTCTTAGCTAAGGGACCTCTAAAATAGAGAAAATTCAATTAAAGGTTCACCAAAATCTATTCTTGCTGAGATCCTCTAATGCTCAAGTTAAGGAAGGTGATTATTTGTAATAATAGAGAGAAATGGCCTGTTTGGTATTGCTATTGAAACTGCTGTTGAGAAAATTATTTTTTTAAATATATTAGTTAGACAATATTAAAAAATAATTAAAAATTAAATTTAATCAGTTTTATTCATAAGAATACTAAAATAACAAAATAACTTTTTCCAAACTATTTTTCTCAACAGCATCTAAAATAGTATTTTTATTTAGAAAAGCAGTTTCAGACTCTGAAACTCAATTCCAAACAGGGCTAAAGTATGTAGAGAATAGGGAGAAGTAATAAATGAGTAAAATAGAAGGTTGAAGGTGAAATCTGTAAAGCTTCCATGAATAATGGCATGTCTGAGTTCCTTTTCATAGTTGATCTTTTTTTGCTATGAAGTAATGACAGGCAAGTGGATCAACTTGCTCCCTTACTCATGCATTTAGCTTATTTGGGAAATATTTTATCTTTTATAAATCGGGCTATGAGTTTGTATTGATAAGCATTATTAGCGGATCCTTGTAAGGCTACAAGTCAACAATGATGAGCGTGAGAAGTGGGGTATATCTTTTAGCTATTTATTTTATATTGTATAAAAATCGCTATTAAATTGACACCAAGATCAATCTTTAGTTGGATTACTTTATATAATGTATGGCAATAAAGCCAATTAAATAATGTACTAAATGATTAATTATGAGGATAGTGATATGTGTGGGTACCATTGTCCATTTGAAATAAATGGCATATGTAGATGTTGTGAAAATCACACTCACATAAATTAAAAGAATATAAAATTTAATATGATTCGACATAAGTCTAATCCATCAAATAAATTTATTATAAAGTAAAAATAATTATACAATCATTAATTATTTTTCTCACCCTCAAAATTACTCAAACAAAACTCATAAAATTTAGAGCACCTTTCTACTTCTTGAGCTCTCTTCAATATAATGGCCAACTAACTAGTCATATGTATAGGCCATTAAAACGTAGTTCTTACGAGACTCTAATTATTAAACTTCATAATTTAAATTATTTTAAACTTCCTATTTTATTTCTTCCTAAATTAAACTTTATCCTAATTAATCTTAATTCCTAATTCTAATTGGACTTGGACTCTAACAGTCTTCACCTTTAAGTCATATATAATTAATCTTCACAACTTCTGTAAAAGTCAATTTTTTTTAGATACTTCATTGCACTCTTGATTATTAATGTTGTCTCTTACTTCAACTTGCATTCTTCCAATCAATGTGTTTCTTTTCCAATTTGTAAAATTCTTTACACCAATCTTCTTGTTTTTCATGATCACGAGAGTACTTTAACTAAGTCTCATGACACCACCATGAATCAAACATCTATAACCTAAAAAATCAAATCAACCCAAGGAAATTAAATTCCTTTCAAATTTAGGAAAGTGTCTCACTTCATCGAACAATTTTACACAATCACCATATAGCTTAATTTTTCATTCTTTCAAGACCTTCAACCTCCATCCTATTCCCATTGGCTATATTCACTTTGTCTCTTTTCTTTTCTTCAATCACATTAAACCATTCATTCTTTGAGCAAATATAGAATGGGCAAACAGAATCCATTAACCACTCAACTTGTGATGGATCTTTTGCCATTTCCTTATCATTATCCATATTCAAACATTTATTATCAACACTATCATCAATTGCAATTGCAGTAGTTCCTTCCTTTTCTTTTCCATGACTCTTTTTAAATTGTTTAAACTCTGTAAGATCTTCCTTCATCTTCATACAATGGTATTGAATATGGTCCTTCTCATGACAGTAGTAGCATTCTCTATTTTCAAGGTCTACTCGTGATTTTGAGCTTGATCTATTATTTTTTCTCTAATTATTTTCACGTGGATTGCTTCTATCATGACTAGAACCACTAACAAAAGCTCCAATTCCATTGCTACTACACGTCTTCTTGAACTTCTCATTATTCAAGATAATAGCGGTAACCTCCTCCACCTTCAAAGTCTCCTTCCCAACTATTAGGGTTGTTACCAAACTTTTATAAGATTGTGGGAGAGAGATTAGAAGCAAGAGAGTTTTGTCTTCATCATCTACTTTCACAACCACACTAACTAATTGGGTAATTAACTTATTAAAAACAATAAGGTAATCCTTTACATCAGTACCTTCCTACATTCTGAGTTTGTACAATTCCTTCTTCAAGTACAAATAATTTGTGAGTGACTTTGACATGTGCAGGCTTTCCAATTTCTTCTACAAAACAACTGACTAAATCTTCTACAAAACATTATACTTCACATTAAGGGCTAACGTCAATCTAATCGTACTCACGACCCTTTGTTGAAATTCCTCTCAATCATCATCTTTCATGGTTACTAATTGCTTCTCGTTCAATGCTTTGATTAATCCTTATTATATAATGACATCCTTCACAGTGCTTTGCCACAAATTAAAATTAATTTTCCCATCGAACGACTCCACCTCAAATTTTGAGCTCGCCATCTTTGACATTTTGAACTATAACTCTGATATCAATTGTTGTAAAAAATCATACCCACATAAATTAAAAAATATAAAATTTAATCTGGTTTGGCATAACCCAACTCCACCAAACAAATCCACTATAAAGGAAACAAAAAAAATTATACAATTACTAATTATTTTTCTCACCCTCAAAATTATTCAAACAAAACTTACGAAATTTAGTGCACCTCTCTATTTTGTGAGCTCTCTTCAATATAATGGCCAACCAACCACTCATATATATAGGCCATTAAAACTTAGTCCTTTTGAAACTTTAATTATGAACTTCATAATTTAAATTCTATTAAACTTCCTATTTTATTTCTTCCTAAAGTACACTTTATCCTAATTAATTTTAATTCTTAATTCTAATTAGACTTGGACTCTAACAAATTTTATATCTAATTTAACTAAATAGAAATTAAGAAAAAAAAATCCAATTTAATTGAAATTGAAAATATTCAATGGGCTATTGATTATAACTAATTGAATAAAAAAATAAAATATATATTTTGTATTATTAATTAATTAATTAAATATTAATAAAAATATTTTTATAATTTTTTATTTGTAAAAAATATGATTTAATATTAATAAGAGAATAATTATAACTTAAATATTATTATAAAATTATAAAAATAATAATTATAAATAATATATTATTAATAAATTATAATTAATATATTAATTAATAGAAATTTAGTTTTTCAATTAGTTCAGTTACCCAATAAAAGGTAATCGAATTGATAATTGAAAATCGAAATTTTAATAATTACTAATAGAAAACTGAACGGGATCGAACTTATTCTTACCAAAATAACCAAATTTCATTAGTTTGGTTTGGTTTTCGGTTATAATTGAATAGTGCATACTCCTACTTCTATCCCATTTCAAGTGATGTTTTTAAAACAAATTTGTCCCACTTTATTTGCTTTTTTAGAAAATTAAGGAAATATTAATTATATTTTTTTCAACTTTACCCTTGCATGTTTATTGTTATCCACAGTATATTTATATTTTTTTTCCTTATCACATTTCTCTGTCTAAATTAAATTCAAATGCAATTTAGTCAGTTGTTAGTACTTTTTTTATAAAAATGAGTTTATTAATTATTTTCTTAATTATAGTATAAAAATCTTAAAAATTCACTTGAAATGGAATGAAGGGAGTAATTCATGTGCTATAAACTATGATGACTTATTTTCTTCGTTTTTTTTTTAGATGAGCTGATTACTTATTTTCTTAGTTCATTTTTTATTTATCAATTAAAGTTTTTGTATGGTAATTAAGGAAGTAATTAAGCCATCCAAACTATAACAAAATACTCATTAATTTGACTAAATTATCCTTTATCTTACCTAATTATTTCAATTTTAATAATTTTCTATCCATTAATTTGCCTCTAAATTGTAGAAATAGTAGTTACTGCGACACAAGTGAAATAATCAAGAGAGAGAGGTGATAAGGTTTTAGAAAATCATAGAAATAGTTATTATATGTTTAGTAGAGATGAAAAATTAGAAAAAAAATTAATTAATACTTATTAATCTTTTTAAAATGATAAATAATTTTAAACAAAATAATTTTTCAAAAATAACGAATAAAAATAAATGAATGGAGTTGTAAGGTTGTGATAATACTTGAGGTATTTTCAATATATTGAGTTATAAGGTAAAACTTATTACTGCTATACCGCTTTAACGATTCAACCTAGAAATTAAATGAATCGTGTAAGAAATCATATTATTATTATTATTATTATTATTATTATTATTATTATTATTATTATTATTATTATTGTAAATAGATGTTAAATTAACTAATATGCCTTCTTTTTTTTTTCAAAATACATTATTAAAACAGGTTGTACTGTGTTTTTTCAACATAGTTCATTTATATATAATATATTATTTTTCATTTTATTATAGTTAATAATTTGAATTATGAAAGAAAATTTCATAGAACAAAATCAATCACCAACATCACCCATAATGGCATTAACAATGTTACTAGGAACATTATCATCATGAAAGCATATAACACTACAAGAAATTAAAAAACAATTTAGAAACAGAATTTTCTGCTTCTAAATTAAAGATTTCTATTTCTAATTTGTTTTAGAAACGGGAAAAATCTGTTTCTAATTAGTTTGTTTCTAATAACTATAAAAACGGAAATTTCTATTCATTTCTAAATAAATTAGAAATGAAACTAATTCTGTTTCTAATTGTTTTTATTTTTTTCCATTTTTAATCTATTTCTAGTTAGCAACGAATTAGAAACAGAATTCAGAAAAAGAGATAAAACTGTTTCGAATTAAAAACAAATTCTTGTTTGCTCATAATCCATTTCTATTTCGAAAAGGAATTCTGTTTCTAATCCATTTCTAGTAAGAAAAAATATTTAAAAAAAATTTAGAAACAAAATTTTTTTTCATTTCTAATTAATAAAGGCAAAAAAAAGTAATTTATTGTTAAACCATTTATTTTGAAGTCATTTTAAAAGTAATTAAAAAAACAATAAATTACTATTAAAAAATACAATGTAAATACTATTACTAATATTATAAAATAAATATAAAAATATTAAAAAAATACTAATAAAAATACAAATGGAGAATTATCATTAATATGTTATAATAAAAATATTAAAAAAATAAATTACTAAAAAATTTATTAATATATTCCTAATAAAAAAACATTAATACTAAAAAAATATAAAAAAAATATTATTAAAAATTACAAATAAAAATAAATTAAACAGAAAATTACGATAACTATATCATAGTAAAAATTACTAAAAATTAAATTACTAATAAAATTAAAATGGGAGAAAGAGTTATGAAAAAAAATAAGAGAAAAATGAAGTAAAAGAAAATGAAAAAATAGAGAAAAATGAAATAAAAAATTATTAATAAAAAAATAAGAGAAAAACGAACTAAAAGATAAAAGGAAGAAAATGAGAAAGAAAACGAAATAAAATGGAAGAAAGAATGAAATAAGAGAAAATGGAATGGAAAAAAAGTATAAATGGAAAGGAAAAAAAAATTATATGAAAAATAAAATGAAGAGAGTGAGGAAGAAATGAATGGAAATGAAAGAAAGAGAAATGAAAAGAAGTAGAAGAAAGAGTGAAATGGAAGAAAAAAGAAAATGAAAGAATGAATGAAATGAGAAGGTTTTTTTTATAAGCAATTTAGAAAAATAGAGGGATTTTTTCCTTCAAAAATTAGAATCAGATTTCTAAATTCATTTTTAAATTTAAAATGGAATAGAAACGTGTTTTCATGTTAGTTTCTAAATTTTAAAAAAAGCGGAATAATTCTCATCATTAATTTTAAGGTCCACAATTTAAAAACGGATGAAACAGATTTTAAAATCCGTTCCCAGCTTTGGAAATTGATTGGGGAGTCTGTTTCTATTTTTTTTTTTTTAAGTGAGTTATTTTCCTCCATAATTTTCAATATCGACGATTTAAAAATAGATTAAAAGCAGAATTTAATCTCTTTCTAATTTAGAAACGAAAATTCTAAATTTAGAAATGGATTTTAGAATCTGTTTCTAAATTTTCAATCTTCCTTTTATTCTTTACAATTTAGAAATAGATTAGAAATTGTATTGAATCCCTGTCTAATTTAGAAACGGAATTTGTAATCTTTTTCTAAATTTTAAACTTCCTTTCATTCACTATAATTTAGAAACAGATTAAAAATAAAATTGAATCCATTTCTAATTTAGAAACGGATTCCAATCTATTTCTAATCTATTTTTAATCTGTTTCTAAATTTTGAGATAAACTTTTTTGTGCTGAGATTAAAAATAGAAATTTACTGTTTTTAATTTCTATTTTCATTTTGTTTCTAAATATCGCACTATTTTTTAATGCCAAAAATAACAATAAATTCTTTTTTTGTTTCCACTTCGTTCTAGTTCATTACGATACCTAATAAATAAATTTAGTTTCTATTACGTTGTAAGTCCACTGCAAATTAGAAATGGGCATAATTCTTTTCTAAGTTCCGTTGCTATTTCGGTAATATTTTTGTAGTGATAAACCATGAACTGAATTATGGGCCACAAGCAAATATGCCACCTGGTTGCTGGATCGTTGAACATAATGGAAGCTACACGCGAAGAAAACAACTGCATGGCCAACTTAACATCATCCACCAGCAAATCCAAAGGACCCAGATGAGAAGAGCAGACATTAACAGCAGAAACAATGCTCCAACGAGTCTGACTCAACCTGCACCTTGAATGTGGCCTAAAATTAAAAAGTTTGAATATAATTGTTGATTAGTGAAAAATTTTAATATTTTCTAACCATTAGGCTTTACATAAATACGGAATATATGTATATATACATATATAAAGGGCTAGGACGAGCAGAATTAAGAGGCCTAGGGCCCAATGCAAGACTAAAAAGATTCAATAAGGATCCATAATTCAAGACTAAAAATTAAGTTGAGCAATGGTACGGAGGAAATCACTGCAAGTCTACAATGATAGCAAAATTTGCCTTAATAGTATGTTAACTGTAACTTGATTTTTGAGACATCCACCCTAAGAACACAAGTAAGCCAAGGAAGAACCAACATCGTGATGAAGAGCAGAACAGAGCCACGGAGATGTTGGACAGACTGGTGAGGCTTGGCAGAGCTCTTGACATTCTCAGTCTCTCGTAGCTCTCTAGGGACTGAGAACATTTATGGGCCTCCGTGAATGCCCACGAGTTACTAGCCACCAATCTCCTAGCTAGAAAACTTTAGTATTTGATTCAAATTCAAATTTATAAATTTAAATTCATGAATCTAAATATAACATTATTCAAAATTACAAAATAAAATTATAAATCAATTACGATAAAAAAAGTAACTTGTTATCTTTTGTGTAACATATTTTAAATTTAAGGAAAAATTATCTCACCTAGTGCATAATAAATTTGGCTTAGATGAAAATTCCCAAATTAGCCCTAATTATTAATGTTTCTTTTTCCTATATAATAGATGTAGTCCATAGCCCATATGAGTTTTTCCATAGATGGTTCTTGAGAGTTGAGGGTATTTGCTTTCACTCATGGAACCATCTTGCATTTTATCCAATAAAAGTGATGCTCCTGTTTCAGAAACCAACGCATCTTCAACAAATCATACAAAGTATAAGGAGATCATCTCAACCCTTCCACGAACTGAAGATAGATGGTATCAGTCTCAGCAAATCCGTGAATACCAAGGCTTTCGGTTCAGTCAAATTATGCTTCAAGGTATCATGTCTGCACAGGAACAATTCAAAGCTCAACCTACTGATATTTTCATTTGCAGCCATCCAAAATCTGGAACAACTTGGCTTAAAGCCCTGTCTTTTGCCATTCTGACAAGAAAACGTTTTATCTATCCCTCTACAAATCCTTTACTTTCTGAGCTTCCACATGATGTTGTGCCCTTTATTGAAACTTTATCCTTCACTGACATTACCAGCAGAGACCCTGAACTTCCACTTTTGTCCACTCACATGCCCTACACTTCCTTGCCCAAGTCCGTTGTAGAGTGTAAGTGTAAAATTATTTACATCTGCAGGGATCCCAAGGATTCGTTTGTTTCAATGTGGCACTTTGCTGGTAAGTTAAGAGGTACAAGGGCAGAAACCTTTCCACTGGAGGAGGCATGTCAGAAATTTTGTGAAGGACTCTATCATGGTGGCCCTTACTGGGATCATGTTTTGGGTTTTTGGAAAGCAAGCCTTCAATTTCCTGAGAGAATGCTCTTCATCAAATATGAAGATCTGCAAAATGACACCTTCTCCTATGTCAGGAGAATGGCAGAGTTCATGGGTTGCCCTTTCTCCATGGAAGAAGAAAGACAAGGATTAGTGCAAAAAGTCGTCGACTTGTGCAGCTTTGAAATTCTTAGCAATTTGGAGGTGAATAAGAGTAAAAAGCACAGCTCTTCATTAAGACATATTTGGAAAGTTGAAAAGAATGCATTTTTTAGGAAAGGTAAGGTTGGTGATTGGGAGAACTATTTGACAGCTGATATGGCAGCTACAATTGATCAAATAACTGAACAGAAGTTCAGTGGTTCTGGCTTGTCTTTTAAAGCTCCATAAACATCTTTGTGTCAGTTTAATAATTTTGCCTGTGTTTTAGAATGGTCTGGTATGCTCTTATAGCTTAGAATGATTGCAGCTATTATCTTTAGTTTTTAATAAAAATTAATTTGAATGTTTATCACTCTTCTGTGATCAACCTAAGTATGTTTTTAATGATATGAATGAAGGCTTGTACTCGTCTAAGTTTGCAATAAAAATTTGTCAGCTATTCAGTCTTTGGGATTACAATATGATCGGATATTTTTGGATATTCCATTCAGATATGCCCATTTTGTATTCAGATATTTTATTTTCTGATTATAACTAATTTTTTAATTAGCTCCAATAAAATTAAAAAATAAGCAAACGTGAAACCGCACCATTGGATTAAAAAAAATGACAAGGGCCACCTTACATGTGCATGCCTCCACCAATTTGTGATAAAATAAGGATTAGCTGTAATGTCATTTTTCTTAAGTTATTTTAGTAGTAGTTAATTATTTTAATAAAAAAATAATTAATGAATTTTATTTTAGTGTTCTTGTTTTGAATTCGGCGAAAGAGCCATCTGCTTAAAACGTGTCCCCCTGCGGGCCCAATATCAAAAAGATTATCTTGTCCCCCTGCGGGCCCAATATCTAAAATTTCGCGCTAAGCTTAGTTCCTATATCATAGTCTGTAGCCCATTTGAGATCTTTCAAATCAATAGTTCTTTAGCTTATTTGACCATTTGAGATCTTTCATATCGATAGTTCTTGATCCTATCTGATTCTTCATATGGAATCAGATTCAATTTTCTCCAAGAAGAGTGATGTTCCTGTTTCAGGGAACAATGCCTCTCCAAGAAATCATACCATCATCTCAACCCTTTCTCAAGAAGAGCGACAATACTCTCAACAGCCCCATCAATACCAAGGCTTTTGGTGCTTTCCAGCTTACTTGGAAGGCATCATGTCAGCACAGGAACACTTCATAGCTCAGCCTACTGATATTATCACTTGCAGCCATCCAAAATCTGGTACAACTTGGCTTAAAGCCCTATGTTTTGCCATTCTGACGAGAAAGCAGTTCAGCGAATCCTCTACAAATCCTTTACTTACCGAATTGCCGCATGATATTGTGCCCTTTATTGATCATTTAGCTTATAACAGAGACCCAGACCTTCCACTTGTAGCCACTCACATTCCCTACACCTCCTTGCCCAAGTCCATAATAGAGTCCAAGTGTAAAATTATTTACATTTGCAGGGATCCCAAGGATTTGTTAATTTCGTTGTGGCACTTTTCTGGTAAGATGAGAGGTACAAGCGCAGAAGCCTTTCCACTGGAGGAGGCATATGAGAAATTTTGTGAAGGAGTTATTCCTTACGGGACTTACTGGGATCATGTTTTGGGGTATTGGAAAGCAAGCCATCAATTTCCGGAGAGAGTAGTGTTTATCAAATATGAGGATTTACAGAATGATACCTTCTCCTATGTCGAGAATGGCAGAGTTCATGGGTTGCCCTTTCTCCATGGAAGAAGAAAGACAAGGATTGGTGCAGAAAGTTGTTGACTTGTGCAGCTTTGAGTTTCTTAGCAATTTGGAGGTGAATAAGAGTAAAAAGCACACTTCTGCAGCAGGACCTTTCAGAATTGAAAACAATGCATTTTTCAGGAGAGGTAAGGCTGGTGATTGGAAAACTATTTGACAGCTGAAATGGCAGCTCGAATTGACCAAATAACTGAGCAGAAGTTCAGTGAATCTGGCTTGGCTTTCTGATCTCCGTAAAACATCTCTGTTTGTCATAATTTGTGTGTTTTAATGGTCTGGTTCTTCCATCTACACATGTACTTCTTATGGTTTAGAAGGCTTGCTCTTTCGATAAAAAAAAAAATGTCAAACATGGATCACTCTTTTGTAATCAATCGAAGCGTGTTTTTGGTGATCTAAATGAAGGCATGCACTTATCTTTGTTTGCAAATAAAATTTGATTGTTATGCTTTTCAAACTCGAAAACAATGCATTCTTTAGGAACCTGAGACAGCAATGCAAATTGACCACGTAACCAAACAGAAAAATGGACCCTCACAACAAAAATGACAAATTAAAACAAATAAAATATCTAATTAAAAAAATTTCCTTTTCGGTAGAAGTTTATATTCTACAGTAGATAATCTGCAAACCACCTATCAACCATGGCAAGGCATTGCACGGGTTTGTATTCTGCTGTCTGACCTGCTCCCTGTTCATGATCAAGAAAATATTAAAAAAAAGAGAGGAAATTTTCCTTTTGTAGCTTTTGTTAGAGTTCATAAGTATGTATGAAGGGAGAACGAAGCAAAGCCTTTTACTTGCCTTAACAGTTGCATACGTCAAAATGTACTTGTTCTTCGAATACATAGTTACATAGTTGCAGCAAAATTGATTACAAAGTTAATTTCAAATGATCATGAAATAGAACATGGAAATGAAATAATTAGATGGAAGTAAATTTGCAAAATCATAATCAAAAGTTCAATCTGAAAACTAACCCTGCAATTTGACTATTGACGAACCATGGACGCCAATCATCTTTAACGGTTAAATTTAGAGAATTTATCCATTGTTGTGTGCCCACATGTGGTACAACCATGTCATGATCACCACTGCATATGAAATTAAAATTAAAAATTCAAATATTATTACACTTAAAGCATATAATCATTCATTCTTTTCTTATATGTGAATATCACAGAAACAGCCTCTCTGCGAAGTAGAGTAACCTTTCTCCCCATGAGTGTTGAATGCTTTGTACACCGGATCATCCTTTATACATGTATGTTGATAAATATTAAGATGTATCAAATTTCAAATTCAAGCTTAGAATTTGATCAGTAGATTACAAGATTGAGATAAATAGATTACAAGATTAAAAAAAAAATCTCAAATGTGTGATAATTGGGAAATGAAAGGATAAACTAATGAGATTTAGTTCAGTAATATCATTTTCACGATGGAATTGATGAATTTGAATTCTAGTTAAAGCGCAATGATTAGGAAATGAAATGAGAGAAAATGAATGACCATGTTAGCAGAAGTTGCCTAAGCTTTATCCTTCATGCATATTGCATACCTGTAAATTAAAGCATGAAAGCCTTTCTTGGTAAGGTTTTGTTGATACGAAACACTGGATGTGATATCATGTGCGTAATTAGTGGCATTTAAGCTGCTATTGCATCTCTCCCAACCCTTTATGGTTCCCTGGTTATCGAAGCAATTGGTATATATAAGATAAATATACAATACACTTTTTTCTTTGTTAATTAAATATTATTTGCCATACCTCTCGAACATGAAGAGCTGCTTGGACAGTTTTATCATTAGCCCAAATATATGACAGCACCATGTTGTAAATCTGCAAAAGAATAAGAATCGGTAACTATTTGCAGAAGGTACGCAGAGCCAATTGTGAAAAAAGAATAATAATTATTACATATCTATCGATTGTTACTTGCAGAGAGCTAGAAAGAGACTTACCCGACACCATGGTTGTGGAAGCTGAGCAGTTGAGATAAGAACATCAAGAAAAGTCTTTTCCAAATAACTGTTCCGAGTATTCCACTCTAGTGTAATTGGTTTTGGAGAAAGAAATTCAGAACATTTTGGCTCCAATACATTGGGAAGATATATCTTTTCAAGGCACTATGAGATAAGAAAGCTACTTATTAAGTAATCTTGAAGCATAACTGCATGAGAAACATATCTTAATTAAGGAAATAGAGTTTTAATCCTTCTCACATTTTTGACAGCTTGGAGATTAGTAATACAAGCTACATTGCTTGGATCTGGGGCGAAAAAGTACTCGCCATTGCAATCTTCTTTAGTCGACTGGAAAACATAAAGACATTGCACATTAATTTTTAAAGTTGATTTTCAAAAAATGCATTTTAAGAAGATATATCTCAAACAATTTTACAAAATATCATTATTAGATGACACTTATGGCTTAATTAAGAAGGTATACTTCTCTAAATCAATAAATTATGTTTATATTTGCACCAATTTTTAACAAATTAAATGCCCCAATATATGTCCTTGAAATATTTTAGATAAAGTTTACTAACAATTCTTAATTTGGCCTATTATATCCATTATCTTTTACTTTTGACTTATTACACTCTTTAATTTTATATTCATAATCAATAGATATAAATTTTTTTAAAATTTAACAGTAAAAAATAATTAAATACAGCATTTCATATATATATATATATATATATATATATATATATATATAGAATTAAGCTTATTTTGCTTATTATTATTTTTTTATATTATTCTTTATATCTGTTTTACAGTTCAAAGAAAATTAATCCCTTTAGAGTTCATGGTTGCCCCTCCCAATAATACATTTTTCAAAGATCAAATTTGAGTTCTCCCTTGAGAACGCAATGAGCTTTACCATTACACTCAACATTTATTGATAAATTTTACTTATTTTTATAAAAATAAAAATGAAAAAATTGTAATGGATTAAAAATAAAAATAAAGAATACAATAATCATAGAGAGCAACTAACCTTGTAAAGTTGGTCTGATAAAAGTGTCATTCTGTGAGCAAATTGAATTCTTGCGTTCATGTCAATGCCTAAATCAGTAAAAGGGTTACCCAAAAGAAACCCCTGAATTCAACCAATTAGTCTAATCATCACACACTAAAACAAAACTTTACATCAAGTTATTTCCAACTCAAGTATAAAATAAATTAAATTAGAATGGCTAGCTACCCTAATATTAGTAAGTGGCTCGTCTCCAACTTCAATACCTGCAATGTCATTTTTTAAAATAAATTTATGATAAAATTTTGGAAAAAAGAAAGTGAAAAAATTGTGCACATTGTGATGCCAACGTTATAAATATTGTGGAAGCAATTTCAAATAATTAATTTATGTGGATAGGTAATTAATTATGATTTTTTTTTCTATAAATTGGATAATTAGGATTTAGTAGATGGAATTAAACATGTTTTAGGGCCTGTTTGATATTGCTATTTGAGCCGTTGTTGAAAAAAAAATACTTTTTTAAATATATTAGTTAAAGAGTATTAAAAAATAATTTAAAATTAAATTTGACAAGTTTTAATAAGAAGAACACTAAAATAATAAAACAACTTTTTCCAAACTATTTTTTCAATAGCATAAAAATGATTTTTTTTAAAAAAATTAATTTTAGCCCTCTAACTTTAATGCTAAACAAACACTTAGTTTTCTAGTAAAAAACTAAAATAATTAAATTAACCAAAGTTTTATGTATTTATTTTTTATGCAAATATCATGTATAGCAAGAAAAAATTCTTAATAAACAATTGAATAAAAAAAAATATTTTGATTCAATTTAATTCACAATAGATTTGATTTGATTCAATTTAATTCATCCGTTTAATAGGATTGCATTTTTCACACTTTCTAATTCACTTTTCATTTATTTCTGTTCTCATTTTTATTCATTACAAGATTAATTATTCATACTCAACTCAACTCAACTCAACTCAGCCTTTATCCCAAAGATTTGGGGTCGGCTATATAGATTCGCTTTCTCCACTCTAAACGATTTTGGGTTAAATCCTCAAAAATGTATAATGCTTCTAGGTCATGTTGTACTACTCTCCTCCAAGTCAATTTAGGTCTACCCCTTTTTTTCTTTCTATCCTCTAACCTAATGTGCTCTACTTGTCTAACTGGAACCTCCGTATGTCTACGCTTCACATGACCAAACCATCTCAATATCCCTTCTCTCAACTTATCTTCAATTGACACAACTCCTACCTTTTCTCTAATACTCTCATTACAGACTTTATCTAGTCTAGTATGACCACTCATCCACCTTAACATTCTCATCTCTGCAACTATTATCTTAGACGCATACGACTCTTTCAGTGCCCAACACTCACTACCATATAACATAGCCAGTCATATGACTGTACGGTAAAATTTTCCTTTCAACTTATTGGGAATTTTACGATCACATAAAACTCCCGTGGCACGTCTCCACTTCAACCATCCGGCTTTAATCCTATGACTAACATCCTCCTCATATTTTCCATCTACTTGAAGGACTGAGCCTAAATATTTAAAGTGATTACTTTGGAACAGTACCACTCCATTCAAACTAACTCCTTTCCTATCACCAGTTTGGCCTTCACTGAACTTGCAATGCATGTATTCTGTCTTCGTTCTACTTAACTTAAAACCCTTTGACTCTAGAGTACTTATCCAAAGCTCTAACTTTCTATTGACTCCTTCTCGTATCTCATCTATCAGAACAATATCATCCGCAAACAACATGCACCAAGGAATACTCTCTTGTATATGTTTCGTCAATTCATCTAAAACTAATGTAAAAAGGTAAGGGCTTATGGCTGATCCTTGGTGTAATCCAATTGAGATCGGAAAATCTCTTGTATCCCCTCCCACTGTGCGCGCAATAGTTGTTGCTCCTTCATACATATCTTTCAATACTTGTATGTACCTAATAGATACCTTCTTTTGTTCTAACACATTTCATAAGACATCTCTTGGAACACTATCATAAGCCTTCTCCAAATCAATAAAAACCATGTGTAGATCTTTCTTCACATATCTATATTTCTCCATCAAGCTTCTAATAAGAAATATTGCTTTCATAGTTGAACGACCAGGCATGAAACCAAATTGATTGAGAGAGATAAAAGTATCATGACGTAGTCGATGCTCCACAACTTTCTCCCACAACTTCATAGTATGGCTCATGAGTTTAATTCCCCTATAGTTTAAGCAACTCTGTATGTCTCCCTTATTTTTAAAAATAGATACTAAAATACTCCTCCATTCATCAGGCATTTTCTTTGAGTTTAGAATCTTATTAAATAATTTAGTTAACCAGGCCACTCTCATATCTCCCAAACACTTCCACACTTCAATTGGTATTTCATCAGGTCCACAGGCTTTACCCACTTTCATTCTCTTAAGTGCTTCCTTTACTTCTAAGGATCTAATCCTTCTAGTATAATTCACATTCTTTTCTATTATTCTATAGTCTATATTCACGCTATTACCATTTTGACTATTATTAAAGAGATCATTAAAATAATTTCTCCATCTTTCTTTAATGTCCTCATCTTTCACCAACATTTTTTCTTATTTATCCTTAATGCACCTAACTTGATTCAGATCTTGACATTTCTTTTCTCTCCTCCTTGCTAATCTATAAATATCTTTCTCCCCTTCTTTAGTTCCAAGTTTCTCATATAACTTTTCAAAGGCCTGTGCTCTTGCTTGACTAACTGCCTTTTTTACCTCTTTCTTTGCTATCTTGTACTGTTCATATGCCTCATTATTATCACATTTAGGTAATTTCTTATACCATTCTCTTTTTCTCTTCACTGCCTTTTGTACTTCCTCATTCCACCACCATCTCTCTTTTGAGGGTGGTCCATGCCCTTTAGACTCTCCAAGTACTTTTCTAGCTACTTCTCTAATCTTTAATGCCATCTGTATCCACATATCATTGGTCTCCATATCCAGCTTCCATACTTCGAACTCGAGAAGCTCATTTTTGAACTTCACTTGCTTTACTCCTTTGAACTCCCACCACTTTGTTTGAGCTACACTATTTCTTCTGACCTTACTTGAATTGTTCCTAAACTTGAATCCAAGACCACCAACCGATGTTGACTTGTTAAAGCCTCTCCTGGAATGACCTTGCAATCCTTGCATAGAGCTCTATTTTTCTTCCTGGTTAAGAGGAAGTCGATTTGGCTTCTATGTTGCCCACTTTTAAAAGTCACTAAATGTGACTCTTTTTATAAATTAGGTATTTGCTAGTATTAAGTCGTATGCCATAGCAAAATCCAATATGCTTTTTCCCTCCTCATTTAGACTGTCAAAACCAAAACCTCCATGAACATTCTCATAACCTTGTCTATCACTTCCTATATGTCCATTCAAATCTCCACCAATGAAAACATTCTCTTCATTCGTTATGCTTTGCATTAAATCATCCATATATTCCCAAAACCTTTGTTTACTCTCATTGTCTAGTCCTATTTGTGGGGCATAAGCACTAACATATTTATTGTTTCTCCTTTTAGTACTAACTTTACTAGTATAATTCTATCTCCTACTCTTTTCACAGCTATTACTGCATCTTTCAATGTCCTGTCTATGATTATGCCTACTCTGTTCTTATTTCTCTCCTTTCCAGTAAACCACAATTTTTACCCTGAATTACCCACTTCCTTACTTTTCTCTCCTACCCATTTAGTCTCCTGAATGCAAGCAATATTTACCCTTCTCCTTTCCAAGGTATCCACAAGCTCCATTAATTTTCCTGTAAGTGATCCAACATTCCAAGTACCAACCCTGATCCTCCTCCTATCCTGCTCCTTCCTAATTGGTCTCCTTTTATGATATCTTCTATTATTTTCTATATCTATCTTGTGTTCTGTTCCACTATCTGTTCTACTATCTGTCCTATGGACTAACTTCTTTACCCACACCCGTCCATGATGTGAGAACCCTTGCTCACTTAACACCACACCTAGGCACCGGCATGGCGCGTCGCTTTCGGTGAACGCCCTACACCCTTGCATATTTCTCACTACACCCGGGCTCCGATGTAACGCGTCGTGAGTAGAAAACGCCCCAACGTTTATATCATTTGATGCCAGAATAAGAATAATCACTAATGTAGAGGGGATTAAACAAAAATTTAAGGTGAGCCATAAGCCACTGCATCATCAAAATTAATAATAAAACGAGGTCATGTACACTACAATAAACGTTAGAATTACAAGTAAAAATTTTATAGCAACATTAATTTTTTTTTATCATATATCTAGCATACAGCTGCATAGATAGCAACAATATAAATAATTAGTGTTAATGGTATATAAAAAAAATGTCAATAATTATTAATTTGTTGTTCATTATTGTCAAAGGTAATAATAATTGTTAATATCAATAACTTTTTTTTTAAATAATTATAATTTTGCTGTAAAATACTTATAATCATAATTTTTCAGCAGTATCATCAACAATTCATATACTATAGCCATAAACTTATAACAGCAAATTTTATATTTTTAGCAGTAAAATTTTTCGTTGCTAAATCTATTATTTCATGTACCAAGAATACAACTTTAAATTTACCAATGAAGTTTTATTTGATTAATCTTTCCATACACTTGAAAGGACTAATATAGGAAGCATTGATATCAAGTTATTTGAGTGTATATATTAATTAATACAATAATACGATGATGAACTAAAGGTATAAAATGTATAGTACGATATACCTGTTAAATACATATGTTCTATATGCTTATATTTTGAATATATAATAAATAAGGTTTAAATAAGAATTTAACTTGTAATATATAATCACATATTAATTTTTTTATATATAAAAAATATAGGAACATGTGCCATGGTAGATGCACACCCACACTTGTATATATATTTCATTTATTCCCTTGAGAAATTATATTAATTTACCTTTTTCAAAAACTTATAAGTTGGTGCTACTGATGAGAGATCATCAGTTTCATACCCTTTTGAAGTAGTCGCATAGGAGAATCCAGTGCCTACTAGTGCATCAAAAAATATTATATTTGCAACCTGTACAATTATGGATAAATTTTAACAATTGTCCTTGAACTTATATAGTTGTAACACTACAATCCTTCAACTTTAAAATGTAACATAAAACCCCCTAAACTTTCAAATTTTACACAGTAAAATTTCTCTGACTTTCAATTATTGATTTTTCAGTTAGAAATTAATGTGAATAGCTCCTGTATGGCGTTTAGTCAATATTTCTCTCTCATCTCTTATACAAAATATAAAATTATTCTCTTTACGCATGAAAAATTATTCTATCTATAGAGAGAAAAATAATTCAATTTGCATATGGCTTGAGAGAGAAAAGAGAAATACTAACTAAGCTCCATGTTGGAACTGTTCAGGTCAGCGTCTAACTGAAAAACCTGTAATTGGAGGTTAGAGAGATTTTACAGTGCAAAATTTGAAAATTGATGGGGTTTTATGTTACATTTTTAAGTTGAGAGACTGTAATGTTACAACTAGATAAGTTCAGGGACAATAGTCAAAATTTATTCGTATAATTATATTTAATATAACGGTCATTAAAAAAAATTATATTTCTACTAGAAAGCTACCATTAAAAACCCTAATTTTCTCATCTTAGTCCATGAATATGGGTTCAAGACCATTGTTGGTGTAGTATTCCGAATAAAGTTTGCATAGTTGAAAGTTAATGGACCTACACAAATATATTTACAGTTATATTTGACTACTAAAATCAATGGAGGAATTATAACTAAACTTATCATGGCTAGAGAATAGGGAAAAAAAAAAAAAGCAAGTTAACTAAGCTGAGAATATTAAGTAATGAAGGTATTCCAGAGTTAGAGGCTCACACTATAATCAATTATGGGTTTACCTAACCTATTCAATAAATTGGAAATTATTACTTTATAGAAAATTAATCCTAAGTTACCTTAAGCCCTCTCTCAAGGCACTCAAGTTATATTTTAATCAACTTAAACTTTACTTTCATAGCGATTAAATTAATTAAAACCTTTTAAGATCTTTGACTAATTATAAACTCCTCATAGAATCTCAACCTATCTCTAGGTCAAAAACTCTAAGATCAAAATCTTGATAATCAAATATTAATCTTCACTTTTTAATCCTTCAATTAATATCTAGCATTGATACTAAGTGAAGCTCAACACATAGCATGCGTTAAAAAACAAGAAATTGAATCAAAGAATGAAATCTCAAAATTATTAAACAAAATCAAATAAAATCCATAGCCAAATTAAAAGTGTTGCATCCCTGATTCGAGAATAAAGAAAAATACTCACTCATGTTGAGCTTTAGAATCAAACTTAAAATAATAAAATATGAAAAACACATCAAAATAAATAGAACAAAGAAAGCCAAAATGAGGATTTTGCAGCCTTGAACTTTTGAAACTTTGGTTGAAAATCTCTTCCAAAAATCTTGTTAACGATCTCTCCCAAGGTGAAATTGTTATGCTTAAATGTAAAAGAATCGATCCCTAACTTGTTTCTGACTTCTTGTATTTATATCTGGTGTAAATAAAGTAATTTCAGAGTCCTAGAGGCCTTAAAAGTCTTTCGGGTCAAGCAGATAGGAGGAAAAGTTGAATTGGGAGTCTCTACTAGTGCATAGTACATGGCCAATGTAGCACTAGATAGGTTAGGGCCATGTAACTTTCTAGCCATCTGAAACTTGCATCTTAAGGAGGAACAGAGCATTACATGGGGTGAAGGTCATTGCATGGTCATGGTATAGGGCCCGTGTACTGGTCCTCTCCCTAAGCTATGTTGCACGGGTCCCTCCTTCAGTATTACACGGCCTATGTAGTTCTTCTAGCATTCTAATTAAACTTTCTGACTTCCAAACTCTTCTAAACTTGTTTTAGGCCTTAGGATTATATCAAATCACCTGATATAATACAAAAATCAAGAAATTAGGCAGGTTTAACTTAAAATCCTAAAACATAATAAAACTAACTAAAAATCATGCAATTAACAAACAAAATATGGATGAAATGTAGCAAATATCACCTTTAAATACCTATACAATACAAGTGCACCAAATCTGCTTTCTTTCCTTTGCTAGAGATTATTTTAGGGTAATCTGCTTTCTTTTTAACTTATGGAATCTCCTTGGGACTCTCAAGAGATGCTCAGCAGTGCATATGCACGTTCTTCTTCGAGCGATGGGCTTGATGTTGACCCTGAGGTGGTTATAGGTTCATTAGGTTAGATGACCGATGGAGCTGAGAGTAGTCTTCCTCAAGAGAGCGAGCCATTGGAGGTGAGCAAAAGGTTAAATGCATGACTGAAGCAACTGAGTCAGGTAGAGCGATATTGGTTAGGGCAACTGAAAATAGTGGACCTATGGCTCTGATACAATCTAAGTTGAAGAATTTTGCTATCCATTCAGTTTTGCAAAAGTATGAAGTGCCAGATGGGTATATATTCCAACAAGTCCAAGAAGGTTTTTGGGCACACGACCCTGTTCTTCACTCTTAACTTCTTTGTGATTTATGAAGAGACATTCAAAACCGCTTGTTGCCTTCCTCTAGATCATTTTTACTCAGAAGTGTTGGAGTTCTACAACATTTGCATTGCCCAATTGTCGCCTAATAACTGCAGGACCCTAGTAGCCTTTAGGGGTTGTGTCGCCACAATAACATTGAGTGTGAGGTGAGGATCTTTGCTAGCTTCTTCCAACTATTGGATTGCCTAGGCCATGATTTTAATTATTTCCAAACCAAGAAAGACTATCACCTTAAGTGTCTTCACTCCTCTGCGAAGAGATAGAAGAATAAGTTTTTTTCTTTTGGGACAAGCAATAAGACTTAGCTGGGGGAATTTCCCTTTGTCTTGGTCATTGAATGTGAAGTCAAGGAAAGGGAAGATCAAGCTATTCGTGCATGAAAAAATCGTCATTATTGTGCTCAAGAGTTTGGCTGAAGGGGGTCATTTTCCTACGGCCCCTTTGATCACCCAAGAGGTAAACATCTATCAAGGGATAGCAGAGAGGGGGATTCCTTTAGTGGGACCTATGGTAGAGGATTCACCTATTAGGGAGATGCCTCGAGAATTCGAGCAAGAGGGTATATCCTTAAAACTTTGCCATGTTGCAACTAGTAAACTTACTAATTATTCTTTCTTTAAACAGGTATGGTTGAGTCAAGCGAGGAAGAGCGAAGAGTATTGGCCACTCGAATTTCTAACAAGAGGAAGGCAAAAAGAGCCCCATTACTATCTAATCCCCCATTCCAGCAGGCGAAGGGTGAGGGTGAGTCATCTGGCACACCTGATGCCCCTCAAATTGCAAATTCATGCACTAATCTTCCTAGTGATGCTCACCTTGATCACCCTGTTCTGCCTCTACCTCCTTCTTTTTTGACTCCTCCTTACCCTTAAGGCATTGATATTGACTTGGCCAAGTTTTGAACCATTGAGGACAACTATACACTTAAAGGTGTTTTGGCTAAAAAGTTACTCCTTTCGGATGATTACTTTCATTTTGACTGAGAGGATGATGCTGATAATATGATTCTCAAGATGGCAAGCTATAACTTGGAGGCATTGTCAGTTGCCCAAATGGTTCGGGAGAAGTTTAAGCTACTTAAGTAAAGTTATGGGGAGATGTAGTCGCAACATAACTTCATTAAGATGGCAATAAAGGATGTAAATCATCAGAATCAATCAAGAGCTGAAAGGGCTCCTGGAGGCTGCTAAGGGGTAAGTTGGTGAGCTAGAGGCTAAGTTTAAGTTTGTCTGGGTTGTTCGTGCTTAGGAAATTAAACAACTAAACACTCAAATAAGGTACCAGGAGGAGGCAGTAATAGCTAAGTTGGTTGATACATACTTGGACTTGCAAACGGAAGTCATGGCTGATCCTTATGAGAGGCATCTAGATAAGGACTTCGGCTGGGTGAAGGACTTACTTCCTAAGGGTGCTGATTTTTTAGCCATGGGCGATGATAGGGAGGAAAGATTCGATCCAGATGTCGAAGATGCTAAGGATGCCCGGTAATTTTCCATGTATAGGCGATTGCCCCTCTTTTTGCTTTGCACTTCATGTATTTTTGTATATACTTTAAGAAATGAAAGTGAACATTTTTTATTCCACGTGTCATTCTTGCTTTTTACTTTTTTAGTTCTTTATTTGTTATCTTTGCCTGGACCAATATCCAATTATGCCTTGAGGATTTATGAATCATCTGAGTGAGTAAGAGTAGGCCTAAGCTTTATCCTTTATGCATATTGCATACCTGTAAATTAAAGCATGAAAGCCTTTCTTGGTAAGGTTTTGTTGATACGAAACACTTGATGTGATATCATGTGTGTAATTAGTGGAATTTAAGCTGCTATTGTATCTCTCCCAACCCTTTATGGTTCCCTGGTTATCAAAGCAATTGGTATATATAAGATAAATATACAATACACTTTTTTCTTTGTTAATTAATATTATTTGCCATACCTCTCGAACATGAAGAGCTGCTTGGACAGTTTTATCATTAGCCCAAATATATGACAGCACCATGTTGTAAATCTGCAAAAGAATAAGAATCGGTAACTATTTGCAGAAGGTACGCAGAGCCAATTGTTAAAAAAGAATAATAATTATTACATATCTATCGATTGTTACTTGAGCTAGAAAGAGACCTACACAACACCATGGTTGTGGAAGCTAAGCAGTTGAAACAAGAACATCAAGAAAAGTATTTTCCAGATGACTGTCCCGAGTATTCCACTCTAGTGTAATTGGTTTTGAAGAAAGAAATTCAGAACATTTTGGCTCCAATACATTGGGAAAATATATCTTTTCAAGGCACTATGAGATAAGAAAGCTGCTTATTAAGTAATCTTGAAGTATAACTGCATAAGAAACATATCTTAATTAAGGAAATAGAGTGTTAATTCCTCTCACATTTTTGACAGCTTGGAGATTAGTAATACAAGCTACATTGCTTGGATCTGGGGCGAAAAAGTACTCGCCATTGCAATCTTCTTTAGTTGACTAGAAAACATAAAGACATTGCACATTAATTTTGTTTTTATTTTAATTTGTAAAGTTTTTAATGAAGATAATTTTTAATTTCTCATCTTTTTCAATGAATTAAATTTTTAATTCTCCAAGAAAAACTTAAAGGCAAATACACATCTATCGGTTCCATAAATATAAATTTATTTTTTTCTTTCGAAATATCAGGGCAAACTTGACCTGACCTCAAAGAAGGTGATTCTCAAATCCATCTGACCTAAAAGAAACCAGAAGCAACTAGTTGCCCTGAACTTGTAATAATAACTAGACATGTATCCGCGCGAGTATTTTTATTTTTTAAATTATTAATAGAATAAATAATGAAATATAGTATCTAAAAATTAAAAAATATATGTTTAAAATTAAAAATGTTAAAGTTTAAAAACATAACTTATAGATAAAAATCTTGTTCATCATTCTAAAATTACATGAAATATTTTATTTATATAAAATGAAATTAAAAAAAAAAAAGATTAATCTAAAATTTGATTCACTTTGAAGCTGAGCTTTAAAAAGCTTGGAGACAAAATTACATGTTGCAATTCAAGTGTCGTGTTAAGCCATTTATCAGAGAGCTGAAGGGCACCCCCCTCTCCCCCTCCTCCCTTCCACCACAACAACCCACACACCCCCCCCCCCCCCCCCCCCCCCCCCCTTCCCCTGAAAAAAAAAAAACAAAATAAATAAATAAATAAATAAATAAATAATTCATATATACATAGAGCAACTGAGAAATCAAGGAAAGAAAGAAAGAACATAATAGAAGCAAAAGGGGCAGTGAAAAAAAAAAAAAAATCTTGAAAAACGGTAATAATCAGCACCACAGCATATATGCATCAAATCTTATATCAATCACTCAAAATAAAGCAATAGCCACAACTGCATTATATTTATAGTAAAGAAGAAAGTGAAGTGTCAAAGAAAGAGGCAAAATAAAGCCTACATTAAAAGAATACCTCCCACTCCCTTTGATTTTGTTGTCCCCATCAATCTTCCCTCTCCCAGATGCATTTCTTATCCCACCAACACAACATCCACTGACCAAACAACAGCATCAGCAGAAAACCTTATTTCAGGGCCACACCACACATCCTTAACAACCCTACAACTCCCAGGATTGAAACTCCCACTATTCCCATTAATATCACTGTTTCCATAACTGTTACTCCCCTCACCCACACTATGCAACCTCGCATTATCTCACTGCAAATTCTCATACTATCCTTCTGAATGTGGCGCTCTTTTCCATCAACCAAAGTGGCATTAACAAATGCATCAACCAAATATACTGCTAATTGGATCTTCTTTGCCATCTTGTGAGCTTGCATTATGCTTAGAAATAAATAGGCATTTTATTATTGGAACATATTATGGAATTCGAATGGATTGGGAAAACCAAAAGTAAAAGACATAGCAACTGAAAATTTGGTTTATTATTATTATGTAAAGAACATTGAGGATATTATGGAATTTGAATGGATTGGAAAGACCAAAAGTAAAAGACAGTAACTGAAAATTTAATTTATTATGATTGTGTATAGAACATTGAGGAATATCAGAATTTTGTGCTGCCAAGTGGCTGTAATATATGAAGCCACTTGTCAATACAATGTGCTCCTATTTCAATGAGGAACATAAGAGTTTTGTGGTGCCAAGGGGTTGTAATATATGAAGCCACTTGTCCATACAATGTGCTCCTATTTCAAGCCCAGCTTTATAATATTTATGTAGATAATAATGAAAAGAAGTTGATTTAGTGTAGGAAGCATCTCACACTTGTGGATTCAAGAGAGATTAATGTATGGAGCGTTACATCTAACTCCCTTTTTTTATTTTTTTGAAAGAAAGAGTCCTATTGCCTGCGAGTTCAGAACATTATAAAAAGTATAGAATAGATCATCAACTTCATCATAGTGGAAACTATTCTGAAAGAATGCAGATTGTTTGATAAGATGATGAAAAAAAAAATCACTTCAATAGTTCAGTTTAAAGCTGTTTACTAAACCTAAATAAACATTTTGATCTACCCTCATCTGTACAATCCTCTAATCCCACTGGTACCAATCATAGGAAAAGAAAAAGTAAAAACAAAAATAAAAACTTTATATAGGTAAGAACAAAGAGGAAAAACATACTTGACATGAGACCATGCCAGAAATGGTTCCATTTAGCAAAGGCATGCCACATCTGCTAAATCTTTAACTTGCAGCACTCTTCACAGTGATCAACAGAACACATGGTTGTTTTGGGTAAAACTGGGCATGCCATTGTATCCCCTTGCAACGATTCAGGTCAAGGAGAGCCAAAGCAATCGAGAAAAGAAAATATTCTGTATAGGTGGGTATTTTCAAGCCTTCCGAAATGTGCGCGAAGAAACCCCATGAAGAAGCCTAACAAAGCCCAAGAAACTTAGCTTGCCATCTGCATGTCTTATCCAGTCTTGGAGAACCACATGAACTGGTACTGATGGGCTAAGACGAAGCTCCTATAAATACAAAAGGAAAAAATATTTAGTGGTTTGCAACCACTTGGATAGAAACTGAAGGTAACCAAATTCACTAGCATTTTTTCTTCAGTCTTGATTCACTAGCACTAGCAGTACTATACATTTCTAAGTTGTAAAAATTAACATGATCAGAAATTTTAAGTCAGAATCCTCTATCATCCTTATTCTAAAAGGATGACTTGCAATTTAAAGATCTAAATCAAAGTCATGGACTGAAAGTTAACTTCCTCAATTTGGTCCAGGGCAAAGATCACGTGGCAGTCAAAACTGGGGCTATTTAGTGATTATTTCAATCCTAAGCCATTTCTCATTCTCATTCTTCTGTGGTGCTTTAGACCAATACTTCAGCTCTACAGTGCAGGATTTCCTATCACTTAATCATTTGCCCATATATGTAGAAATTTTAGGTACACAGTAATGCAGAAAAGAATGTCTTATTGTCTGCAAATAAGCATTCATGTACATTTGAGCAAACATGTTAGAGATACAAACAGAGAGAGACACACACAGACACACACACACACACACACACACACAGAGAGAGAGAGAGAGAGAGAGAGAGAGAGAGAGAGAGAGATACTGACGCAAGTTCCTCTATCATAATAGGTCTGTTGCCATCCTTCTCAAACAACTCATAGGCACGCCTTGCATGTTGCTCCCAACAATCCATTCCTTCTAGTTGATGAACACTAATGGCAGCTGCACAAAATTCTTCAAAATCCAATTTTCTATATTGGAGAGAACTAACCTGAAATGGACATAGACAATCAGACACTAGACCTCAAAAAAAAATTTCTCAAAATTAAATTTTACAAGGGTCAAACCATTAAGCCAAAAATTAATAATATTTTTGAAGCAGTACCATGCTAACATAATCAAGGACCCTCGAATCCTTCACCGCATCTGTGGAGTTCTTTACTACTGCCTGTTATTTCCAACATCATTCAGAATGACATAAGAAAATCCCCAAAGTACATAAGGTGATGGACAAAGCCAACAAGAGGAAGGATAAAGAGCTCACCATCTTAAAGTTTGACATAGAAATGAATCCATTTTTGCTTGGCCCTAACAGTGTAAATTGTTCCCGGAGGTAAGCTAGCTGGGCTATGGTCAATGTCTTTGCCAGAGCCTGTCATGGTAACCATGCATACTTAGTATAGTCTTTTTTTTTTTTCCGAGAAAAGATCAGAGATTTACATCGTGGACAATACATCAAATATACAAAAGTATTTTTCTGCTCCATAGGTTGGTGTTAAATTAACTTATAATTTATGATGCAGACAAACTTCACTTGAGTTTACTCATTGCTTTGGGGGTCCTTGTAGAATGGTCCAAATCCATTAGAACTGGAAATGGATGCATCTGGATTACCTACAGATCCTTAATAGTCTATGTACATATATAAATCTTTTAATGTCAAGAATAATTTTAATAGTCAGGGTATCAGCAAGTCCATTTTTACATTAGTTCTCAATAAGCCTGCATTTCAGAAGATTGGTCACTCTTTTTATACTAGTCAGTCACTATACTGTAAATTTTTTTACATTAATCAGTCACTATACCATGACTTACCCCCAGTGCAGATTTCCTCAGAGAAGATGAGTAGATACAAGTCTTTACAAGCTTGTATACAATCATATCCAATGGGATCTTTATGTCATGATGATTGGCTAACCATGGATGACCTAACACACAAAAATCCAGGCAGTAATCATTAGAATCTTAAATATTGTTGAAATTGATATATTATGTAACCATATAGTCGGTGATCAAATCAGGGCTTAGAAACACAAATATGACTTCAATTCCTTACTTAGGGCCTGAGCAGCAGTCAGTCTCTTACGATAGTCCTTGTTCAACAACCTCTTCACAAAGTCTATTGCTTCTGGGGATAAAGAAGTCCAAGGAGCATCATCAAATATTGGATCTGCTTTGAGGACAGCTCGAAAGATGCCAGATTCTGTCCGTGCCCAAAACGGCCAGCTGCCACATAGAAGAACATAAGCAATTACACCAATACTCCACATGTCTGCTTCAGTCCCATATGATTGATGTAGAACTTCAGGAGCTACACAATATGCACCTCCTACAATGTCATTCAACCTTTCATCTGCAAATGAATCTAACAATCAAGCTCTAATACAATTTGAAACCAAAAAGGTGAGGAAGGGAGAGAGGGGGAAGGCTTAAGGCAGCATTTCTGACCTGGCTTTACATGGTCAGATAGTCCAAAATCAATTGCCTTCAATGGGGAACTCTCCTCCTTAATAGTGAACCAAAAATTCTAATACATATAACATGGCACATAAAATTAGAAAATGAGAAATATGCCATATTATGAGAGAAAAAGCAATTTGACAGAAATATTTAAGAGCAGAACTTTTGATATACACACTATTTCAAATACACAACACAATCAAGCTATAATCTAGATCTTGATGCAAAGTAAGTTTGCTCTATCATGGCCTAGACGCTATGAGTTCAAACCATAGGAAACCTTTTCCATATTTTTTTTAAATAATAGAGAAAGTAACTAAACTATATGCTACTGAGGATTAGAGAAGAAGATTAGCATCTAAGACAAGCATGGCCATGTTAAGAAAATGAGACTTCTTATTTCAGCAGCAAAGTTTCTAGGTCCAGTACGCAAGATGTTAAAAGTCAAAAGTTGAAACATCTCAGTGGGATATAATATGCAACACGAACACTAAAGCTCCAATCAAATGGGAGATTTTACCATTTGCATTCAAATTTGTCAAAATCACAAAGTCAAAAACAACATAATTCTCCACTGCCATACCAAAACTAATTTTCTTGAATTATTATACCAGCAAATATCATCTTCCACATCTGTATTACATTTTGAATAAGTTTTTTCCATGCTAATAGTCAATAAATTCCATTTGTAATCATTTTCATGCAAAACTGAGGAAAACACATCTGCATGTATAGATGTACTCCAACAATGGCAGTGCTGACTACATATGACACATCATATGCGTGCAGGTAATTAAATTCCAGAAAAGAAATGATTGAAGAGTTTATTTCTTATTTAAAATAATATGTAAAAACAATTATTTATGTGAATTAATTACCTCTGGCCTCAGATCACGATGAACTACACCTTGGAGATGACAGTAGGCAACTACACTTAATATCTGAACCATAACAGTCTTTGCATCATCTTCTGAGTATTTTCCAACCCTGGAACACGAATTGGAGATAGCAAGTTAGAATGTAATAGAACAAGCTGGAGATATAAAACATATTTGCAAGTAAATTACCTTGCAAGAATCCTATCCAATAGTTCACCACCTTTGCACAACCTAAAAAATTACAAAGCAGGTAGATGATAAGCTCCAAATTGTATCTTCCAATATCATGCTACGATCAATTTAGAAACTCGTGAATAATATTGTAACTTCAAGAAAAAATAAATACCAAAAGAATGAAAGAAGTGCATCTTTGGTAAGATACAATTGAATGTAATCAAGCAAAAATTCAATAGAAAATGAAATAAAATACATTTCATACATTATAATTGAATTACACCATGTCAAACATGCATGGAAAGTAATTACAATCAGGTAATACAAAGAACTTTGCACATGCCACTAAAAAAGGAATTCCAAGAATGTTCCTATGAATATTATAAGCCTATAGAATCTATGATTTGAACAATCATAAACAATTTGGATGGCTTGTTCTACTTCACAGAAAATGTTTACTGATCATATTATTGACTAAGCCATGTCAATGTAAATTTGGTCTCATACAAAATTCTATGAAGAATGATTTTGACCAAAACACACAGGACACAGCAGAGTTAAGTATGAGTATTTGACATGTTATAGACATATATACAAGATTCCATTGGTAAAACACATGCATCTTACAGTGAAATACAGGGAAAACAAAAGAACTTGATCGAAGTCTAAATCTTACAGTGAAATACAGGGAAAACAAAAGAACTTGATCGAAGTCTAAATCATAACTTGGTGTTTAACATATTAATTGTAATAGCAATACTTGAATACCACAACAAGATTCATTTCAAGGGGAGAAAAACCAGAAAATGAGGCAATCCAAACTTACTCCATCACAACGTAGACATTCTCATCATCTTCGTAGGCGTCATAGAACTGTACCAGGTTCTTATGTCCAGTTAGAGCTCGTAATATTTGGACTTCCCATCTTACATCCTCAATAGCAATTGCAGTGGTCATCTGCAAAAATTGATCATTTTCATTTGAACAAAACAAATAATTTGTTGTTTTCCAGAGTCAGGCAAGATAAGCTGAAAACCAAAACAAAGACATGACTAACTTAGAGCGTGGAGTCCCATTAATAATACATTGACTTGAGACAAATTTGCATTCACATGAAACTAATCATCCAATGCTACATTACTGCCTTTCATGTTAAAGAAAGTCAATTAATCAAAAGCCCATGATGACATACAAATTATAAATGTCTTCTAGAAAAAATTAAGGACTGCACTTTTAAGACCAATCCAGGGTAGACCTTCCTGATTAAGCCTAAAGGTCAATGACTGCAACAGGCATCTTAACGGCAACAGAGAAAGAGATGCTAAATATCAGTAACAAATTTCCTCTAAAATATCACACGGGAATGAAGGGGCAAAGTGAAAGTTCACCAACATACTAGAATTTAATATATAAATCATTCAAGGCTCCAAATATTTAAACAAATCAATAATAGAAATAGAATTCAGTATTGCTTTTGCAATAAAAGAAATTACTTTAGACAGATGAAATTGAGAAGTTGAGAACTGAACCTTAGACTTAGGAATAACTTTGACGGCCACATCCTGGCCTTTCATGTTGCCTTTCTTGGCCTTGGCAGAGCAAGTATACCCAAAATGACCACGCCCCACCTCCTCACCAAGCTCATAATGGCTCGCAAACTGCTTGGAGAACCCAAAATTCATGTCCAGAGCGATCTCACTCTCACTACCCTCAGGGATAGGGGCTTCATTGGGCCTAACAGAGCCATGCCTTCGTGCAAGCAATGCACGAATGTGCTTTGCAGGAGAAGGAGGTGGAAAGGGCCTCTTGAAAATCCGCAAAGGAGTGGAGCTTACACTTGATATTGCAGGTGAGTACTTGAAGAGGCTTGGCAACGGACTTGGACTATAGAAAGGGTTAGAAGCCCTGCTGGCGCGGGAATTTGGTGGTTGTGAGTCGGTTTCAAAGGAGAGTGTATGGTTGTTGGATTCGTGTTGTTGGGTCTCAATGGGTTTTCCATGACAGAGTCCCATAGAGACAGGAAACCAAGAAAAAGATAATTCAAGAAATCACTCGTAAATCAAGAAACTGAGGACTCAAGAAGAAACTCAAAGAAAAGTAAATAAATTTACACCATTTGAAAGCAAATTCCAGGACTTGAAGCTGAAGAAAGAAGTTTCCACAAGTAATATACAGGGAAGAGAATCAAGAAGAACCTGGTCCTGGATCAAAAAAGAACATGAAACATTTTAAAGGAAAGAAAAAAATAGAAAGCAAGAAAAAAGAAAGAGAGGAACCCGAAAGAAGCAAAAGAAAGAATAAAAACAGGGGAAGTTTTATTCCAACAAGGGAAGAATGGAGAGATGAAAAGAGGCAAAAGCACAGGAAAAGGGAAGAAAAGATGCTTAGTAGAGGCAACAAGAAAAGAGAAAACCAATTTTTTTAAATATACATATGTATAGAAACCAATGAAAAAAAAAAGTTACAGCAAGGCTACTTCCTTCTCTTACTTTTTGCAAACTTCTTTATTTATTTAATTTTTGTTATCTTTCTTCCACTTCCAAAAAAAAAATAAAAGAAAAGAAAAAAAAAATTCTATGTTGATGGTTTCTTCTTTTTGCTAAATGGTAACAGCATAGACTATAGAGAGAGAGAGAGAGAGAGAGAGAGAGAGAGATTTGTGGATTGATCTTGTAGCTCTACAAATAATAATGTAAGTGGGGTTATAGAGGTTTTGGATCCTTCCAGCCTGTCCCTATTGATCCCAAAAAACAAAGATGGATGTAGTGGCTTACTGGTTTTTTTTTTTCTTATCTGTTTATTTGTTTGCGTTCAAGTTTTGATGATATGTGAAACCATTTGTATGAAGTTAATAAAACCGAGCCACCATTGTATTGTCTTGTGCATTTCGCCTTTGAAGTTTGATTTGCTTTTGTTGGGCTTTGAGACCTTTTTGTCCCTTTTCAATTGTTCTTCTCTTCTTTGCTCATTATTTAATTTCCCAGATGCCTCCAACATACCTGTTTTCAGCTGGATAACACAAGTTTACCAATATTACCATCTTCCCCTACAAGGCTACAACTCTACATAATAAATTATTTTAACAACATTTGTTTCATCACAACAACAATATTTGAATTATCAAATATCTATTTTATTAATTGTAAAATCAAATATTCAATTCTTAATAATTTCTACTTCTTAAAATTTATTTAATTTCATTTAGTTTAATAATATTTAAATCATTTTTACAATAATTAAATTTTAATTTTGATTGTATAATTTTTTTTTCACTATTTAGCTCTTGTTAGACGCCTAGTTTCTACTAATATTGTAAATGCTTTTATATTAATAACTTATCACATTTTCATATCAAATTTCTCGTTAAATTAATAAATTTTTCATAATTAACTATTTTATGAAAAAAATCATTTACAAAATTTAATGAGATAAATTATAAAATTTCATTAAATTACTTTATTTTTCTGTGATAAAGTAATTTTACTTTATTTTAAACCATTTAATTATAGGATAAATCTACTTTTAGTATGTATTACATGCATTATGATCATTTTAATCTTATTCATTATTGTATTACCAAACATTCGTATTTTTAGCGTCAATATATATATATATATATATATATATATATATATATATATATATATATATATATATATATATATATTTTTTTTTTTTTTTTTTTTTTTTTTTGTTAAGTGTAATCCTTAAAATTATATAATTTTGAAAATAAATAAAATTTTTGCAATTACATGAAAAAAAAAACTGAAATTTCATATATTATTATTAAAACAAATTCCACACAAAAAAATAATTTATTTGCATGTAAATCTGAAGGATTTAATAAAGTAGAGATTGAATATTTATGTAGAAAAACACGTGCACATTAAACAATTATGCTTTCAAAGATGACAATTAATAAAATAAATCTCTTTGGCTCCTTCAAATTGTTGAATCTTGAGTTGAAATCTAAGCTTATTGAAGGCAGTTCTATTATTGAATTTGTAGTTAGACTTTTTCCAACCTAATTCTGTTGAAGTTTAACAAATTCATTTCATATCTTTTCTAAAAGCCTCACTTATCCTTCTTTTTGTTCACATAAGATAATAAAAGATTTTTTTTTAAAGTCTAAAAATTATGAATTTATGTTTTAAGAAAATTCATAGTTTTTTAACTTGCCAACAAGATGATTTGGAATTTTTTTTTTAAAAAAAAATTCTAAATACCTTTAAAAGCCTTTTTTTTTTAATCATGTTTTATCAAGTTTGATGAAATTTAGTTTAGTTATAATAAATTTCGTGGAATTGATTATTAAAAATTTTAAATGAATTTTATTTAAATAAAATAATAAAAGTTTAGATTTACAAATAAATTTCACAAAATTTTATAGAATTACTTTATACCAAAAACTACTTTATTCTCAAATAATAAAGGATTATAAAAATTAAAAAAATATAAAAAAAATTACTTTAAAAATATTATTTTAAAAGTCCTTATTTTAATTTAAAGAAAATATGAATATGAAATATAATACAGAAATACTTTGCGGATAAGTTCATCCTTATTTATTATGGATTAATGAGGATAAAAATATAATAAAGTATCTTTATAATATTACCTTTTAATTAATTATCATAATCAATATAAGGCTAAAAAATAAGAAAGAACATTCAAATGGTTAATCTACAATAAATAAGTCTAAAATTTATGTTTTAAGAAAATTCATAGTTTTCAAGCTAAATACTTTTTGAAAAAATTTTAATTTTTCAACCCACCAGTTGATTTGGGTTATATATATATATATATATATATATATATATATATATATATATATATATATATATATATTTATATTTACAACCAATTATTTTTTGAAAAAATTTTAATTTTTCAACCCACCAGTTGATTTGGGTTATATATATATATATATATATATATATATATATATTTATATTTATATTTACAACCAATTATTATAATCGACAGAAATAAGTTACTATTAACAATTAATTTTATAGTTAATTTATGATTTGAAATTTTTTTTTAATAAAATAGTTAATTTTAAAAATTTAACAATCAATTCAAGAATCAATTGTTAAATCGGTTGTTATTAATAATTGATTTATAATTAGTTGCTAATTGTCATTAATAACCGATTTATAATTTGATATTAAATCAATTGTTAATCAATAGTAGAAAAACTTTAAGTATACGATTAGCAACCGATTTTAAAATTGATTGTTATTAACAACTAATTAAGAAATTAGTGGCTAAAATATGTTACTTATAGCAATCAATTTTAAAATCGATTGCTAACAAAAATCAATTTAAAGAATCGGTTGTTAAATTAAATAATTATTTTAATTGATTCCAAAATTAGCTACCAATTTACAATCAATTGCTAAAATTGGTTCTTATTTGCAATAGATTACTTATGGATTGCTAATAGTAATCATTTTTTCAACAAATTGTAAATTGGTTGTTAAATTTTTCCCCTAAAAAATTCTCCTTTAAATTTTTTTTTATTTGTAATTGATTTGCGAATTGGTTGCTAATAGCAACTGATTTTTACAATCGATTTTAGTAATCAATTTTGTAACATTTTTTTCTCCCAAAATATTTCCACTCAATTTTTTGTTTTCTTTTATTGATTTGCATTCGATTTGCAAATCAATTACTAATAACAACTTATTTTTTACCCTCAAAAAATCTCACATATTTTTTTGTTTTTTTATTTTAATTTGTAACTGATTTACAAATCGATTGTAAAAAAATTTTTCCCAAAAATTTTCATCCAATTTTAAAAGAATTTAGCAACCGACAATCGGTTGCTCCAATTGATTATTCATTTTATTTCCTTGTTACTCATGTTCTTTCATTGTTACTCATTTTCTTCACTCTTTTTTCTCATTTTCTTCGTCATCTTTTTCATTCCCATATATTTTATTTATCATCTTTTCCTTTCTAACATTTTTTCTTCGTAATCTTTTTTTTTCTCATTTATTTTTTATTATTTTTTTATCTATTTTCTTTTTCATCTATTTTTTTAATTTTTTTTCTTTTTCATCTATTTTCTTTATCATCTTTTTCTTTCTTATTTTTTTATTTAATTTATTTTTTTAGCATAAAATAAAAATTTTTATACAAATATATTTTTTGTTAGTAAATTATTTATAGTATTAATCATTTTTTATTATATTTAATTTTCTATTAATATTTTTTATAATAGTTATTATTAGTAATTTTTTATAATATTTTTATATTAATTTTTTAGTACTAATTTTTTATTAATAATTTATTGTTTTAGTAATTTTTTGAAAATTTTATTTATTTAAATTTTTTATTTATTGTTGGAAATTTAATTTTTTTATAATTTTTTTTAATTAGCAACCGACTAATGGCAATCGATTTATAAAATGATTGTAAAATTATAAAATTAAAAATATTAAATTTTTTACAGTTGATTATATTTCGATTGTTAAATCGGTTGCTACTAGTAATTAATAATTTTTTTCACCAAAAATTTTATTTTTATTTTTATTTTTATTTTTAAATTTAATTAATTTAACAACTAATTTGATTATCAATTTCTATTTATAACCAACTGAATCTGTTACTCTGTCGATTAGCAATCAATTTTAATAGATTAGCAACCAATTGAATTGATTGCTAATTTTTTATTAAGTATTACTTACTCTCAAATAATGAAGAATTATAAAGGTTAAAAACTATTAAAAAAATTATTCTAAAAAATATTATTGTAAAAGTTCTTATTTAATTTACGTAAAATATTAGTATATAGAAATATTTTGCAGATAAGTTCATCTACATCTATCAATAAGGATAATTATGTAATTTTATTATAAAAAATAAATATCTTTGCAATATTATCCTTTAATTAATTATCATAATTAATATGAGGCTCAGAAAGTAAAGAAGGACATTAATGAAACTTTATATCATTAATCCGTAATAAATATGATATAACTCATCGATAAAGCATTTTTTAATAGAATAATAGTTTAAAATTTTATTTTCAGTTAATATATTTAAAATAGTAATAAGTTAATTAGTCATGACGGGAACGATCCATTATTTGACACATAAAACTTGCAACCCATTTGATGTTTATGTGAAAAAAAAGTAATGTAATGACTAGAATAACACCATTTATTTATTTACTTTTAAAACCACACCATTTATTTCTATAGCAAAATTTATGGCATATCTTAAAACTGGAGGACATGACACTATTTGTTGGCGTGGGCTTGTCCTCAAAAGTAGGTGTATCTAGGTTCATGTATTTAGGTGTGAAATTTTTACTCAATCATTTAATTTAATCCAATTTATAGAATAACCAACTAAAAATTTATATTATGCATAAATTTCATAAAAATTAATTTTTTATGTTTAATTTAAATTTAATATTTTATTTTTTTATTAAAATTAATTTTTATATTTTTTTATTAAAAGTGTCATCTAATAAGTAAACAAATAATGTTTTAATTTTTATCTTTACTAGTATAAAGTGTTTTGCTATTTATTTTCTCTCCTCTTAGTGGAGCTTCGTCTTTTTGCCTCATGCCGTATGGTGGATATGGGTTTCACCTTACCTACCTGTTTTATCTAGCATTTTATTTCAATTAGTTTCATGTTTTAATTTTTTTTTCTTTTTCCTTCTCTGATATTTTCTTAGATCAAACTTTCTTCATTATGTCCCATTTGGAATCCTCTCTACATGAGCTCATTAATATGACAGAAACTCTTAGTCATGAAGAACCAACTCTTGAGCTATTGTCAGTAACAGAAACTAGCATGCATATTACTGAAAATAAACTTATTGCAAAAGTTATGGGATTACAGAAGTACAACCCACGGGCGTTGAAAACCACAATGAGTAAAAGTTGGAAGCTCATTTTTTAATGTTCTGTGAAGCGCCGGGCTGCAGGAATCTTTATCTTTGTTTTTGAAGATAGTCAAGTTATCCAAATGGTTAGCAAGGAAGGCCCATGGCTCATTGACAATAATCTTATGATTTTCAAAAGATGGCCACCAGATGAATCAATTAAAGAGATCGATTTCACAACAGATGGCTTCTGGATTCGGGTACATCGCTTACTCCCAAGCATCTAGAATGAGGAAAGTGCCAGAAGGATAGGAAGTTTTGTTTGAAGGATTGATTAAAATTGATGATTTTAACAAGCCTAATGATTGGTAAGTGTCTTTTAGAATCAAAATGTGGGTGAATGTGTTGACGCCACTGAATATGGGGTTTCATGTGCATAAGTCTGATGGGGGGAAAGAATGTGTTAGACCTAGATGTCTTAATCTATGTTTTAATGATAATAAACAATTAGTGTGCTACTAATCTACCTTGAAAGTGTTTGTGTTAAGATTATAAGTCTCAAGTTCAAGATTGAGAAATTGCTTCAAATCAAGATTAAAAAAGAGTAAAAAATTGAAGTAAAAAATCAAGGAGGCACTATAATATAAATTGTTTTCATCTCGTGAATCTCATAATTAGTTATGTTGGCTCAAGTCTAGGATTTTCTAAAATTTCTTAGTGTCTTTATTTTATCAATTTGTTGACCAAGGGGAAGTAAAATGAAACTTTTCAATGTAAATTTGCTTTTGAAAGTGTTTTCATTGAAAATTTTATCAAATTAGCTTTCCAATGGTTTAAAACGAATCGAAAATCCGAGTTAAGTAAAAAAGTTATGGTTTTTTGAAGCTTATTTGCCCTTTTGTCTAGAGAGCACTTCGACAACCGAAGTTTACTTTTTAAATGATGGTTTTGGCACCCCAACCTTCGGCAGCTAAACTAAGAGACTTTAGCAACTAAACTTGGATTTCTGTAACTTGATAAAATAAAGTTTTTTATGGTTGAACAGCTATATTTGCATTTAATACACTCTCAATGGTCATTTTCTTGTCAAAAATATAAATAGAGACCATTTATGACTGAAAGAAATTTACAACAATCATTTCTTTGAAAATTTATTGTATTTTAAAGATTTTCAATCCTTCTCTCTCTCTTTAGAACTTGAGCTACCTTAATTGATTATTGAGAGCTTTGTGTTAAGCTGTAATTCTTTGGTTCAGAGAGTTTATTCAAAGTTGTTGTGAGTATTTATTATTACTTGTGTGTGATAGAGTATTAAATTGCTCTTAAGTGTAAAGAGATTTATAAAAGAGCAAGGGTTTATTCTCGTGGTATTTGTAAGGGGTTTATCTTTACCCAAAAAATAATTATAGTGGAGTTAACTCTTAAGGAGGGCTTTAAAGAGAGAACGTAAGCTTGGGATAGCCAAATTTCTATAAAATTCCTTGTGTTATTTAATTTCTTCTTTTTCTTATGAATTTCCCCCAAAATTTTCCACCTAGAGGTGTGATCAGTAATCTCTTATACCTCATAGCTAATAGACTGGACATTATGTTTTTCATATGTTTATGTGCACATTTTCAATCATGTCTTAAAGGGTCTCATTTGCATGTTGTTAAACGCATTCTCAAACACTTGAATGATAAATTGCATTTAGGTCTATGGTATCCTATAAATGCATCTTTTGATTTGTATTCCTACTCGGATGCCAACTTTGCAAAAAGCATCCTTAATAGAAAGAGTACCTTAGGTACTTATCAACTCCTAAGACATTCTTTAGTTTTTTGGTGTAGCAATAAAGAAAACTCGATTGCACTTTCTACCGCTGAAGCCAAAAAAAAGGCTACGGGTCTTTGTTATAGCCAATTTTTTTTGGATCAATCAACAATTAAGAGACTTCAAAGTGTCTCTTAATCACATTCCTACCAAATATAATAATACAAGTGCAATCAAATTAACCAAGAACCCCATACAACATTATAGAACCAAGCATATAGACATTTGATATTATTTTATACATGATAATGTGTTGAATGGTAATGTTGTTCTTAAATTTATTGATGTCTCTTAATCACATTCCTACCAAATATAATAATACAAGTGCAATCAAATTAACCAAGAACCCCATACAACATTATAGAACCAAGCATATAGACATTTGATATTATTTTATACGTGATAATGTGTTGAATGGTAATGTTGTTCTTAAATTTATTGATGTCTCTTAATCACATTCCTACCAAATATAATAATACAAGTGCAATCAAATTAACCAAGAACCCCATACAACATTATAGAACCAAGCATATAGACATTTGATATTATTTTATACGTGATAATGTGTTGAATGGTAATGTTGTTCTTAAATTTATTGATACAAATAGCCAATTAGCTAATATCTTTACAAAATCCTCGTGTAAAGATAGGTTTAATTTTATTAAGAGAGAATTAGGTATGCTTCATAATTTTGATACCTGAATTTGTGATATTATATGTGTGAATATTTTTGTTTAAATTCTTGTTCAATTGTTATATTTTTGTTATTTTAAGGTTTTGTCTCAAAATTTCTAAAAGGATTTATGTGTAAAGTGTTTCAATTGTTCAAAGAGAACTCCTTTTAAGTTGTTTTTAGCCTTGAAAGTTTATGTTTAAAATTTCAGGTAGCAACTAGTTAGGTAACCGAAATTACCTCTTCTGGCAGTCGAAGTATTTCAATAGTTGTTCATTTTCAAGCAGAACCAAAAGCGGCAACCAAAAGTTCTTGCTTCAACTGTCGAAACTTCAAAAACTCTGTTTTTTTAAAATTAAGCAGAAAGCAAAGAAACTTCAAGCTTCGACAGCCGAAACTTCAAATTTTTAGTTTTTTAAAATTGGGCAAAACCTGCTACGGTAGCTGAAAACCTTAGTTCTAGCTGAAGAACCTGGGATTTTTAAAACCCTCCAATTCCTTTCTGTAGCCATTCACTCTCTTTCCCTCTCTCTTGTGCTTTCCTCTCTTTCGCGCTACTCTCACCCACTTCAAAACCTCCCTTGTCCTTTCCCTATTCGAACTAAAAACCCATCAAAATCTCTCCTTTTCTTACCTCAATCTTGCTTTTTTCATCAGCTTTTGAAAGATGTTTTACTTCTAGGGCTTCCGCATCTTTCTTCAAAACTTTTGATATCTTCTCAACTTTTGCTAATTTCTTTTAAAATTACTACTTTAATGCTTAAGTTTATGCTTATTACTTGCATTTCATTGTGTTAATTGTTAGTGTTTTGCTATTTTGAGTGTGGATTGCTCCCTTTTTAAGTTTTCCCCAATTTTTCTTTTTTAGGTAAGTTTTTCAATATTTGTGTTTTTAGGTTAATTGGTTATTTTGCTAGTTGTTATGCTTATTATTTTTGCTATTACTTAATTGCTATAATGCCTTAATCTATATGTTGTTTATGCCTAAGCAATTTTGTCTCTATGCATGTTCAGTTTCTTATATATATATATATATATGGTGAACTTGCTGTCGTTTGAGTCTTTGCTGCTATGTATGTTTTTGAATATCTATGCTTAACTCAAACCTTTATACTTGTATTTTTGAAGCATATTTGCCATAAGCATGTTAATTATCTACTCTAACTCTAGTTCTAATCAATCTAATTGTATATAGGCACACTAATTATAATGTTAAGGGTTTATGGGTATGTACTTGCTCCCATACATTTTGTTATTGAACCTTAAACCCTTGATATGCCCTTTCTAAGTTTGTGTTTGTTGTCTACTTTATTGTGTCTTATAACCCTACTTTGCATAAGTTACATACTTTTGTCTCATTATCCTAAATATTTGTTATATTGCTCAAAGTTTTGAGATTTTTTTTGGCTTGATTGCTCACATGAACATAATACTATCATTCTGTAATCACTGCTATATCTCTGTTGATGTCTGGACATAATGTTGTTTTGCCTCTTCACACTTTCCTTTTGACTTGGCATATCTCCTACTGGTTTCAAATTGTTTTCCTTAAGTATAAATGTCTTATCTTTTACTACTTCACTCAGCTTTTGTACTAAGATAATGTTGGCTAAGCATTAGTGTTCATGTGCATATTATTGGCCTCATAACCTGTCTCATGAATTGAATTCTTGAATTGTGATGTGTTTTGAAGCATATTCTCTATGATATTTTTAAACTTTGACTTTCAAATTTTGTAAAGTCATTGTAATATATTTTATTTTCTGTCAAATCCTATAAATCTGCAGCTGCATTTCTTCAACTTGCACATCATATAAAATTGTTTGGTTATACTTAGTTTGCTATAATGCTACATTAAAACTCTTTTTGATTTTTCAGTTGCTTATTTGTCATAATACAATTAAATTCTTGCTTCTTTGAGCATATATTTGTGCTTTTGAAATGTACCTATATATGAAGGAATGCTTTGGGATCTTGAGTTTTTTTTTTTTAATTTCCTGTCATAATGCTTTAAGTGGGTTGCTCTTGCACTCTTTCTTTAAGTTTAAGTTATATTGCCTTAAATTGACATGATTTGCATAATATTATTAACTTTGCTATATAGTTATCTATTTTCATCTATGAGGCAATATTTTGAGGCCATTGCTATTTGTTTAGGTTATCTTTTGATATTTGGCTGTTTTTAATTCAGACAAGGATTTTCTGTGTTTGCTCTCTATAATGCTTCTATCTCTACTCTCTTTCTTCTGTCTCTATGGGTCAAAAGAGAGCATGTGATAAACGACCCAGGGGAGAGTTCAGTAGGGGTCCTCAGCCTACCCAAACATCTCCTCCTGCTTTTGAGTTTGATATAGTTGCTAGGAACTCTACGAGATATACACCTTTCTCTAGGACATTCGTACACCCTGGCTGACCTATAGACCCTAACTTTGTAGTTCATTTCACTACCCATGGGTTTCTTACACCTTTTGTTGCTCAAGGGTGGAATTCTCTCATCACTACTTCAAGTACCACTAGAAAGAACCTTGTTAGGGACTTCTATGCAAACCTACATGTAGTACAACAATCTAACTCAATCACTATGGTTAGCTTTGTTAACCAAACTAGAGTCTCTCTCACTCCTACTACTGTAGCTCAGCACTTAGGGATCCCAAATATGGTGTAGTTATAACTAACACTCATCAATGGATCACTGAGCCCTGTACTCCTGCAGATTAAGTTGGGATTGTCTCTGAGGGTAGCCATATTGGTGATCCTGTTTGTCTTCCTACTACAAACCTTAGGGCAATACCCAAGGTTTTCCACCATATAGTCACACATGAGATTATTCCTAAAGCTGGTCATCTGTCTTACCTAACTTACACTAATATGTTTGTTATGACCTATCTTCTAGAGAGTCATCCTCTAAACTTGCCAGTCTTAATTCTTCATACTATGGCCTCAACCCTTAGGCATTCCATGGCATGTCTCCCCTATAGTCGTCTTATCACCAGGCTTCTTAGGGCCTTTAGAGTTTATCCGGGTGCAGAAGCCGCCATGACTATTCCTAAAGACTATGGTTTTTATACTATGGACATTCTTTCACACATGGGGCTTACTGTCTACTGGGACAGCCATTAGCATGCTAGGAGGGATTGCCCTATATCTTCACAGTGACCATAGACACTGAGATCACAACTACGAAGCACACTAATAGGAGCTACTTCAGATCAAACTGGTGCAGCCATTGCCCTTGTAGGGCCCAGTGGCACAGCCGACAAGGGTGAGTTCTCTCGGATTTTGCATGATATTTATAATGCCCTGGCTCATCTGAAGCTTCGTACCATTTCGATGGAGGATTGCCTATGAAGGATGGAGGACTGCCAGCTTCATCATCACTAGCATGTGGAGGAGCAGATGACCCATATCTTTTCTCTTCTTTAACACATGGCCTTTAGCACTCGTCCACCACACATAGCTTCTCCAACTCCTCCAAATAGTTGATTTTCTTTTAGTAGTATTTTCTCTCATCTTTTTGTACGTCTTCCCCTTTGGTAGGTGTTTTGATGATGCTCAAAGGGGGAGATATATAGATAGTGGATGTATAGTTATTAGCTTTACACATGGTATACATGCTTTACACATGCTTTTTAGTTGGTATACATATTGTTAGCCATATTTTTTTTGGTATATTTATGATATATGATGATTTTTGGTATAGTTATTGTGATTTATTGAATTGTTGTTGATCTAGTAATACTCTTGCATCATCATTCATCTAGGACTTATGATATTATGGTATTGCATTCATCGAGCCCAAACCTCTTTTATGTGCTCTCCGAATTCTAGTTATTTAGGTATAAATTGTTTTTAAAAGGGGGAGTACATTAAGGGGGAGAATATTTGAAAAACACACATTTTACTTATGCTTAATTTCCTTCATCCATCAATTATCTGTCATCATCAAAAAGGGGGAGATTTTGGACCTAGGGGCCTCAATCCATGTTTTAATGATAATAAACAATTAGTGTACTACTAATCTACCTTAGAAGTGTTTGTGTTAAGATTGTAAGTCCTAAGTTCAAAATTGTGAATTACTTCAAATCAAGATTGAAAGAGAGTAAGAAATGAAAGCAAAGATCAAGGAGACACTACAATGTAAATTTTTTCTTTTAATCTTGTGAATCTCAATTAGTTAGTTATGTTGGCTTAAGTTTAGGATTTTCCAAAATTTCTTGGTATTTCTATTTTTATCTATTTCTTAACCAATGGGGAGTAAAATGAAATTTTCACTTTTGAGAAGTGTAAATTTGTTTTTGAAAGGGTTTTCATTGAAAAGTTTATCAAATTAGCTTTCTAACATTTTAAACGAATCGAAAATCCGAGTTCGGATCAAAATATGAGTTTTTGAAGTTTCAGTACATTTTTGTCTAAAAAGTACTTTGGTAGTCGAAGTTCAGTTTTTGAAAGTTAGTTTTTGGCGCTTAACTTTTGGCAGCCGAAGTAAGGGACTTCAGTAGTCGAACCTGGGTTTTTACAACTTGATAAAATAGGATTTTGGGTGATTGAACGACTATATTTATATTTAATGCACCCCTAATGGTCATTTTTCTTGCCAAAACTATAAATAGATACTATTTATGACTGGAAGAAAGTTACCACAACTATTTTTGGGAATTTATTGTGTTCTAAAAATTTTTTGTAACACCTCTATATGCATAGCCTAGTATATTTCACTGTTTTGATGACCGGTGTCGGTCTGGATAATTAAGGGGATTAGAACCACATTTAAGACACCTAGATAAGCCCTGAATGAAAATAAATAGTGATTGTCAGATAGTTAAGTATAAGTAAGAAAAATAAAGCATAAAAAGTTAAATGAGCCGATGGTCATAACGATGGGTGACCTTACTGGGAAGTGACTGCGAGGTCAGTCCTAACCTTACTTTTGAACTGAAAATTATGATGCAGCGGTCCTAAGGACTATTGCGAACCTAGTAGAAAAGAGAAAATCATAGAAAAGGATTGATAAGTAGGTCAAATAATTAGGTCAGAGTTCTGGAAGAAACATTAGATTTTGTGCAAACTGGATCAAATCGGCGAAGGACAAATTGGTCAATTCACCCCTAAAGGTGACTCCTAACCTAACTGTCCAATAAAATCAAAAAAACAAAAATTTCGGAATATAAAATTTATTTAAAGAAGAATGGAAAAATAAAGGAAAAAAAAAAGAAAAGAAAATGAAAATGACATCACTCACATGACCTCACACATGATGTCATAATTAGATTTTACTTAAATAAAATTTGACCAAGTCAATTTAAGACATAAAAACCTAAAATTAGAAAGAAAAAAAAACAAATTTGTTATCTTCTTCCCACAACCCTTGCCGTCTCCACTCTCCTCCCTCTCTCTTTAAAACCTCCATTAAAATACTCCATTAAAGCTTGGTCTCAAGCTTTTAATCCATACATTTAACCCTAATTTCCCCAAAAATTCCCCATAAACCTTGCTAATTCCACTAGAAAAGAAGATTGAAGAAACAAAGTAAGGAAGAAAAGTGAAGATTTGGAGAATTAGAAATCAAAGTTGAGGTTAGTAAGTAAACTTGAATTTTGCTGTTTAATTTCTATGTTTTTAGTTAAGTTAACTTAGAATTTAACTTAAATTCAAACAAAAACCATTATGGGGGACTAAATAGAAAATTCAGCCAACAATAGGAGGAAATGGAATTGCATGAATTTGATGGAATTAAAGTGTTAATTTAGTTGAATTAAGCATGTAAACAAGATCTATGCACTTTAATTTCATTAGATTACACAATTGAGGAATTAGGGTTCTTGAACCTTGAAATTTGGGGGAAAAATTGGAGGAAATAGTCAATTGATGCAAATAACCTTAATTGAGGTTAGAAATGGTCAATTAAGACCATTTGTAATGTGTTTGAATTGGTAGAAACAAAATGCAATTCGGATTGGTTAGGGGTCCCAATCTAGCAGATTGACCTAGGTCTATTTCAGGGACCCAAAACTAAAATTCTACTAACCTAATTGGTGTGAGCCTAATTAGGAATAAAAATAGATACATAATAACACATTTTTCATTTAGAAACCATGCCCAGAAAATGACATTTAGATAGTGAACAATTAGGTCAAACCCGAATATTGTGCACTGCCACTATACAAAAATGACCAAATGAACAGTGTTTGTTCATTTGTCCATAACTTGGTCTAGACATGTCCAAATGACCTGATTTTTGTGGCATTGGAAAGGTATTACATAGCACTACAATTTTCATGAAGAATACCAACCCAAATTTTGTCCATAACCAAGTCATTTTGTCACCCAAAGTTAGTTGTCCAAAATTGCCAGAACCTAAACAAGCCTAGAATTCTGGGTTAAGAACCAATCCGGCCAGCCTTATTCAAATGACCATATCTTGGGCTACAAAACTCTAAATGGAGTGATTCAAAAAGAGAATTAAAGATAAGACAATAAGGAACAACTTTGATGAGGGACACTTAGCTAAATTCTCACAGTAAATAGGCCAATGGAATAGTACAAAATAGGGCACAAAAACTAAAAATTTGAAATTGTCATTAGGAGACCTAAAAATTGAAGGGGCAACCAAAACCAACAAATTAGGCACCCAAAATGTGGTATGTGTGTGTAATTGGAATTCATATACCTATTAAGCATGAGAAAGTCAATATTTTGACTTGAATAGTGCCATAAATACTAACCCCGAAATATAAATTTTTAAGAATATGATTTTAAGCATATTAAGATTAGAATTAAGTAGACATGAATATATTTATTGGATTTATTATAAGTTGTGATACTAAAACACTGCAAATTATGTATTTCAGTTGAGAAGAATATGGAGAAAGGAAAGGAAACATCGAGTCAAGGCCTAAAGGCAACTTGTATGAGGTTTGTGCACAACATAGAAATTTCTATAAATTTTCTTCTACAAATTATTTTGAATGAATTGTGATATTAAATTGTGACTTATCTGTATTGAAATTATTATTGAAAGGAACAATATGCTTTTGATCTAAATTGTTGGAAAAATAAATTGTGTGTGTTTGTTAGAAAATTGTTAATATACTTTTGAAACTATAGTGTCATGACCACATATCTGAATGCCTCACTAGCTTGACTAGTGGGAGGAATTAGTTTTGTATTCTCTCTCTGGCTGAAGTGCTGAGGTGTGTGCCAGTAGAGGAAGAAATTTGAATGGGTACCCATAGATTTGAGCTAGCTAGCCTTGGTATTCCTCATAAGCCTCTGGCTATTGAGATGAACAATATATTGATGGTATGATATGACTGTGTGTTTTTATAAAATTTATTTTGTGACTTCTGAAGTGAAAAAAATTATTTGACTAAATTTTAAATTGTGACTTATATCTGTTTACCATTTTCAGTACCATATTTGAAATAATTTTGATTTAAATTATGCATAAATTAGTATTTTTAGTATGTTGTGCACCACTGAGTCATTGTACTCAGCGATAGCTTTTATTTGCTGTCGTAGGTAGAGAGACTAGTAAATTAGTCGAGTGAGTTATTGAGGATCATAGCATTATCTTTGGATCTTTTGTCGGGTATTACATTATACTCTTATTATACATATTTATTTTGATATATGTGACTATATGTACACTCTGTAAATTGGTCTTAAGTAGTTGTACAGAACTTGTATTAATATTATTTTGGATTTCCTGATGTAAATTTAGATCGATGAATGTAAATCAATCTTTCTTTAATAGAATGTGAATGAAATTCTTTAGTATTAGTTTTGAACATAATTGAGTTGAGAATTGACTTGAAATGTGGAGTTTGAGAAAAATTATGTTGATTTGAGTTGTGATGGCGGTTGATTTTGATGAAGTGAATTATAGGAAGTGCTTTTCTACAGGTTAAAATTTTTTGTTTTCTCAAATACAGTCGGCACTTTGCTGAAATTTTTACAAAATTTGCTAAAAAATAGAATTTGTCAAAAACTTTACATAGCTTTTAAACTTCAATTAAATGTTTTTAATACCTGTTAGAAATGATCACCACTTTCAAAAAGTAAGAAAATTGTTTTAAAATCTCTTATAGCATATTTAATGGGTTATCGGTAAGTGAAGTTTGGTAATTCATTAGGTACATTACGGGATCATGTTATGCCTTAGAGAGTGATTGCATCAAATTATATAGACATTTAAAGTTAACATGCATTGCATTTTGTTAGCATTTAGTATCCTTTTTATGTTTATTTTTATATGTTTTCATTATTATTTTAGAAAACATGTTAATTTAACTCAATTCATTGATTTTTATATTTTATCAGGTGTTTTTATATGGTTCTAGAATCAAAGACGAGTTTGGAAGAGATTTGGAGGTCAAAACATGAAGAATACAGTGCCAAAAACATTACACGGGCCGTGTAACTTGCCCGATGTAACTTCCTAGACCCCGTGCAACCTTCTGGACAAAGAAAACTTGAAAAACAAGAGTGGCAGAAAGTTACACTGGGCAGGGGCATGTAACACTACACGGGCCATGTAAAGTCCCTTGAAAGCAATTTTGATGCGACTTTTCTTCGCTCCAACCTGACCCAGATGGACTCCTTATGCTTCTAGGACTCTGAAATTAGGGTTTTTACACCAGATATAAATAGAACAAGTCAGGAATTGAGGGAGAGGAGAGAATTTACATCCGAAGAGGAGAATTAATATTCAAGAGCCAATTTACATTCAAAGAGGCACATCAACCTCAAGGGAGGCAAGGGAGAAACAAGATCTGTAAGATTGCTAGAAGGGATTTTCAGCTAAAGTTCCAAAAGTCTAAGGCTGCAACTCTCTTTTTGGGTTCTTTCACTCTATTTTCTTCTCATGTCTTCTCTTTATCTTTTTATAAACTTGATTGTAAAGCTCACCATGGGTGAGTAGGTTCTTTATTCTAGGGTTAGGGTGTAGCACTCAATTTTATTATGGATTTGGTTTGATTTTACTTAATACATTGGGTATTTTATTCTTTGATTCAATCTCTTGTGATCTTAATGCATGCTATGTGTTGGTACCCACTTAGTATTGATTACAGATATTAATTGAAGGACTGAAAAGTGAAGGTTAATATTAGAAAATTGGGATTTCGAACCTAGGAAATCTGATCTAGAGGTAGGCTGATGACCTTTGTGGAGTTCCAAAATTAATCAAGGATCTTAAAGGGTTTTAATTAATTTAATTACCACGAAAGTAGGGTTTAGGTTAATTAAAATACACCTTGAGTGTCTTGAGAGAGGACTTAAGATAACTTAGGATTAATTTCCATCAAAGTAATAATCTCCCAATTATTGAATGAATTAGATTGATTTTATAATTGATTGAAGATTGAGCCCCTAGCTCTAGAATGTTCTCATCCATTACTATTTTAGTTTAGATAACTGTTTTAGACTTTATTTCTTTTAGCTTAGATTTAATTATTATTTCTCTATAATTCGATCGTCTAGATAATTAAAATCACTATAGTTCGGTACTCAACACGGTCCTCTTGGGAACGATACTCTACTCATCACTTTATTACTTGTTAGCAATCCGTGCACTTGCGGTGATTGAAAAACTAGCAAACAGAGAGGGTTAAGGTGTGACATTTTCCTCTTTCTTTCTCTCTCTATAACTTTAGTTACCATAAATGATTTTTGAGAGCTTAGTTGTTTAAGCTGTAATTTTGAGTTCAGAGAGTTTGTTCAATGTTATTGAGAGCATTTATTGTATCTTGAGTGTGATGGAGCATTAAATTGCTCTTGTGAGAAAAGGAGTTTATAACAGAATAAGGGTTTGCTCTTGTGGTATTTGTAAGGAGTTTATTCTTCACCTAAAGAAGAATTATAGTGGAGTTAATTCTCAAGGAGAACCTTAAGGAGAGGATGTAAGCTTGGGATAGTCGAACCTCTATAAATTTCTTGTGTTCCTTCTTCTCTTCCTTCTCCTTGTGCCTTTTTTTCTTTAAAAAAAAAAAACCTCCTGGCCTTCAAATTCTTAATTAACACCCAATGCACCCTCTCCCCCCCCCCCCTCCCCTCTTGGGTTGCTACAAGGGACAACACTACAATATTTTAAGTTTAGCTCAAGATAGCCAAGTGACTGCCTAGATTCTCTACATGTGTATAGCCTAAGTCCTCAAGCTAAATACATGAGGGGCATATGTTTACACCATAATTTAATTTTAATATTTTTGGGCTCTAGTTAATTAATAAGTCTGAAATATCAAATTAAATTGCTAATTTAATGTAACCAAGCCTATAGCTCAAGTTGGCAGAAGAACAACAATCTGTGGGTATTAATTATGTAGAGCTAGACTGATTAAATAATCACTCGTACAAGTGAGTGTTATTTATTCAATGTCTAAAAATATTTACTGAAGATAAGCATAGAAGTGGAGTAGTTGGCAAGTGGGCAAGTGGACAAAATGGTGTGAGTGGGTAATTGTGGGAGTTGTGGGTGATTATAGGTAGTTATTAGAAGTTGCAAGTAATGGGCTAGTGGGGAGAGAAAAGTGAAAGTGGTGGAGAATGTGGTAACCACCCAAGTTGGCCACTAAGCAAGATTTCTCTATAAATTGGCATACTAGACAGGAGCAAAAGAAACACACAATCAATCAATCAAGACCTAGTAAACATAATATTTTAACTCAAATTTTCTCTAGTTTAGCAATCTTTATATTTTCAAGTAGTCTTTTATTTTTTTAGCCAAGTAATCAATCTTTTATTTTCAATTCAAGTAATCAATTTACATTTTTTCTGTACATATTTTAAATTTTGTAAGTGATCTTTTCAATTTTCATGCAAATTACAGCTTTCTTTTCCATATTTCCTTTCAAGCAATCACCCCATTTAATTTTCAATGTTTAATTTACTTTTCAAGCAATGATTTAATTTTCTGCCAAGCGATCATTTATGTTTTCAATGCATAAATTTACTTTTCGCAAATCGATCAATTTACTTTTTCTGTCAAATAATCAATTTACTTTTCCAATGCATAGATTTAATTTTTAGTCAAGCACTCAATTTACTTTTCCAATGAAACATTTACATTTTTTGCAATGATCAATTTACTTTTCAAGCCACAATTACTTTTTAATGCACAAGCCTCCTGTTAAGTTTTCTTAAGCAATGAAGTTCTCTTTCATTCTCACAAAAGTTGAGCAAGTAAAGATCCCAACGAAGTGCTTCCTAGTGGGGTTAGGGAACCCAAGAGAAGATTAGGCTATTTATTTCCCATCAATCATTATGTTTAGATCAACTCATATTTATTTCACATTGGGATCATATGTGTCCCTAGTACACCTGCAATCCAGTTCACATGTTTGGAAAAGCCATACGTCTTTTTTACACGTGTAAATTGAGTATAATCAATTTCACGAGTAAACACTAGGTTAATGCATGAATTAATATTTTATTTATTTTATGCAAATAAAAGTTTTTAATTAACATTCACTTGTATATAAATTAATAAACCATTAAAATAATTAATTATAAATTAAATCTCTATACTTAATATAAATTTATCTTTGTAATAAAATTAATAGTAAAACATTCTTATTGGTAAAAGCTAGTAGAATTTATAAAATCCAGCCACCAACAATGAAGTCTTATTTTTAGAATATCAACAGTGAAATATCTTAATATTATTTTATTATTATTTCCTTAAAAAACAACTTTTGTTGGCTAACAGCTTAGGATTGAGAGTGTGCTAGATATTGAGTAAATCACATTAATTGCACTTCTAACTTCTATAATCAAATGGTTGTGGGAACTGACTAAACTGAACACAACTTTGTCAAGTAAGTGTAAAGGCTGTGAAAATTCGATATGCTGTATTTGAACACTTGGGTACCTATTGATCAATATGCCATGTTTCGGCTTTCTATTTATGAATGATAGTGGCCATGAGGCCTACTTGTCATATTAGCCTTATATTTATTTTGCATAAGTGTTAGCAATGCCTACTTAATTACACGTTAGCCATTATGTCAATTTCATCTATTCCATTTCTGTAAGGTCCTTAGGAAAAGACATAAGGTTAGCTATTTGAGGCCCTGAGTCAGCCTTGGTTGTTTTATGCTTGGTGTTATCCTGTCGGTTTCTTACAAGACGCGATGACTTTAGACTTGTAGAACTACATCATTAGAATCACTACCTTAAGAATTAGAGCAACTATAACATTCATAAAAGGAATCTAAACTATAGAAATATTGATTCCTCTTATACTGCTCCTGGGGAATTTTGGATTGGTGCTTCTCGAGTTCTTTAATACTCTAGGAAGTCAAGTTTGTCTACTTCAGCCGGAGCAACTGATCATTAGAAGCTGTGAAACTTGAAGGCCAAATTTTCCTCTGTTACCTATGGGATTATAGTATTGCCTAGGGTTTTATGAATTAGAGCTATGATATTAGGAACCTGGATCACAGGTGCTAGTACTTGGGACACTGGTGTGATTGGCTGAGGTACATGCTTTACAGATATATTAGTTCTTCTATGACTATTGCCCCTAGAGCCAAAGGTCACTTGAGGTGTTTACACCTGTTAAGGCACTAGTGAGACTTGAGAACCTACAATTACCTCTACATCATAAATTCCAAGGTGAGTCACAGGGTTAGTATTCCTGAGAATCTAGATAGGAGTAGCGGTCCTACCACTAAGACGACTGATTTGCAATGACGCCCTAAAGTGGCTAGCCACCTATTGCTCTCTCCAATGAGGTTGCTGGTACTTTTCTTTGCTTTCAGTTTGGCTTCCATCAGAACTACCCTAAGGAGTTTGCGATAGAGTTTGTTGCCCAATTCCTTGGCACTCTTGGATGCTAAATGAAATTCCTTTGACTTGAAAGTTTGGCCATCAGGAAGTACTAAAACTGACAAACTGACCATCTTAAACAACAAATTTATAAAAGAAACCATTTTCTTCATACTTACTTTAATTTTGTCTAATAACTAAACAACAACTTTATAAAAGAAATCATTTTCTCCATACTTACATCAATTCTGTCTAATAGACCTATTAAGGCTTCCATAAACCTTTCCATGTCCTTCATCAAGACATCGATGATGGTTGATGCAATCAATGATGGTTGACGCAAGTTTTCTTCATCAATATTAGGCATTTTGTGACACCTCATTAAGAATGTGCATGATAGTGAAATATGAGATCTTCTGTTACTCCACTTTTCGACTCATGATTTTAAAATATATGTAACAATATATTTCAAATTATGTAAATAGTACATATTATTTAAAATTTTATTCCACATTTATGAAATTTATAACATAATTTTAAATCTTATAAATTAAATACATCAAAGACTAATAATTATTAGCCTATTGGAGTTGGTCTAATGGATGCAAAATAGTGATTTTTTTTTACTTTAACGTTATTTTTTAAATAAATAATATATATATATATATATATATATATATATATATATATATATATATATATATATATATATATATATATATATATATATATATATATATATATATGTCATTAGTAATATTGCCCATAGGCAGAATGGAATCACATTCTTAGACTAGAAGGAATATCATTCCCTTATTTTATATAAAATAAGTAAATTTCCTATAGAGAATCTCACATATTCTGCCTAATATGGGTGCTGGGGTATGTGATGCCCACCCATGAAACATTCTTGAATTCTCAAGAAAATGACTAAATTACAATGACAAATGAAATTATATAAAAATTAGTTAAAATTAAATATAATTTAACTAAGAGTGGCTCATCGTGTTACAATAAAAATTTAAAATTTTAAAGAGTTTAGAAAATAAGATAAATTATAAAATTGAAAAATATAATTAAAAAAGTATATAAAATTTACTAAACCTCTATTCATATTAGAATTATATTTTAAATAATTATATTTTAGCTAGTAAAGGAATATAATAAAATATAATTAATTAATCAACTACAAGATATACATACCTTTTGACCATTATTTTTGTAGCATTAGAAGTATGTGCTGTACAAATATTCTTCCTCATTAATTATAAAAAAAATATAAATGAATAAAGTTTAAAGCAAATTAATTAACTGATACCTAAATTTTTAAGAGCAATTATGGAAGTAGGTTCCAATTTAAGGAGCTTGCACAAAAGGGTGGAAAATAAGAAAAGGGCATGTGGAGAAGATAAGACTTTTGGTGCACCTTGACTTCATCTGTCCTATAACAATGTTACTTTCTTTACTTATTTTTATTTATCATATTCAATTTTTTTTAAATTATTTATTATAATTAAAAAATTAAAAATTATTAATTTTTTAATTTTACTTTTTATTTTTATTAAATATAATAAATATTTATATAATAAATAATTAGATAAAATAAAAAATAATTTAATCAATTATTAATATATTTTTATAAAAATAAGATTATCTAATTATTTCTTTAATTATTATTTAAAATTCAAATGCGATAAAAATGCATAAAGATAATATAATACAAGATGAAATAATAGCAAAAACACATAAAGACCACCAAAGTCAATGATTTTGAATTCTAGAATTGACTAAAAAAAACATTTAAAAAAATTCTCTTAATTATATGACTAATTTCAAGCATAATTGCTATTTTGAGAATCAAATTTTTCAACTGAAAATTAGTTCATTTTTAAACTATTTTTCAAATTTAAAATTAAATTTTAATAATTTTACTTTTTATTAAAAATGAGAATTAATCAAATCAAATGAAATGAGATTTTTTTTTATTTTAATTTTCTAACTAAATGTATTTTTTTTATGCGAAATTCAACTACAAAATACTGCAAATTCATGACAACTAATTTATTTGGCAAGACATCACATATATGTGTAGTCACACTCAATATTAGCTCTATACTTTTCAAAGTTAATTAATCTCTCCAATCCAATTGCTTATATTGGATACAAGTGATGAATGGTACACTTTTATTGTATTTTAATTTTTTTATTTAAAATTATTTATTATATTTAGAAGATTAAGGAGCATTAATTTTTTTTAATTTTTTTTAAAATATAATAAATATATATATATAAATAGTAATTAACTGATTATTAATATATTTTTATAAAATAATATTATTTAATATTTTTTTTATTTTTATATAAATTTAAAATGCGAGGAGGAAAGTAATAATTTAAGTTTCTCTGTTTCTCTTTCTTCAAGAAGCATGTTAAGATGAGAGGAAGGTCCTTAGCCAAACGCAAATACATTAGAAAGAAACTCTTTTTGGCCCTTGTTATGTGGTGACAAAATTCCTTTGGAAGTAGCTATAGAAAGAGGAAAATGAAAATTTCTAAAGGATAAAGAACTTGTATTATAGATTTGGACGCCTCTCTTTTTGGGCTATTATATTATATATAATTTATATATATGTACCCTACCAAATACAACAAGGACTTGATTGATGCCTAGCTCCTTTTTCTAATGATAGTGGATATATTCTTATTCCTTGATACCCTTCTCTCCACCCCTTCTTTTAGAATAGAATAAAGAATTGATTAAGAAATGGTAGACCCTAGAGAATAAAATGACTAATTATTAGGTACACTAAAAGTATTAAAAAATAGTTCTCTTTCTCTCACAAAAAGTGGATCCTTCCTATTATATAGGGAGTGGATCCTATATGATTATGAGAGAAGGTGTATGTGCATCAGGTGCACCTAATAATTCCTCAAATAAAATATGTAAGTGGCTCGTCTCCAACTTCAATACCTGCAATGTCATTTTTTAAAATAAATTTATGATAAAATTTTGGAAAAAAGAAAGTGAAAAAATTGTGCACATTGTGATGCCAATGTTATAAATGTTGTGGAAGCAATTTCAAATAATTAATTTATGTGGATAGGTAATTAATTATGATTTTTTTTTTCTATAAATTGGATATATTAGGATTTAGTAGATGGAATTAAACATGTTTTAGGGTCTATTTGGTATTGCTGGTTGAGCCGTTGTTGAAAAAAAAACTTTTTTAAATATATTAGTTAAAAAATATTAAAAAATAATTTAAAATTAAATTTGATAACTTTTAATAAGAAGAATACTAAAATAATAAAATAATTTTTTTAAACTATTTTTTCAATAGCATAAAATTGATTTTTTTTTAAAATAATAATTTTAGCCCTCCAACTTTAATGCTAAACAAACACTTAGTTTTCTAGTAAAAAAACTAAAATAATTAAATTAATCAAAGTTTTATGTATTTATTTTTTATGCAAATATCATGTATAGCAAGAAAAAATTCTTAATAAACAATTGAATAAAAAAAATATTTTGATTCAATTTAATTCACAATATATTTGATTTGATTCAATTTAATTCATCTGTTTAATAGGATTGCATTTTTCACATTTTCTAATTCACTTTTCATTTATTTCTGTTCTCATTTTTATTCATTACAAGATTAATTATCCATATCAAGATTAAAAAAAATCACAACCGAAAAAAATCTTATTTATTATATGATATTAAATTTGTACTAAAACCAAGTTTTAGGGAGCGAGAAGTCACCATTAGATATCTCTTGGACAAGCATGGGAACGGTGATGCCAGAATAAGAATCACCTCTAATGTAGAGGGGATTAAACAGAAATTTAAGGTGAGCCATAAGCCACTGCATCATCAAAATTAATAATAAAACGAGGTCATGTACATTACAATAAACGTTAGAATTACAAGTAAAAATTTAATAGCAACCTAATTATTAATTTGTTGTTCATTATTGTCAAAGATAATAATTGTTACTATCAATAACTCTTGTTTTCAATAATTATAATTTTGCTGTAAAATACTTATAATCATAATTTTTCAGCAGTATCATCAACAATGCATATACTATAGCCATAAACTTATGACAACAAATTTTATATTTTTAGTAGTAAAATTTTTTGTTGCTAAATCTATTATTTCATGTACCAAGAATACAACTTTAAATTTACCAATAAAGTTTAATTTGATTAATCTTTCTATACACTTGAAAGGACTAATATAGGAAGCATTGATATCAAGTTATATGAGTGTATATATTAATTAATACAATAATACGATAATGAACTAAAGGTATAAGATATATAGTGCGATATACCTGTTAAATACATATGTTCTATATGCTTATATTTTGAATCTATAATAAATAAGGTTTAAATAAGAATTTAACTTGTAATATATAGTCACATATTAATTTTTTTTACATAATAAATATAGGAACATGTGCCATGGTAGATGCACACCCACACTTGTATATATATTTCATTTATTCCCTTGAGAAATTATATTAATTTACCTTTTTCAGAAACTTATAAGTTAGTGCTACTGACGAGAGATCACCAATTTTATATCCTTTTGAAGTAGTCGCATAGGAGAATCCAGTGCCTACTCGTGCATCAAAAATTATTATATTTGCAACATGTACAATTATGGATAAATTTTAATAATTGTTCTTGAACTTATATAGTTGTAACGCTACAGTCTTTCAACTTTACAACGTAACATAAAACCCCCTAAACTTTCAAATTTTGCACAGTAAAATTTCTCTGACTTTCAATTATTGATTTTTCAGTTAGAAATTAATGTGAATAGCTCCTGCATGGCGCTTAGTCAATATTTCTCTCTCATCTCTTATGCAAAGTATAAAATTATTCTCTTTACGAATGAAAAATTATTCTATCTATAGAGAGAAAAATGATTCAATTTACATATGACTTGAGAGAGAAAAGAGAAATACTAACTAAGCTCCATGTTGAAACTGTCCAGGTCAGCGTCTAACTGAAAAACCTGTAATTGGAGGTTAGAGAGATTTTACATTGCAAAATTTAAAAATTAATGGGGTTTTATGTTACATTTTTAAGTTGAGAGACTGTAATGTTACAACTAGATAAGTTCAGGGACAATAGTCAAAATTTATTCGTACAATTATATTTAATATAACGGTCATTAAAAAAAATTATATTTCTACTAGAAAGCTACCATTAAAAACCCTAATTTTCTCATCTTAGTCCATGAATATGGGTTTAAGACCATTATTGGTGTAGTATTCCAACTAAAGTTTGCTTAGTTGAAAGTTAATGGACCTACACAAATATATTTACAGTTATATTTGACTACTAAAGTCAATGGAGGAATTATAACTAAACTTATTATGGCTAGAGAATAGGAAAAAAAAGCAAGTTAACTAAGTCGAGAATATTAAGTAATGAATGTATTCCAGAGTTAGAGGCTCACACTATAATAAATTATGGGTTTACCTAACTTATTCAATAAATTGGAAATTATTACTTTATAGAAAATTAATTCTAAGTTACCTTAGGTCCTCTCTCAAGGCACTCAAGTTATATTTTAATCAACTTAAACTTTACTTTTATGGCAATTAAATTAATTAAAACCTTTTAAGATCTTTGACTAATTATAAACTCCTCATAGAATCTCAACCTATCTCTAGGTCAAAAACTCTAAGATCAAAATCTTGATCATCAAATATTAATCTTCACTTTTTAGTCCTTCAATTAATATCTAGCATTGATACTAAGTGAAGGTCAACACATAGCATGTGTTAAAAAAACAAGAAATTGAATCAAAGAATGAAATCTCAAAATTATTGAACAAAATCAAATAAAATCCATAGCCAAATTGAAAGTGCTGCATCTCTGATTCGAGAATAAAGAAAAATACTCACTCATGTTGAGTTCTAGAATCAAACTTAAAATAATAAAATATGAAAAACACATCAAAATAAATAGAACAAAGAAAGCCAAAATGAGGATTTTGCAGCCTTAAACTTTCGAAACTTTGGTTGTAATACCCTCACTGTAGCAATTACGTATATTCTACTGTTCCGATGACCAGTGTTGATTCAGACAACTAGAACATCTGAAAAATAATTAGACTAGAATGAGGAATCATAAATAACTCAAATATTAATAAAAAAAAATTTAGAAAAAATTTTAGAAATTAAATACAACCAAGTTAAATGAGCCGGTGGCCTAGCGATGGGTAACCCAGTGTAAAGTTGCGGTCTTCGCAACTAGAAGCCCTAAACCAGAGAGAAAATTCGTGAAATAATTTTTGAGACTCTAGAGAAGAGTCATTTAGGTTTCTATGGCATTAGAATGCCAAGAAATGCTTAGAAAAAAAATTTTCAATGGGTACAGACAATTTTAGTCAGTTAAGCCAAATGGAGGACATTTTGGTCATCTCGTCTTCAGAGATGATTTTTGACCGACTTATCTAGTTAAGTAAATAATTATTAAGATCTAAAATATGAATAAATATTACTAAAAATAAAATTGAAAATGAGTAGAAAAGAAAAGAAAAGAAAATTGAAGAAAATTAGAATTTTGACATCACATGATGTCATTAAGAAGGCCTCCACCCAATCACCATTTGACAAACTAATAAAAAGGGATAAAAATGAACTTAAAATGGGAAAAAGCCATCTTCTTCTCCAGCAAAAAAATTCTGCAGTCCCAACACTTCCTCTCCATTTTCTTTATTTTTCCTTCTTTCCACCATTAAAGCACCATCACCAAGCTTCCAAACACCTACCTTCCTTCACCAAAATTGTTGGTAGCCTTGATAAACCTCCATAGCCAGCCCTTAAACCCAAGGAAAGTGGGAAGAAAGTGAAAGAAAATTGAGGATTAACCAAGAGAAAATTCTGCTCACACAAGGTTAGTGCTATAATCATCCTACTTCTTTCCTTTAAGTGTTATAAGCATGCTAAATCAAGTTAGTATTGTTAGTAGTATGCCCTAGAGCATATCATTTAGTATGTATCTTGTACATATTTTTATTAATAAAAGGCATTTCCACTTTTCCGTTTACATAATATATTTATGTGTAATAGAAAAGGTCCATTGATATTTTGTTAGAAATATTATTCTTAAGTTGTTAAAAATATGAGTGACAATAATTCTAGCACGAAGTATCATAAATAGGTTCACAATCGAGGATACTTCAAAATAAGGACATGACTTATCCAGAAAGATTGTATTCATGTTTGTTTCCAAGTTATTTATATGAGATATAAATAAGATGGAATGGTGAGTCTCATGCCATATAACAAACATGATAGGCACTTATAAATGATAAGTAGGCCGAACCAGTGACACTTATGACAAGCACATGGAGTTTACTCTTGTCAATATTTTGTCATAAATCATATCAGTGCATATAATCTTTAGACCTGAGATAGCACAGTTATCTTGTATATAGGTAGTTTGAGTTTGATACTGCTTTCATACTTGTACTGTGTATGGGTATATGGGTATGTGTTGGCTCCTACTAGTTATATATGGAGGTAGGTGTTGATCAAGATAAAATCTGTTCCTCTAAGTAAATAGAGATAAAATCCTATGTTCATTTAATTGTTCTTGATGTTTCAAGTTCCTGGCTAGGACAGATAGATTTATTCAGAAAAGAGTTTCTGATGAGAAAATCTTTTTAATCAAGAACTGGAATTAAAAGAGAACATAATATTTATAGCAAATGGAATTTGACATAAACCATGACTCCAGCTTGAGTTGGGATTTTGTAACAGAGGGATTCTAGTGCATGGTAACATATGATTATAGGTTCATTTAAGGTAAACCTTATTACTAATTGGGTGGCCATGGCATGCTATGCTAGGTGTTAACCATGGTCTATGAGATTCATAAAATGATTTAGAGAAATCATTTATGGTAAGAAAGAGTTCTGATGATATTAAGAGTTGATATCATGTCTCATTGCCAATTAGTGATGAGCCTAGTAAGTCACACACATACACAAGTTATCACCTAATTAAATATGATTTAATTAATTAATTAAAGAGTTTAAATTGATTAATTAAATAGGTTTGGTTTGCAATTAGATTGCAAAGTCCCTAGCATGACTTGAAACTAAATCTAGATTATTGGATGTATAATATAAGTTAAATTTATATTTAAAGTGTTTAAATATGAATTTAATTAATGAGAAATTAATTAATAGAGATTAATTAATTAATTTATATTTGATATAAATTAATTAGAAGAAGAAAATAATTATTTTGGGTTGAAGAACTCAAAATTAAGACACAGGGGCATTTTGGTCATTTTGCAGTGTGACACGTGGCACCATGAGATGGTGACACATGGCATAACACATAAGCTTGCCAAATGTTTTTAATCATGTAAGATGATTAAAATCAAGATTAAATATAGGTTTGACACTTGGCACAATGTGATTGGGTCACTTAAACCTAGAGCTAATCAAAGGGTGACATATGGCAAGGGTTTAATGTGTTAACCTAGCTATTTAAGTGTTGTTATGAGAAAATAAAACACAACCAGCAGCCACACTCCTTTGTCACGCCACTTTGAGGGTTTTTATCTCTTCTTCTTCATCTCTTATCAATTCAAAGAGATTAGCCATCAATCTCTTGAATTAAGATCACTAGGAATTGTTTCTAGTGTCCTGTTTACGTCTCTAATCTCTTAAAAGGCAGAATTTGAATTTCTAATTAATAGAAAAGGCTTTAGAAGCTGTTCAAGGGCTGCCATAGGTGTTCTTGGTGTGGACAAGCTAGAGGGACAACATCTGGTGTCCTGAAGACGAATCTCAAAGGCGCAGACACGCTCCAGTGCATCAAGAGGTTAGTGTAATCGTTCTTGATTTAATCTAGGGTTCTAAAATTAATCTGATTATTTTTAAAATCTTAAATGGCAAATACAGATCCAAAAACATATTAAAAGAGTTTTAATATGTTGTTTATCATTGAAATCAAATAGATAAAAATAAATCTTGCATGATGCATGTGACCCTAGGTGAAAATTTTTGAATTCAATGGTATAAACTTGTGTTTTTCACGCTTCCGTTCCTTCAATTGGTATCAGAGCCACTATATTTGCCATTTAGATTGTTGATTATATGATTTAATTGTGTGTTTGATCATGAGATCAAAAGATTATTGCTGGTTGCAAAGCAAGGTGGCGGCATACTTAAAAAAAGACCATCAATGGTGCGCATGGTTTGGCTACCATGGGTGATTCAAGGTTTGGCTTTTAATTCTGCAATTGTTGTATGATCTAAGGCCTATTCTTTGACTAATTAAAGTGTTTAATTAGTAGTTTTAATCACACAATTAAATTATGATTCAAATCAGAATTTTAAAAATTGTTTGAATGTGATTCAAATCTGAATTTTAAAAGTTGTTTGAATGTGATTCAAATCTGAATTTTTAAAGTTGTTTGAATCATATTTAAATCTGATTTTTTAAAATTGATTGAATAAAATTCAGATCTGATTTTTTAAAAAATGTTTGAATGTGATTCAAATCTGAATTTTTGAAGTTGTTTGAATGTGATTCAAATCTGAATTTTTAAATTTGTTTGAATGAGATTCAAATCTGAATTTTTAAATTTATTTGAATCATATTCAAATCTAGATTTTTAAGTTGAATATGAGATATTCAATTTAATTTAAGTATGTATGTTTTATTTAATTGTTAAATAGTGATATGCATGATGGATGATCATGGACTATAAAAGACCAATGTGATTGGATTTATTTCTTTTATGTTTCTTTGGGATTGTAAATTAATTAATTTATTTTAATTTATTTTGGGCATGTATTATTAAGTTTGTAATAATTTTTGGGTTGTAATTTCATTTATTTAAATTCTTGTAAATTCGCCTTGGTATGCCAAGGATTACTATGTAATATTGGATTGCAAGAAGTTCAAGGAGGTCAAGAGCATTGGTGGGACCAGTGGGAGGAATTCAAGATGTACTCCTTCAGTAACTCTTGTAAAATGAATGAATGAAATGCACCTAGGAATGCCCTGATTCAATTCTTGGTGGCTCAGAATTGAATCCCTTAGAAAATCCATGATCATACCATATTTACTGCTTATCCATGAATGCATGAGATGTATGGGAATGTATGCAATTATATGATATATGCATGCTAAATGGATAATGTGCAAAGTGAGACCTTAATAGTAATTAGAATGACCATAAAATCTTCCAAACAAATGATTAAGTTGGAAATGCTATAATTAAAGTAATTATAATATAGGCCCTCCATTGGGTCAATTATTTTAAGAAATTTTAAATAGTTGCATAAGATACAATTTATTTAAGAGATTTTCTTAAGAATAATTGTTAAGCATGAGATGTTGTAAATATGTAAATGGTTTAGTGGCCAATATTGGATGTACCTGAGGACATTAAAATTATTTGCATAATTACTGGCTCAATGGGATCAACTTAACTAATGCAAGATAAGTCAATAATGGATGTAGCTGAGATTTTGAGCATTAGGGGCTAGGTAAAGGATTGAACCTCACATGAGATGTGATGGGCAAAGAGTTGCTCACTTATAGTTTATTGTAATTCCAATAATGGATGTACCTGAGGATGATCAATAGAATTATAAGAATTCAATCACCCACTAGAAATCCATCCAACTAGGATTTCTGTTTTCTACTTTGGAAGTGTAGGATTCGCTAAGTTAGTGGGAGGACCAATTTGATTAAAAGACCATAATCATTTTGATTAAAAGACCATAATCATTTTGGTTAATTACATGATACATTTACTAATTAATCTGGTTATTTTCTGCAGTTAATTTTCTGATAAAAATGAGCACAAAACAACCACCACCATCCAATATCCTTGTAAGCATACTTGATCACAATAGGTTGACAAGACCTAATCTGTCTGATTGGCTGAGAAATTTGAAGCTTGTCCTGAACCTTGAACATATAGGATATGTTCTAGATTCAAATGTTCCTGGTCCCTTACCTCCAGAGGCTACACAAGAGGAACATGAAACTTTGGACAAGTGGAAGGAGCATGATATGAGAGCTAAGTGTTACATGCTTGCTTCCATGAGTAATGAGTTACAGAAGCAACATGAGAACATGCAGAGTGCGAGTGAGATCCTCCTTCACCTACAAGAGTTGTATGGTGAGCATAGCAGGAATGCTAGGTATGAGATATCTAGACAGCTATTCCGTATGAGGATGTCTGAGGGACAGAATGTTGGGGATCATGTCCACAAGATGATTCGGCTGATTGAGCAGTTGGAACATCTTGACTTTAACATGGATTTCCAACTACAGACGGATTTGATCATTCAGTCCCTTCCTGAGTCTTTTAGGAATTTTGTGACAAATTTCCATATGACTAAACAGGAATGCACCTTAGCTGGTTTACTCAACATGCTGGTTATTGCCCAAAAGAATATGCCAGGCAATAAAAGGGAAAGAGGTAGCTTTGGTTGCATCTTCTTCTGTTGGAAAGTCCAACAAAAATAAGGGTAATAAGAAAAAGAAACCTCAAATTCCTAGTCCTTCCAAGAAAATAGCTAAACAGAAAGGGAAGACCAAAGCTGACAAAGGCAAAGGAAAGTGTTTCCACTGTCAACAGGAAAGTGTTTCCATTGCTAACAGGAAAGTGTTTCCATTACCAGTAAGAAAGTGTTTCCACTGGCCAGAGTATAGCAATCTAAATGAAAACAATGCCATGGTGAAAACCAACTCAAGTTCAAAATATATTTGGCACTTAAGGTTATGTCATGTTGCAGAAGATAGGATTGCAAAACTGGAGAAAATGGGGATTCTATCCTCATTGGGCTCTGAGCCTACTCCAACTTGTGAATCTTGCCTTCAGAGCAAAATGACTAGATCACCCTTTGTTGGACAAGGGCTAAGAGCTGAAAATATTTTGGAGCTAATACATAGTGATGTATGTGGTCTATTTAAAGAAATGGCTAGAGGGGGTTTTCATTATTTTATTACCTTTACTGATGATAAATCAAGGTTTGGGTAGTTGTATTTGATGAAATACAAACATGAATCTTTTGAAAGTTCAAAGAATTTAGATCTGAAGTAGAAAATCAAACAGGAAAGAATATTAAAGCTCTTCGATCAGATCGTGGAGGTGAATATTTGAGTACTGAATTTGATGAATACTTGAGAGAGCATGGCATTGTTTCTCAGCTGACTCCTCCAGGAACGCCACAGCTGAATGGTGTATCTGAAAGGAGAAATCGTACCCTATTAGATATGGTACGTAGTATGATGAGCTATACTGATATGCCAATCTTCTTTTGGGGATTTGCATTAGAATCAGCTTTGTATATTCTGAATAGGATTCCATCAAAATCAGTTTCTTTCACACCTTATGAGATATGGCATGGAAGAAAACCAAGTCTTAAGCATGTTAAGATTTGGGGTTGTCCAGCTTATATCAAAAAGCTGAACACTGATAAATTGGAGACCAGATCAGAAAAATGTCGATTTGTTGGATATCCAAAAGATAATTTTGGATATTATTTTTATTTGCCTACTTCACAAAAGGTTGTGATAAGTAGAGATGCCACATTTCTTGAACAACAGTTTGTTCAAGAAGGAGGCAAAGGAAGGCAAATAGAGTTAGAATTGGAGAATTCTGACCAACCAACAAATCAGATGGATATAGATCCATCTAGTCAACCAATACCTGTTGATGAAACATCTACAGCTGTTCCTCATAGAACAACCAGGGTATCTCACCCACCAATGAGATATGGTTTTCTTCATGAAGAAAAACTAGAGTTGTCTACTCATGAAGAAGTAGATCATGGAGATGATCCACTTACCTATGAAGAAGCTATATCAGATATAGACTCTTCAAAATGGATTGATGCTATGAAATCCGAGATTGATTCCATGTATAAGAATCAAGTTTGGGATCTTGTTGACCCACCTGAAGGTATTATACCTATAGGGAACAAATGGGTTTTCAAGAAGAAAATTGGTTCTGATGGAAAGGTAGAGACCTATAAGGCAAGGCTAGTAGCGAAAGGGTTTCGCCAAAGGCAAGGAATCGACTATGAGGAGACTTTCTCGCCTGTTGCCATGCTTAAATCAATTAGGATTTTATTAGCAATAGCTGCGTACTATGATTATGAGATTTGGCAGATGGATGTCAAAACAGCTTTTCTCAATGGATACATTGAAGAAAACATTTTCATGGAACAACCTAAGGGATTTGAATCCCAAGATGGTTCCAAGGTATGCAAGCTAAAGCGATCCATTTATGGGTTGAAACAAGCTTCGAGGAGTTGGAATATTTGTTTTGATGAAGCCATTAAATCCTTTGGTTTTATCAAAAATGAGGATGAGCCATGTGTATATAAGAAGGTTAGTAACAGTGCTATCACTTTCCTTGTCTTATATGTGGATGACATACTGTTGATGGGTAATGACACAGGTATGTTGACGACTATAAAGGTATGGTTGTCAAATACATTCTCCATAAAAGACTTAGGGGAGGCAACCTATATTCTTGGGATTCGCATCTATAGAGATAGAGCGAAAAGAATAATTGGTTTATCCCAAAGTCTATACTTGGAAAAGGTGTTAAAGAGGTTTAACATGCTTGATTCCAAGAGAGGATTGTTACCAGTGAGACATGGTATCCATCTTTCTAAAGAGATGTCTCCAAAGACACCTGAAGAAAGAGATAAGATGGCGAGATTCCATATGCTTGGCTATTGGAAGTTTAATGTATGCAATGTTGTGTACTAGGCGGATATCGCATATCGTTAGTTTGACTAGCGGTATCAATCCAATCCAGTTTGGAACATTTGGATAGTTGCCAAGAATATCCTTAAGTACTTGAGAAGAACTAAGGATTTATTCTTGATTTATGGAGGTGGAGACTTGCAATTGGATGGTTATCACGATTACGATTTCCAATCGGATATCGATGATAGAAAGTCTACCTCTGGATATGTGTTCATTTGTAATGGAGGTGCGATCGGTTGGAAGAGTTCCAAGCGAGCACGCATGCAGATTCCACCACGAAGTGAGTATATTCTTTGCATCGGATCTTTGCAAAAGAAGTCATTTAGATAAAGAAGTTCGTGAGAACTTACAGTAGTTCCTTCCATTGAGTCGTAGTTCCACTACCTTTGTGACAATAATGGAGCGATCATCTGAGCTAAGGAACCAAGGTCTCACCGAAATCCAAACACATAGAAAGGCGCTACCACATTATCGGAGAAATAGTTGGGCGAGGCGATGTAGCCATGCAGAAAATAGCATCGGTGAAAATCCGGTGATCCATTCACTAAGCCTATGTCACAGACTCAGTTAGACCGACATCTTGAGAAGATAGGTCTAAGATATTGTAATGAATGGCTCTAGTGCTAGTGGGAGATTGTTAGTAGTATGCCCTAGAGCATATCATTTTGTATGTATCTTGTACATATTTTTATTAATAAAAGGTATTTCCACTTTTTCGTTTACATAATATATTTATGTGTAATAGAAAAGGTCTATTGATATTTTGTTAGAAATATTATTCTTAAGTTGTTAAAAATATGAGTGACAATATTTCTAGCACGAAGTATCATAAATAGGTTCACAATCGAGGATACTTCATAATAAGGACATGACTTATCCAGAAAGATTGTATTCATGTTTGTTCCCAAGTTATTTATATGAGATATAAATAAGATGGAATGGTGAGTCTCATGCCATATAACAAACATGATAGACACTTATAAATGATAAGTAGGCCGAACCAGTGACACTTATAACAAGCACATGGAGTTTACTCTTGTCAATATTTTGTCATAAATCATATCAGTGCATATAATCTTTAGACCTGAGATAGCACAGTTATCTTGTATATAGGTAGTTTGAGTTTGATACTGCTTTCATACTTGTACTGTGTATGGGTATATGGGCATGTGTTGGCTCCTACTAGTTATATATGGAGGTAGGTGTTGATCAAGATGGAATCTGTTCCTCTAAGTAAATAGAGATACAATCCTATGTTCATTTAATTGTTCTTAATGTTTCAAGTTCCTGGCCAGGACAGATAGATTTATTCATAAAAGAGTTTCTGATGAGAAAATCTTTTTAATCAAGAACTGGAATTAAAAGAGAACATAATATTCATAGCAAATGGAATTTGACATAAACCATGACTCCAGCTTGAGTTGGGATTTTGTAACAGAGGGATTCTAGTGCATGGTAACATATGATTATAGGTTCATTTAAGGTAAACCTTATTACTAATTGGGTGGCCATGGCATGCTATGCTAGGTGTTAACCATGGTCTATGAGGTTCATAAAATGATTTAGAGAAATCATTTATGGTAAGAAAGAGTTCTGATGATATTAAGAGTTGATATCATGTCTCATTGCCAATTAGTGATGAGCCTAGTAAGTCACACACATACACAAGTTATCACCTAATTAAATATGATTTAATTAATTAATTAAAGAGTTTAAATTGATTAATTAAATAGGTTTGGTTTAATTAGATTGCAAAGTCCTAGCATGACTTGAAACCAAATCTAGATTATTGGATGTATAATATAAGTTAAATTTATATTTAAAGTGTTTAAATATGAATTTAATTAATGAGAAATTAATTAATAGAGATTAATTAATTAATTTATGTTTGATATAAATTAATTAGAAGAAGAAAATAATTATTTTGGGTTGAAGAACTCAAAATTAAGACACAGGGGCATTTTGGTCATTTTGCAGTGTGACACGTGGCACCATGAGATGGTGACACATGGCATAACACATAAGCTTGCCAAATGTTTTTTAATCATATAAGATGATTAAAATCAAGATTAAATATAGGTTTGACACTTGGCACAATGTGATTGGGTCACTTAAACCTAGAGCTAATCAAAGGGTGACATGTGGCAAGGGTTTAATGTGTTAACCTAGCTATTTAAGTGTTGTTATGAGAAAATAAAACACAACCAGCAGCCACACTCCTTTGTCACGCCACTTTGAGGGTTTTTATCTCTTCTTCTTCATCTCTTATCAATTCAAAGAGATTAGCCATCAATCTCTTGAATTAAGATCACTAGGAATTGTTTCTAGTGTCCTGTTTACATCTCTAATCTCTTAAAAGGCAGAACTTGAATTTCTAATTAATAGAAAAGGCTTTAGAAGCTGTTCAAGGGCTGCCATAGGTGTTCTTGGTGTGGACAAGCTAGAGGGACAACATCTAGTGTCCTGAAGACGAATCTCAAAGGCGCAGACACGCTGCAGTGCATCAAGAGGTTAGTGTAATCGTTCTTGATTTAATCTAGAGTTCTAAAATTAATCTGATTAATTTTAAAATCTTAAATGGCAAATACAGATCCAAAAACATATTAAAAGAGTTTTAATATGTTGTTTATCATTGAAATCAAATAGATAAAAATAAATCTTGCATGATGCATGTGACCCTAAGTGAAAATTTTTGAATTCAGTAGTATAAACTTGTGTTTTTCACGCTTCCGTTCCTTCAAGTATGACATGAAATTGAAGAAAATATCAAGTATATGGGAACTTAAATTTTTGGCAACTTTGATGTATGAGGGTATGATGAGTTTAATTGATATTAAACTTGCCTAGAAATGGTTTGAGATATGTATATATGTGATGGATAGGTTGATGGAGTGTGGGTTGCATGGAAGTTGAGTATGGAAGTTAGGGTTTGGAGCAAACTTAGGGTTTTGTTCATGTGTTGATGAATAGAAGTCCTAATGGTCAATTAGTGACCATTTGGCTATGTTTGATGAGGAATTGAAGTGAATTGTGGCTTTGGATTTGAGGTTAGGTATGCTGTCCAATGTACCCTGCATGTCTGGATGTGAGTCCAGCATGTTTGGGCAGCTATAACTTGGGTTGTGTAGATTCAATTGGTGCAAGGGCAATTGGAAATGAAATTAGACACATAATGGCATAACTTTTATGAAGGAACCCTGTCCAGAAACCAAACTTAGGATGCCCTAAAAATTGACTAAATCTGGGTGACCAACATGTTGTCCTTGGAAAATGACTAAATAAATAGTGTTTGTTCAAATTGTCATAACTCAGTGTAACAAAGTTCAATAGATCTGAAATTTTACCAGCAAAAAGGTGAGACATAGCCCTACAACTTTTATGCAGAACACAAATCCAAATTCTGACCATAACCTAGTCAAATTTCCAACCAAACTTAGGTCACCAAATCTGGTAGAACCAAATCGCCCAGAAATTCTGGGTACAGGTCACTCCAGCCAGTTATGGTAAAATGACCATAACTTGAGCTACAAAACTCCAAATGGAGTGATTCAAAAAGGGAATTAAAGAAGACACAATAAGGAACAACTTTGATGAAGAAAAGTTAGCCTAGTTTCCACTGTAAAATTGTCTAATAGAACAGTAAACTTAGGTAATCAAAACTAAAAATTTAGAAATGCATCTAAGGGACTTTAAATTGCAATTGGCAATTAATACTAGCAAATGTAAAACTCAAAATGTGGGATCTTGGTGTAATTAGAATTAACATGTCCATTAAGAATGAAAAAGTCAACATTTTGGTTGATTAGTAAGGTGAATAGTAATGTGAATAGTAATACAAAGACACAAAGTATAAGAACTAAATTGGTAGAGGAAATTAAGGCATGAAATTTGGAATCCATGAAATGTTCATGGATTACTTGGAATAGGTAATTGAGATTTATACTCCCACACTATTGGAGTTCATAATATATTAGCAATACAACTTGAAGTATGAAATGTATTTGACATGAATAAATTATTGAATGTATAAATGAGATAAAGGTGTCATTTGGGATTTAGGTTCCCATCAAGAGAGAAAGGAAAGATGATGAATGTAAATGGTACGTAAAACCAAATGAATGTGAATTGAATTAGTATGAATATTATGATGAATGTATAAATTATGGAATTTGTCATGAAATAATGAAATCATAAAACACAATGTATTAATATTTAATGATATTATATACCCTTGTATTGCCTAGACATGTGTGTCAGATTGGATAGATTGGCATGCCAATAGGGTATTGTTTTAGCAGTACTGTGAAAGGCTTTATGCCTATATTTATGGCTTTATGCCCGTACTCATGGCTTTATGCCCGTATTCATGGCTTTTATCCCGCACTCATGGCTTAATGCCCCATTATTTGTTATCATGGCTTTTTAGCCATACTGACTGCATACGTGGTTGACGTTCTGCGTCCCATGGTATGATAGCCCGAGGCACCGCGATGTCCAATGCCAACGACCCATTATCCAGTTTAGTCAGCCTGTCATAGGTTACCTGGGCAATGTAAATTATTAAAATTATTTAAGAACATTATTAATTAAAAATATTAGAAAGTATTGAATGAAATGAGAAAAAAAAATTAGCAATGGAAACATAATTGAATCAAGTAGTACAAATGAAATTTTTAGAATTGTAGGAATCAAAAATACAATACTCCTAGAATTAATCTGTATATCGAATATTATTACTGTATAAATTCAGTACTTCCAAAGAGGAACAAATTAGCATAAAAGATAGATAATACTAGAAACATCATAGTAAATCAAATTGATTCATGAATACTTAAATTATGCTCGATTTTTTTCTTTATTTGTATATATTATTTTCTTATTATATTATTGCACCACTAAGCAGCAATGCTTAGCGAGATGGATTTGTTTCCTCGCGCAGGTACTTTGACTGAGATTTTTTGGAGTCCAGATCTGTAGAAGTGTCAGAAGTGTTCAAGTTGTCACCTCCTCAGCAATGCATATAGATAGGGCTCACAAAAGTTATTTTATGTATTTATAATTAGTTATCATGTTGAAATATAAATTATGAAATTGTAATTAATTTGTGTATTATGTAAATTGTAAATTATGTAATTAATGAAAATTTGAAATTTTTGATATATGAAATGAGCATGAATGAATATGCATGGTAATGAATAAGAATCGAAATGTATGGACACAATCAGAAATGATGATGCATGAAATGATGAGATGATTATAAGAATAATAGTTGAGATTTTTATTGTAAAATATTATTGAAATTTTCAAGTAGGTGAATAGTAAAACACGTCAAACGATAATAAAATAGGAGAAACTCCGTTAGTTTCTCCGTCGAAAAATAATTGATATTAAAAGATAATAACTTAAAAATAATTAAAGGTATAAAGTAAGATAAGATAGGGTGCTCCGGCACCGAATGTAGCACACTTTGCTCAGCTACACTATAGTCGAGTGAGGGGTGTCACATTGGTTGAGAATCTCTTCCAACAATCTTGTTAATGATCTCTCCCAAGGTGAAATTGTTATGCTTAAATGTAAAAGAATCGATCCCTAACTTGTTTCTGACTTCTTGTATTTATATCTGGTGTAAATAAAGTAATTTCAGAGTCCTAGAGGCCTTAAAAGTCTTTTAGGTCAAGCAGATAGGAGGAAAAGTTGAATTAGGAGTCTCTACTAGTGCATAGTACATGGCCAATGTAGCACTAGATAGGTTAGGGCCATGTAACTTTCTAGGCATCTAAAACTTGCATCTTAAGGAGAAACAGAGCATTACATGGGGTGAAGGTCATTGCATGGTCATGGTATATGGCCCATGTACTGGTCCTCTCCCTAAGTTATGTTACACGGGTCCCTCCTTTAGTATTACACTGCCTATGTAGTTCTTCCAGCATTCTAATTAAACTTTCCGGCTTCCAAACTCTTCTAAACTTGTTTTAGGCCTTAGGATTATATCAAATCACCTGATATAATATAAAAATCAAGAAATTAGGCAGGTTTAACTTAAAATCCTAAAACATAATAAAACTAACTAAAAATCATACAATTAACGAACAAAATATGGATGAAATGTAGCAAATATCACCTTTAAATACCTATACAATACAAGTGCATCAAATCTGCTTTCTTTCCTTTGCTAGAGATTATTTTAGGGTAATCTGCTTTCTTTTTAACTTATGGAATCTCCTTGGGACTCTCAAGAGATGCTCAGCAGTGCATATGCACGTTCTTCTTCGAGCGATGGGCTTGATGTTGACCTTGAGGTGGCTACAGGTTCATTAAGTTAGATGACCGATGAAGCTGAGAGTAGTCTTCCTCAAGAGAGCGAGTAAGGGAGTGATCCTACCGTTGGAGGTGAGCAAAAGGTTAAATGCATGATTGAAGCAACTGAGTCAGGTCGAGTGATATTGGTTAGGGCAACTGAAGATAGTGGACCTATGGCTCTGATACAATCTAAGTTGAAGAATTTTGCTATCCATTCAATTTTGCAGAAGGATGAAGTGCTAGATGGGTATATATTCCAGCAAGTCCAAGAAGGTTTTTGGGCACATGACCCTATTCTTCACTCTCACTTCTTTGTGATTTATGAAGAGACATTCAAAACTGCTTGTTGCCTTCCTCTAGATCATTTTTACTCAGACGTGTTGGAGTTCTACAACATCTGCATCTCCCAATTATCGCCTAATAGCTGGAGGACCCTAGTAGCCTTTAAGGGTTGTGTCGCCACAATAACATTGAGTGTGGGGTGAGGATCTTTGCTAGCTTCTTCCAACTATTGGATTGCCTAGGCCATGATTTTAATTATTTCCAAACCAAGAAAGACTATCACCTTAAGTGTCTTCACTCCTTTGCGAAGAGATAGAAGAATAAGTTTTTTTTTCTTTTGGGACAAGCAATAAGACTTAGCTGAGGGAATTTCCCTTTGTCTTAGTCATTGAATGTGAAGTCAAGGTAAGGGAAAATCAAGCTATTCGTGCATGAAAAAATCGTCATTATTGTGCTCAAGAGTTTGGCTGAAGGGGGTTATTTTCCTGCGGCCCCTTTGATCACCCAGGAGGTAAACATCTATTAAGGGATAGTGGAGAGGGGGATACCTTTAGTGGGACCTATGGCAGAGGATTAACCTATTAGGGAGATGCCTCAAGAATTCGAGCAAGAGGGTATATCCTAAAAACTTTGCCATGTGTAACTAGTAAACTTACTAATTATTCTTTCTTTAAATAGGTTGAGTCAAGTGAGGAAGAGCGAAGAGTATTGGCCGCTCGAATTTCTGACAAAAGGAAGGCAAAAAGAGCCCCATTACTATCTAATCCCCCATTCCAGCAGGCGAAGGGTAAGGGTGAGTTATTTGGCACACCTGATGCCCCTCAAATTGCAAATTCATGCACTAATCTTCCTAGTGATGCTCACCTTTTTCACCCTGTTCTGCCTCTACCTCCTTCTTTTTTGACTCCTCCTTACCCTTAAGGCATTGATATTGACTTGGCCAAGTTTTGAACCATTGAGGACAACTATACACTTACAGGTGTTTTGGCTAAAAAGTTACTCCTTTTGGATGATTACTTTCATTTTGACTGAGAGGATGATGCTGATAATATGATTCTTAAGATGGCAAGCTATAACTTGGAGGCATTGTCAGTAGCCCAAATGGTTTGGGAGAAATTTAAGCTATTAAAGTAAAGTTATGGGGAGATGTAGTCCCAACATAAATTCATTAAGATGGCAATAAAGGATGTAAATCATCAGAATCAATCAAAAGCTGAAAGGGCTCCTAGAGGCTGTTGAGGGGTAAGTGGGTGAGCTAGAAGCTAAGTTTAAGTTTGTCTAGGCTATTCGTGCTTAGGAAATTAAACAACTAAACACTCAAATAAGGTACCAGGAGGAGGCAGTAATAGCTAAGTTGGCAGATACATACTTGGACTTGCAAACGGAAGTCATGGCTCATCTTTATGAGAGGCATCTAGATAAGGACTTCGGCTGTGTGAAGGACTTACTTCCTAGGGGTTCTGATTTTTTAGCCATGGGCGATGATGGGGAGGAAGGAGTCGATCCAGATGTCGAAGATGCTAAGGATGCCTGGTAATTTTCAATGTATAGGTGATTGCCCCTCTTTTTGCTTTGCACTTCATGTATTTTTGTATATAGTTTAAGAAATGAAAGTGAAAATTTTCTATTCCATATGTCATTCTTGCTTTTTACTTTTTTAGTTCTTTATTTGTTATCTTTGCCTGGACCAATGTCCAATTATGCCTTGAGGATTTATGAATAATCTGAGTGAGCAAGAGTAGGCTTTAGTTGGGATAGCATCTTATTAGGATGGGTAGGCAAGTGATTAGGTCTATTAGTCAAGTGGATGAACGCCTTAGTTGATTCAGACAGGCGAAGAAATGCCGTATGGGCGAGTGAGTGTTTGAGCTTGTTAGGCAGGCGGATAAACACCTTAGTTAATTTGGACAGGCAGATGGATGCCTTATGGTTGGCAAATGTTCGAGCTCACTAGCTAGGCAGATAAACCCCTTAGTTAATTTGGGCAAGCTTATAGATGTTTTATGGGCAAGTGAGTGTTGGCAGGTGAATAAACGCTTTAGTTAATTTGGGCAGGCGAATGGATGCTTTATGGACAGGCGGGTGTTCGAACCCATTAGATAGGAAGATAAACACCTTAGTTAATTTAGGTAGGTAGACGAACGCCTTATAGCAGGCAAGTGTTCGAGCCTTTTAGATAGCAGATAAATGCTTTAGTTAATTTAGGCAGGCAAATAGACGCCTTATGGTGGGCGAGTGTTTGAGCCTATTAGGTAGGTGGAAAAACACCTTAGTTAATTTATAGGTAGTCAAATGGATGCCTTATGGCAGGCGAGTGTTCGAGCCCGTTATGCAGGCAGATGCCTTAGTTAATTTAGAGAATTTTCAATTAAGGAACCATATATGATTATTTGTGAAAATGAGTATACATAAGCTATAATTGCCACATTACAAAAGAAAAAGCTATAAGCTAGTGATGCCCTCGATAAAGAGAACTTACTAGTAGAATTTCTTTAAGTTGCTAACATTCTAAGATCTTGGGACCATTCTGCCATTGAGTTCAGTGAACTTATAGGCACTAAGGCTAATGATTTTAAAGATGAGATAAGGGCATTCCTAGTTTTTTAAGAGATTACCAGGTCCAGATTTTCCTTTGGCCAAGTTGGCTCTTTTAAGGACTAGGTCTCCCACAATGAATACATGTCCTTTGACTTTGGCTTTGGATGCCCAGACCATTTTTTATTTGTACTTGGCCATCTAGATGAAGGCTTTGTCTCTCAGATTTTCTAGTTAGTTGAGAGCGAATATGAGGTCTTCAGATTTAGCTACTTACTTTGTCTTTGTTGCTCTAGCACTAAGCACTTGGAATTCAGCTAGGATGACTACTTCTGCCCTATAAGTTAAGGAAAAGGGGGTCTCTCTAGTGGCTAAGCTAGGAGTTATTCAATAAGCCCATAGCATGCTTGGCAGTTCATCTAGTTAGCTTCTTTTTATGTCATTTAGTCTCCTTTTAAGACTTTACAGGATGGTTTTGTTAATTATTTAGATCATACCATTTGTTTGGAGATAGTAGACAGAGCTAAAGTGTAGGTTGATCTTCCTGGATGAACAAAATTCCCAAAATTTTTTATATAGTTGAATTTTTTGCCATTATCAGTGATTATTATGTTAGAAATCCCGAATCTGACAAAGATGCTCTTCTTGGAGAAGTTGGTTGCCCTATTGGTTTTTATTATGGGCATTGCTTCAAAACCTTTGCCCACTTAGTAAAGTGGTCTATTCCAATGATCACATATCCTTTTTGTCTCGTTGCTTTTGGAAAAGGTCTAATGATGTCAATACTCCATTGATGGAAGGGCCAAGGGCTCCTAATAGCTACTTGTTTTTCAGTTGGGACATGGGGAATGAAATCTTGCTCCTGGCACTTTACACAAGTTCTTACTATTCCCCAGGCATCCTCTAACGCACTGGGCTAGAAATACTATTGTCAAAATGCTTTCTTAGCGATTATCCTTACTCCTTCGTGATTGCCACATATGCCTTCATGGATGTCCTTTAGGACTTTTACCCCTTCTTGCTAGGTGATGCAGTTTAACCAAGATTATAAGCATGATCTTATGTAAAGCCATCCATCAATAAGTCCGTATCCAGATGACTTCCAAACTATTTTGGCTGTTTAAGTGTGTCTTCTAGCAATGTGCTATCCTCATCCAAGTATCTCCAATTTCAATGGGGAAGTTTCCTTCATCATCAATTATTGGGCTTTTGATTTCCTCAAAAGGGATTGGGCAAGTCAAGTGTTGCTCTTCGGCTGCTACCAATTTAGCTAGGACATCAAAGTCATTATTCTCTTCTCTAAGGATTTGGAGAATTGTCACTTCTCCTCTTGCCATCTGAATTTCTATAATGAACTTCTTGATCCAGTTTTCATATTTTGCCAGGTTCTGGTCTTTAACCTAAAAATTGCCTTGGTATTGATTAACTACTAGTTAGGAGTCAGAGTGTGCAAAAACATGTGTGGCTTTGACATCCCTTAAGATTTTGAGGGCCATTAGTATTGCTTTGCATTCAGCCATATTGTTGGTGACATGGAAGGCTAGCTTGGCTATTTACTACAACTTTGTTCTGTATGGCCCCTCCATAATGATTCTAATCCCTGCATCGTTTGATCTTAATGCACCATTTACCTAACCTTTCCACTTTTCCTTTTTTTTTTTTTTTTTTTGGTTATGTGGGAGTCGATTCTGCCATAAAATATGCTCAGGCTTGAGCCTTCAATGTAGGCCTCATGCTATACTGGATGTCATAAGAGCCAAGGTAGACCGCTCATTCCATTATTCTTTCGGATGTGTCTAGGTGATGTAGGCTCTTTTAAATGGATAATTGCTTCAGACTTTAACTGTATGTACCTAAAAGTAAGGCCTTAGTTTCTTTGCAATGACTAGGATAATAAAAGCAAGCTTTTCAAGGGTGGGGTAATTTATTTCTCCCCCTTTTAGGACTTGGCTTGTGTAACAAATTAGGAATTAATTTCCCTCTTCCTCCCTGATCAAAATAGAACTAACAGTTTCATTAGTAACTGAAAGGTACAAGTATAGAGTTTCACCAAACTGAGGTATGTCAAGGAGTGGAAGCTGGGTGAGAAATTTCTTCAACTCGTCAAACACCAATTAACAGACTTCTCTCTACTTAAATTATTTTCTTGCTTTCAGGGCTTTGTAAAAAGGGAGGCATCTTTTGGTTGAGCGTGGCATGAAATGTCCCAATGCAGTGATCCACCAATTTAATTTCTATAGTTCTTTGATATTTTAGGTGGCTGTATGTCTATAATGGTTTTAATCTTTTTGGGATTGACCTTTATTCCCCTTTCGAACACCCTATAACCCAGAAATTTACCAGCTTTTATCCCGAATGTGCATTTTTTTGGGTTTAGCTTCAACCCAACCTTATCTAGAACATCAAATGCATCTGTTCTGTCTCTGGCATGATCTTCCAATCTTCTACTTTTAATTATTATGTCATCCACATATACCTCTACCACCTTGTCAATCAAGCCTTTGAACATTGTCCTGACTAGATGCTAGTAAGTTGCACCTGTGTTTTTTAGCTCAAATGGCATTACTTCATAACAATAAACCCCTTCATCTATAATGAATGCATTTTTTCCTGAATCACCAGGCTCCATTAATATCTAATGGTAACCAAAAATAGGATCAACGAGTGAACATACAACATGTTTTGCTGTGGCATCTACCAATCAGTCAATGGTAGGTAAGGACAATATTGGCAACCCAAGTTAGGTATTGAACTTCAAAAATTAAACCAACATCTTTTAGTTTTTTGGATTTCTTCTGCTATTGCCTTTTATCTTTCAGGGGCAAATTTTCTCTTCTTTTGCTATACTGGTTTGGTAGTATAATTGACATTTAGTTTATAGGTCATGACTATTGGATCAACAGCCTTTACATCTTTTGGTGTCCAAGCAAAAGTTTGAATTCTCTGAGATAGAGTTCAAATCACATCTTTTTTGGCTTATCTTTCCAAAGCTGACCCTAACTTAATTTTCTTTCCTTCTTCCAACTCCATTACTAATACTGCGTCAGCTACTTTGAGAGATACTTTTTCTAATTTCTCTACTAACTTGATAGGCAGGGTCATTTGGGCTACTAGCTTAATAGACAGTCTATAGCACTCCTTGGCGACTTCTGGCTCTCTCTGCAAATGGTTATACCTCCGGCTATAAAAAGTTTTAGACATACCATTCCCATGTGATTGTTATGACATAATCACTTAGCATTGGTTTATTGAGAATGGCATTATAAGACAAAGGGATGTTTACTGCAGTAAATTCAACATAAAGTTCCCTCTTGTGTTTTTCATCCCCTAGGACTATTGTGAGGTTAATTGTCCCTACCACTAATATTGACTTTTCTCCCAATCTAACTAGTGGGTATGGGACCTTAGATAGATTTTTTATTTGGATGCCCAACTTTTCATACATATCTAAGGTGAGGAGGTTAACCGAACATTCAATATCTACTAGGACTCTTCTTACTTTGTACTTGTTGAATCTGTACTTTTACCCTTTTCAAGCTTTTCTATTTGCCTCTCTTCCTATCTTTCATCGTCCAGGCGAATGTATTTTAGAGCCCTCTTCATCAGCTAGTAATATGTCTGTACAGGGGTTTTGTTAGGGTGTTGACGAACTTGACATTGATGGAATCCTTTTTTCAGGGCTTCACAGGCTATCTCAAGGTTTAATTGTTCCACCTAGATAGCTTCAGAATTAAATCGGTCTATGTAGCTCCAAAGGCACTCCCCCTCTTTTTGCCTGATTTTTTGCAAGCTAGAAGAGAGGCAAAATCGACTATAATTTTCTTCATAGATCAATCATGAAAGAATCTCAATCATATGGGATAATGAAATGCTAGATATATAGCATTTGATTAGAGGGACTTTAGCTCTGAAAAATATCAACAATTGTCCATGTTATCACTACTTTGGATTGTCCATATCAACTACTTATAAACCGGCTACTGAGAATTAAAAGGATTTTACTATGTAAAATTTCAAAGTTCAAGGGGGTTATATGGTACATTTTTAAGTTTAAGAACATCTTTGTTATAACCCCTAAAGTTCATGGATAACTCTTAAAATTTATTCAAAGCCAAGGACTAATATGTGGGTTTTACTATACCTCAAGGACTTAATTGTAAATTACTCTAGTTTTAATAAAAACATAAAAGGGGAAATTACAAAAAGGTGCCCTATGATTTTGCACAATTTTTACTTCAAAGTCTAAAATTTAGTTTGTGACTTAGTGGTACTCGTGATTATGTGTTGTTAACAAAAGGAGGATTTTTGTACAAATACTATTTAAAAATGCTAACCGGCATTTTAAAAAAATACTTTGAAAATATTTTTAAATGATTTTGTAGTAATTAAAAATTAAGAAAATTAATAATAAAAATTACTATTTAGTCTTTATATTTTAATGAAACTAACTATTTGGTCCATTTACTTTGAAAATACACTATTTAGTTATTGTATTTTGCTTCCATTAAACTATTTAGTCCCTCCGTAATAATTTTTCATTAGTTAATGCTAGTCAAACTGCTATTTAATACCTCTATTTTAAGGAACTTATTAGTTGATCATTGTATTTTGAAAAACACTACTATTTTGTCCCTCTAGTTTAATAAAACTAATTAGTGAGTATTATTGTTTTAAAAACACAATATTTTAAAAAATATATTTTTGGATAAGAAATTTTGCTATATAGAGAGTAAATATGAATTTTCATTTTTTTTAATTGTTCCAGTATTTTCATCAAATTCTTTGGACATTATTTTTGTATTTTCTCTATAGGGAAACAAATTTCCTTGATTACTTAGATATTTAGAAAATCTTATTAATCTTTGTATGCAGACAATTTGCACCATTTTTATCAAAAGATTAAAATAGAAAGGTAATGAGAGAGAGAAACTGTTAGTATAGAGGAAAAGAAACATGAGAAAAGAGAAATAAGAGAGAGAGGATTTAGATAGTTTAGGTATAAAAAATAATTATGGGACTAAATAATTAATGAAACTAAATTACAAAGACTAATTAATGTGTTTTTCAAAATACAGGGATTAACTAATTAGTTCACTAAAATAAAGAGACTACATAGTAGTTTGACTAACATTGACTAAAAGAAAAATTGACGGAGGGACTAAACTGTTTAACAAAAGTATATATGACTAAATAATGTATTTTTCAGAATACAGAGACTAAATAATTAGTTTTGTTAAAATACATGGACTAAATAATAATTTTTCTAATCAATAAAGAAAGCAGGTATCTTTCTTGGGCTCTTCCTTCTTCTTCATATCCTCTTTCTCAAGCTCTTCGTTCTAATCAATAGTCGTGTTAGGATTTTAGGCGCTTCCATGTTCTCCAAGTTGCCAATGGAACTGACCTTTTTAGGCACTTCCATTGAAAGTTTTCTGGTAAATACTATTACTGTAATTCCATTAGATTTTTGCATTTGTTATTTAGATGAGCATTTTCTAATCCATCCCACAAGTTTATAGGTATGGAAGCTCTCAATGGGCTCTTTCCATTAAATTTGTCTGATTTAATTGTATTAGAAATCTATTCATTCGAATACCGCTCCCCATAGGCTATATCCTCCTCATCCTTTGAACTAATAGTTTCATGAACTTCCAACATAACCACCCTATCTTGCATGCTTTGGTTTTCTTCAGAATTCTGTTCTTTCAAATGAGAATTCAAAGAGGACATTTTCATGATTATATCAAGTTTCTTTTGTGGCAAATTTAATCTGGAAACCTTTTATTGTATGTTAGAGGGATTTTTTTTAAAGCAAAATTAAAATTTAGGGATTTTTTAGTAACAAGTTAAAGTTAAGAAACATATGTGAAATATGAGGTAAAGTTCAGGGATGGGTTATAAAAATTATCCTCTAAATGTTTGCTAACGGCTTTAATATAAAGTATTACTTCAAATTTACTATATTTTTTTGGGCGAAACCCCTGTAAAATACTCCAATAATCACCTAAGCTCTTGTCAATTTTTTTGGACCATTTAAACCCTTAAAAATAAAAAAAAAAAAGCATAAAGAGACCTAAAATTGATTGTGGTAACTCTCCATGAATTAAAATTCATACAAATGAATAAAAATTTTTATTTGCCATCTTTCTAATATGAAGTAGACAAAAAACAATATTATGAACATATTCTTATAAGCATTCCACTTTGTCGCTTCTCCTTCTATGTATTTCTTCATTAAACCAAAAGAACAATTAGTAAAACATATTAGAAACACTAAGATGAGTTCTCATCCTTGGCACATAAATCCATTAGGGTAAAGTTCAGTGAATTACTGAACATATCCACCGCAATGCTTAAGGTCCCAGATTCAAATGACCTGAAAATTCAATAAACTGAAAACTGTAAATGCTTAACATCAAACAAAGCTAACAAATTAAAATGTGGTGGAACATCCAGTTTATTTCTAAAAAGAAAAGGAAAAATCAAATGACCTAAAAACTAAAAATGACCTCAACTATATAGAAGTTTTGAACTTCTTAGACTGAAGCTTCTGATGAAACTATATGCAATTCTCACAACAATAACCACATATTCACTCAAACTAGCAAAACAAATTTCCTCCCCCATATGACTTCCCGAAACTTTGATAACCACACTGAAAGCACAACTTACATCCAATAGAACTCCCCAAAACCAATAAGGTACCCCAACACAAAATTCCAACACAAATCCATTACAATCTGAATTTCCTGCTCCTTCAAAGTAATACCACTCGTAAAATCGCCATCTTCCATCAAAGGAAAAGAGATCATTATCTATTTGAGCATATTGCTAGGCAAGAGAAACCAAGAGGGGAAAACAAATAACATGAACATAGAGAAAATAAAATTAAAAAAAAGGTAAAATTGAAAAAAGGGAGCTTGGGATCAAAGGTAATTGTCACTTTGAATGAGACCTTCCCTTAGTACTAGCACCAGCTGTTTGCTGGTTTTTCAACCACCGCAAGTGCACAGATCGCTAATAAGTAATAAAGTGATGAGTAGAGTATCGTTTCCACGAGGACCATGTTGAGTACTAAACTATAGTGATTTTAATTATCTAGACGATCGAATTGTAGAGAAATAGTAATTATATCTAAATTGAAAGAAATAAAATTTAAATAATTAACTAAAATAAAATACTAATGGACAAAGGCATTCTAGAGCTAGGGATTCACAGTTCAATCAGTTATAGAATTAATATGATTCATTCAATAAATGGGAGATTATTACTTTGATGGAAATTAATCTTAAGTTATCTTAAGCCCTCTCTTGAGGCACTCAAGGTGTATTTTAATTAACATAAACCCTACTATCGTGGTGATTAAATTAATTAAAACCCTTTAAGATCTTTTATTAATTTTGAAACTCTACAAAGGTCATCAGCCTATCTCTAAGTCAGATTTCCTAGGTTCAAAATCTCGATTTTCTAATATTAATCTTCACCTTTTAGTTCTTCAATTAATATTTGTAATCAATACTAAGTAGGTACCAACATATAGCATGCATTAAGATCACAAGAAATTGAATCAAAGAATAAAATACCCAATATATTAAATAAAATCAAACCAGATCCATAATGAAATTGAGTGCTACACCCTAACTCTAAAATAAAGAACCTACTCACCCATGGTGAGTTTTACAATCAAGTTTATAAAAAGATAAAGAGAAAACATAAGAAGAAAATAGAGTGAAAGAACCCAGAAAGAGAGTTGCAGCCTTAGACTTTTGAAACTTCAGCTGAAAATCCCTTCTAGCAATCTTGCAGATCTTGTTTCTCCCTAGCCTCCCTTGAAGTTGAGGTGCATCATTGAATGTAAATCGGCTCTTGATTGTTAATTCTCCTCCTCCCCCTCAATTCCTGACTTGTTATATTTATATCTGGTATAAAAACCCTAATTTCAAAGTCCTAGAATCTATCCGGGTCGGGTTGGAACGAAGAAAAGTCGCATCAGAATTGCTGACAGGGTACTTTACACGTCGCCCTTGCCCCGTGTAACTTTTTGCCACTCTTGTTTTTCAAGTTTTCTTTGTCCAAAAGGTAGCACGGGGTCCAGGAAGTTACACGGGGCAAGTTAAACGGCCCGTGTAATGTTTTTGGCACTGTATTCTTCATGTTTTGTCCTCCAAATCTCTTCCCAACTCGTCTTTGATTCTAGAACCACATAAAAACACCTGAGAAAATATAAAAATTAATGAATTGAGTTGGATTAACATGTTTTCTAAAATAATAATGAAGACACATAAAAATAAACATAAAAGGAGACTAGATGGTAACAAAGTGCAATGAATGCTGACCTTAAATGTCTATATAATTTGATGTAATCACCAGCACTCTCCATGATTTCTACTACTCACATATTATTATTTAGTTATTGGAGTGTATGTATCTTGTACTTTCTATGCAACTAAATATCTAGAAAAGGGAAAATGAAGGAAAAGAAAGCAAAAACTAATGGAGAGAGCGAGAAAGCAAAAGAAACAAGGATTGAGAGGAGAAGGAGAGAGTAGGAGCTACAAGGATGCCAATTTAACATTCGTCGATCATATGAATGGCACCTGATAGTTTTTTTAACTTATTCGGTCATTTTTCAGGTAATATAGGTCTCTTCATGTTTTTTTTTTTTAATTGTTAAGGGTTTTAATGGCCTCAAAAAATTGACAAGGGCTTAGATGAGTATTTTGTAAGGGCTTAAAAGAGCTTTTTTTTTCTTTTTTTTTTTTTTGTCTTTCTGCCAAATATTATAAAAAATCCAAAACTTTATGCGATTTTGCAATTATAATCAAAACTTTTTTTTTTTTTGTTAATTTTGACCTAATTTGAAAGTTTAGTATTTATTATGGTCCAGTTAAAATTAGAGATTTGGGAGCGCTGACATAGTGACTAACATATTAAAAATCCATAACTTTTCAACTTTTGTCAATTATATCTAATTTTGTAAATTTATTTCATTTATAGCCAATTAACTAATTTTTATCTAATTTGGTTAAAATTAATAATTAATTACTTAATATAATTGTTAAAAATTAATATTTATATTATTTAAAATAACAAAAAGAAATAATATTCTCCTCTCTCTCTCTCCTTTTCTTTTGATATTTATGGAACTTATTTATAAAAGTAGATAATCTTTTGTTTATTTAAAATTAAAAATATCCCGCAATCCATCACTCTCTCTCTTTCTACCTATTATAATCCAACAATATCTACATATAAAACCTCTATTTGCCTTTCTCTCTCTCTCTCTCTCTCTCTCTCTCTCTCTCTCTCTCTCTCATAAAAAAATATATAGACATTCAACCACATGTTTTTTTTTATTATTATTATTATTATTTTCAAAAATGATGAATATTGTTATTATTGATATTTTTTACATGAATTTTTAATTTTTAAACAAATGAAAAAATATGAAGGGAGAGAGGGGGAAATTATTTTCTTTTATTATACTAAGTAACATAAATATTCATTTTTATAATTTTATTAGATAATAAAATATTAATTTTTGATTAAGTTAGATTAAAATTAGTCAATTGATTATACTCAACTCAACTCAACTAAGCCTTTATCCCAAAAATTTGGGGTCGGCTATATGGATTCGCTTTTTCCACTCTGAACGATTTTGGGTTAAATCTCAGAAATGTGTAATGCTTCTAAGTCATGTTGTACTACTCTCCTCCAAGTTAATTTAGGTCTACCCCTTTTTTTCTTTCTATCCTTTAACCTAATGTGCTCTACTTGTCTAACTGGAGCCTCCGTATGTCTACGCTTCACATGACCAAACCACCTCAATCTCCCTTCTCTCAATTTATCTTCAATTGGCACCACTCTTACCTTTTATCTGATACTCTCATTACGGACTTTATCTAGTCTAGTATGGCCACTCATCCACCTTAACATTCTCATCTCTGCAACTCTTATCTTAGATGCATACGACTCTTTCAGTGCCCAACACTCACTACCATATAACATAGCCGGTCGTATGGATGTACGGTAAAATTTTCCTTTTAATTTATTGGGAATCTTACGATCACATAAAACTCCCGTGGCACGTCTCCACTTCAACCATTCGGCTTTAATCCTATGACTAACATCCTCCTCATATCCCCCATCTACTTGAAGGACTGAGCCTAGATATTTAAAGTGATTACTTTGGGACAGTACCACCCCATTCAAACTAACTCCTTCCCTATCACCAGTTTGGCCTTCACTGAACTTGCAATGCATGTATTCTGTCTTCGTTCTACTTAACTTAAAACCCTTTGACTCTAGAGTACTTCTCCAAAGTTCTAGCTTGCTATTGACTCCTTCTCGTGTCTCATCTATCAGAACAATATCATCCACAAACATCATGCACCAAGGAATACTCTCTTGTATATGTTTCGTCAGTTCATCTAAAACTAATGTAAAAAGTCAATTGATTATAAATAAAATAAATTTATAAAATTAGTTATAATTAATAAAAATTAAAAAGTTTTAATTTTTTTAATTATTAAAATTATGTTACATATGTAATAATATATAAACAATAATATTTTATCACATCAACTACTATATCAGTAAAAATATAAAAATTTCTGTTGCATCACATGTCACATCAATAATAATATATTAAAAAAATAATATTTTTACCACATATTAATCTAAAATCTCTAATTTTAATTAAGTTATAATAAATATTAAATTTTTAAATTAGATTAAAATTAAAAAAAAATGATTGTAAAAATGTGTAACGGTTTGAATTTTTATTTTTAATAATAGGCTTTACTTTTTAAATTCCCCCAAACATACGAACGCGTCTCTTTCTTTACATTCCCTCCCACAGGGGAGACATCAAATGACTGCGTGGCTGCTGACTGACGCCAACTATGGAAATTGTCTAAACAGGTTCAGTTTTCCTCTTATCTTTCCCCCACTGCGTTTATTTCCGTCTCTCTAGCAGTCTCGCTCCCTCAAGCTTGTGCACTTATTGTTGCTGGTGGTGCTTCTGTCGCTTTCCACTCGCCGCCGCATGCGCAGCTGTTGATCTGTCCTCTCTAGAAGACCCTGAGTTCGAATGCGACCGGAGAGGATGAGGTATTAAGTGTAGTAGATTCTGTCTCGTTATAGAGTTTCAGGTCCATCACTCAAGGTGTTTCCCTCTATTCCGTATAGATTTTGGGATTTTTATTGGCTTTTGTTGTGTTGTAATTTACTGGTTTGTGCAAATAGAATTATAATTGGGTTTGATAAGCGACGGATTAGGGTAAATTTTGGGTTACACTACCTGTTGCTATCCCTAGAAAATATAGTAATTGTGAAGAAATGAGTTTTCGAAATCTAGAAACTTGGAGTGACCTTGGAACTTCCATGAGCAGTTCATTTGCGATTCCTAGGACCGAGTCGACTCACCATCGCCTCTATGAGTTTGCCAAATTGGCACTTATCAAGATATTTGTCCATCCCTACGCCACTGTATGTGCTTTTTGTCTCTATTTCTACACACACTTTCTATGTCTATATATGCTATTAATTGGGTTTGGTTTCTCGGCTGTGAAGGTGTGCGATTTGTATTGTGGAGGAGGAGGAGTGGACGCAGAGAAATGGGATGGTGCTCAAATTGGCCATTATATTGGAATTGGTATTGTATCAAATATATTCAGATTACTTTTTGATTTAGTTCATCTTTGCATGGAAGTTTTAAGTGTGATGAGAATGATAAGTTAATGAAGGTGGAGAAGGGGATAGATGGGATGTAATTAACCTTATTATTATACAGACTATCATTCTCTTTTAATTACAATTACATATTAAACTCAACTCACTGTGAGGTTGCCAGTTCTAACTCCAGTTATAGCCTTTTTTTTTTTTTTTAAAGGTTAGAGCTTAATTTCTATTTGCATTCTACCCGTTAACTTATCTTACTTCCATTCATTGTTAATTCACTTGTTTTAGGTAAATATGAACATACACCAAAATGTGATGTTCTCCAAATTTTTCCTTTGCTTTTTGTGTGATTCATATGGTGGCTTTTAGGTTTATATTCATGTTAAAAATATAGTTTAGGCACCACACCACCAAATGCACATATCATTAAGCCTTCTCAGTAATATATTTGGTCTCTCAGACAGTAATAAAGATGATGGAAATGCGATGTTATGTGATTTTTGTAGATGTATCATCATCTGTAGTAAGTGAGATGAGGGAAGCATGGGAAAGTCAGAGGAAAATTTACACTGCTGAGTTCTTTGAGGCTGATCCTTGCACAGTGCGTGTCTTTTTCTTCTTGTATATGATGCCATTTCTTTATCATTTTCTTTTTCTAATTTTTGGCTTTTGAACAAATGTTGTAAGATTTTGTTGGTCATGCTTTGTGTTCCAACTTAGGAATGCTTTGTTATTTTCTTTTTGAATATTTTTAGTGCATTGTATATATTTCTCTTCTTTACCTTTTTAATCAGGTTAACATGTAAACACTTCAAAATATAGTTCTGGGTTGTTTTAAGTTGAGACTATGTTAATATGACTTGACAAAGTATTTCTTTTTCAGGAAAATTTTGGAGTGCAGCTACAGGAGAAGGCCAACCAGGCTGATTTAGCATGCTGCTTACAGAATTTGCAGGTGTATAACATATTTTTGTGTCACATCTTCTAAGCAGATTTGCTCTCCTTCGGGAAAAACATGATGAATTAGTCAAATACATATGTAATTATGTATACATTCCGCTTTTGAGTGTTTTAATTGTAGTTATAATTCCTTTTGCAGTTGTGTTTTGAAAATGAGGAAAATGCAAGGAAACTTCTACATAATGTGTCATCTTTGCTTAAACCAGGGGGTTATTTTTTCGGTATTACTCCTGACTCATCTACCATATGGTATGAATAATAATCATCAAAAACATTTTTTTCCTTTTCTTCTTTTTACCATATGACTGGTCTGTAGGTGATGATGTGTATCAGAATCTTGATTGAGCTTCTCCCAGAAATTTATTTAATACTAGTTAAGTGCTTATGCTATGCATGTACTATATTGTTATTTTTTATGTAATATTTAATCAGTGTTATCAAGGCGAAAGGCGACACTAAGGCAACAAGGGGCCTTATGGCCTTAGTCGAGAGGCGAGAGGCGAGGTTTTTTCAAAGCAAGGCGCTATAGTCTAAATTATCTAAATCATAGTAAAAATGTATACTTGTAATATAAAAGTTCATATTAACTAGTTTGATATGTAAAAAAATGCATATTGAAAAGGAAAAAAAATACATATTATTTGCATTATATTTATATATAAAATAAAAGAAATTGAAAATTGTGCGTGCCTGTATTTTCAGTTTAAGTAAAAGATAAAAGTGAGATTGCAAAATTAAAACTCATAGCATAAGCAATAATATAAATAATAATAAGAGATGTTAATATAAAAGGAAAAGAAATTGTGCATACCTGCATTTTCAACTTAAGTACAAGATAAAAGTTGATGTTATAAAATTGAAATTCATAGCCTAAGTAACAATACTAATAATAGTAATAATAATAAAAGTTGTTAAATCATTAAATAGAACATGCAAATTCTAGAAGTTTAAACTTTAATAAATAGAAATAAGTCATAAGTTACAACAATCCAAATACAAGTACATAAAAAAAAAAGAACTTGTAACTAAAACTACTCATCATCAAGATTTCCAAAATCATCTTCATTTTCAATAGCTTCCATCACAAATTCTTCATTCTTTTCATCATCATCAACAACTTGTGAAGAGGATGCACCCCTCATTGAACGAGACTCTCGAAATGATAGAGTTTCAACTGTTGTTGATCTTACAGCTGATCTCGATTCATAACGAGATTCAGAAACTCCAGCTGCTCTACCAACACCACCCCAGGTCAACACATCATCCATGAAAACAAGGATATCATCATCATCATCCCCATTTCCCTTTTCTAATTCACCAAGCAACCACTCATTACTTTCATCAATATTTGCCAAATCAATTGGCGTGGTGATATCCCCAAAGGTGTATCGGCGTAGTAACGCTCTATTGTACATTACATAAACTAATTTGTCCAAGCGTTCTTGAAATAGCCGATTTCTTTGCTTACTATGACGCTGCCATTAATTTTATAATAACAAATAAGTTAAACTTAAAATTGAAAAGATTCAAAATAAAATAACAAAGAATATTAAATATAATAATTATTTTTTTACTTACGTGCTCAAATACACTCCAATTTCTCTCACAACTACTTGCACTACATGTGAGACTCAGAACCTTTATAGCAAAGTTTTGTAGGTTTGGAGTTGATGAACCATATGTTTTCCACTAAGTAGCTATTAAAATATAGAATCAATGATTGTCAAACTCAAATTCATAATATAATTTAATAAATGAGTTAGATGAAAAATTAATAAAAATATAAATGAATAACCTGGAGATTTTGTTGTTCTTCCTCTAATAGCAGAAGGATAACTAAACGTCCCTGTAGCTACCTTATACTTCTCAATTTCATTAATAATCATGTCAACTTTTGCTGAATCTTGTTCAATTTTATGAATGCACGAAAGCAAGCTGGAATTCACTTCTTCATCACACTTAATTCTCATCTTATTTGGATAAAAAAATTCAGGATTCAAGAAATATCCGGTAGCATGCAGAGGACGATGCAATTGAACTGACCATCTTGCATCAATAATCTAAAAAATATTCTTGTATTTCTTTTCATTACCATTGAATGAGTTGGCAATAGTTTCTTTAGCTCTATCCATAGCTTCATAAATATATACCATGGCTGGTTTTTTTTCATTATCAACCAATCGAAGCACATGAACAAGAAGACTAGAAACCTTAAGAGCATATACAACATGATTCCAGAAGGCAGAACTCAAAACAATTCTTTTACACTTTTTGCCTTTCAACTCTTTAGCCCATTTACTAGTTGTCTAGTTCTCTGAAGTAAACATTTTTCTAATGTTAGCCTTTTGCAGATGAATCCTTCCCAATGTAATAAAAGCAGTAGCAAATCTAGTTTGCCCTGGCCTTAGCAATTCTACTCCTTTAGTAAAACTCCGCAACATATTCAAAACTCCTGAAGAGCCGTATATGAAACCAATAAGCTCAATAGCTTTGCGGAATGTTTCTTTGAAAACCCTTATCTTAAAAATATCTTCCAACATCAAATTTATACAATGGGCTGCACATGGAGTCCAGTATAGATGAGGAAAATTTGCTTCCAGTATTCTTCCTTCCATAAACAAATAGATAATTCATTTCATTAATAATAAAAACAAATAAACAAATAGATTTTTCTTTTAATAGATAATATTAAATAAAAACTTTACCTGCTGCAATATTATTTGATGCATTATCTGTAAAAACTTGAACAACTTTTTCAGGACCAATTTCTATCAGTTCTTTCTCAATCAAACTAGTCAGCAACACTGCTATCTTTGATTTATTACTAGCATCCACTGATTTAATAAACACACTTCCTTTCGAGCTATTAACTAAGAAATTAATCAAGGTTCTTCCTTTTCTATCTGTCTATCTATCACACAACAATGAACATCCATAATTTACCCATTCTTCTTTATGAGACTGAAGAAGTTCATTTGTGGACTGTGCTTCCTTATTAAGTAACCTAACTCTAACCTCATGATAACTTGGAGGTTTCATTTCCCTTCCATAATTTCCTATTGCTCGAATCATTTCTCCAAAGCTATCATAATTCACAGCATTAAAAGCTATTCCTACATCATACATCCATCGTGCTATGGCAACACACACACGCTCCCTTAACTCCTCCTTAGCTGGGCTATTTTCATCAACAGTAGTTTGCCTCACATTTTTTCCCATAACAACCGGTTTTGGAGAAAAATGTTAAATAATCACAATTACAAATTCACATAATCACAATTACAATTACATAAATTTAATTAGCACATTTAATTACCTATCTAATAAAAATATATCACATTTAATTACCTATTTAATAAAAAAATAATCACAATCACAATTATAAAAATTTAATTAGCTCATTTAATTACCTATTTAATAACATAATCACATTTAATTACCTATTTAATAAAAATATATCACATAATCACAATTACAAATTCACACTACCCATTTAATTAGCATATTATTATTACATAACACCTATTAAGAAATAAAATGACATCACATTAAAATTTTAATAAATTTTTAAAAAAATTGCTATTGTCAAAAAAAAAATTGATGGAACTTGAAATAAATCCAGCAGCATGCCGGCATGAAATGGGAGCAGTGCAGAAAAAAGAAGAAAAAAAAACTGATTGCAGCAGTGAGAGGAGAACAGAGCAGATGAGAGTGAGAGGAGCAGGGAAGAGCATATGAGAGGAGAAAGCATCGTGAAAATGAGAGAGAGAGAGAGAGAGAGAGAGAGAGAGAGATGTCGACATACCTGGTTTTTTGTTTTGGCTTGATCTGTTGCTGGTGGCTCTTTGTTCTTGCTTTTTCAAACTGTTGGGTAGGTGAAGGACTGAAGGTAAGTTGATTAGGGCTCCTTTTATTTTTTGCTGTTAAGAAAAAAAAAATTAAATTTTACGTTTCTTTCACAAGGCGGCGCCTCAGTGCCCTGTCGCCCTCACCTTTCAGGTCTGGGGTGTCTGCCTTATCTCAGTCGCCTCGCCTGGGCCTGGGGAGTCGCTGGAGCCTCGCCTCGCCTCGCCTCGCCTCTCGACTCGCCCAACTCCTCTTCTCGCCTTTTACAACACTGTATTTAATAGTTTTTAATTTTATTTTTTATTATTAAATATTTTTATTTTTTATAGAGTATTAAATTATTTAATTTTTTTTTCAATATATATGTAGATAGAATTCAATTTAATGGTTAAATTACACGACACATAATTCTTTTATTACAATGACTATAGTCATTTTCTAATTATTATTATATTGAATATTGTAGAATAATTACACATGTTCTCAATTAGTTTTGACTCTAATCTTTACATGATAAACAATTTAACAAACATGAGACTTATTGATAAAGTTTATTGGGATTATTTGTGAAGTGGTCATTACCATGACTAAAAATGGCATTTGCTAATTTTTTTTTATTTATTTCTATATCCATATTTATGTTTGGATGCATAGATGTTTGACCATAATTAACCCTCAATATATAATTACAATAATAGATACTTTAATTTAATTTTACAATTACTATAATGAGTAGATATATTAATGGGAGCCATACTAATTAATTTGCTTATCGGGTCAACCATTTCTTGGAGGCCGCCATTATATATTTATATATTAGTTCGTTCATCATTCTATCAGATGGGTTTACTTAGATATCTAGTTCAGTTGTTTTTATCTGGTACCAAATAATTTGATTATTTGTTGAATGCCTTGTGTGCATATTTTTAGTAGCACATCATTGCATGGCACTGAATTCTTGATTATGTATGTGTGATTGTCAACATGTAATAATCATATTAAACCTAGCTTTCTTAGATGTGATTATGTTAAACCTAGCTTTCTTAGATGTGATTATGTATGAATTCTTGATCCGATAGTAATTCCATTCTTGTCATGTTTGTGCCTCAACTTTTCTGTACTTGAGCTCCAATTTCTTTTTGGTTCTAATCATTTAGAGATGGTAATTTTAGCATTAATGGCCATGCAGGGCGAAGTACCAGAAGAATGTTGAAGCATACCACAACAGAAGTGGCAGCATGAAGCCAAATATAGTTCCCAATTGTATTCGGTCAGAGAGCTATATGATAACCTTCGAAGTTGAGGAAGAGAAGTATATAGCATTTTAATTAATTTGTTATATTTGTGTTTCTTTTTAGATAATTTTCTTCAGATTTTTTTTTATATATTTTCCTATTGAATTCAGGTTTCCATTATTTGGAAAGAAATACCAGTTAAAATTTGCGCATGACCCTGCTGAAACTCATTGCTTGGTTCATTTTCCTAGCTTGATCAGGTTCATATCTTAAACTTATTATTGAATTTACATTCCTTACAGATTGTTGTTCTTATTTAATGTCATTTCCATACTGCTTGCTGGATTTGTAATGTAATCCCATGGTTGTCTTGTCCATGTTGATGTTTGAAACCTGCACAATGCTTTTGTTTTGTTGATTGACCATAAATTCTGTGAAGATTTATCTTCTTCAGAGACCAATATTGTTCAAGAGTCAGATAGAGTTGCATATTTTGGAGCCAGGGTTTTAAATTGCAGTCTTGATTGCTAGGGGTGAGCAGATTTCGGTTTAAACCGAAAAACCGAACTGAACTGAGTTAATTCGGTTTAATCATTTGGTTTTAAAATTCAATTGGTTCAGTTCGATTTATAAATTTTGATAATTTTGGTTAATCGGTTCGGTTCAATTATTTTCATAAAAAATAAAAAAAAATCAAACCGAACCGAATTTACTAATATATATATATATATATATATATATATATATATATATATATATATATATATATATATATATATCAAGGAAACCCTAATATTTTTGAGTTTTGATTTTTAAGTTTTTTTTTTATATTTTTGTTATTGATATATAATGTTGAAAATATGAAATTTTATAAAATTTGGTTTTATCGGTTTAAAACCGAACCGAACCGATATTTATTGGTTTGGTTCGGTTTTTGGTTTTTTCTTAATAATCTGTTTGGTTCAGTTTTTAAAATTTTTTATTTTCGATTTTCGGTTTTATCAGTTCGGTTCTAAACCGAACCGACCGTTTGCACACCCCTATATTGCATTCAGTCCTGGAGCACTGCAACGTGCCTCCACAGAAGTTATAGTGGGGTTATGGAAGACATTTATCTCATTTTGAACTATCGATTGCGCCCAATGCATATATTTTCCAGAATCACTATAATGCTGTAACCCCTAATACTCTCAATGAATTTTAATCATCTTTGTTCATACTTAATAGTAAATCTTATTTTATTTCAACTTGTTACTAAAGTATTTCAACTTATCCCATTATGGTCACTGTCATAAGACTCGTAACAGCCATTATGGTGGTGATTTTGAGAGAGGCATTGTGTAACACTTTGATATGTAATGTTAACTTAAGAAAGCAATGAATTTTTTTTTTTTTACTCTATATAAAAATTTAGCAGGTTCTTTAGTATTCTTGTCAAATATTTTACATGTTAATGTCACAAATATTCTGATGTCTGCATATGGCTATCTGCAACTAGGTTGGCCCGGGAAGCTGGTTTGGAGTATGTGGAGATTCAAAATTTGACAGAGTTCTATGATGATAACAGGTATTTGATTGCATCTCCTAACTGTACTGTATGCACTTATATCCAAGTGAACTTTTTGTTTATTTATTGGTATTGGAGATTAGCTACGCTGATTTCTCTTCTTCATTTGCTCAAAGAATGCATTTTGCAAGCATGCTATTGAATGCTGGTCCAAACCTAGTGGATCCGAGGGGAAGACTTCTTCCTCGGTCATTTGACGTGCTAGGTGCATACTTTTCTCTTATTTCCATTGACTCTTGAATTGTGTACTTGAGCATATTGCTCACATGTTCTTGGTCTTTTGGCCTTTTCCTTTGTAGGTCTATATACAACATTTATATTTCAGAAGCCAGACCCAGATGTTGCCCCACCTCTTGCAACCCCACTATTGCAGGACGATAGTTTCAATCATGATGAGGCAAGTATTTTTTATCTTATCAAAGGCTATGATGAGAGCATTGTCATGCTGTGCAGACTGCAGCATGGTTGCGTCTTCTACTTGGCCTTCTCTCTACTTTGCTTCAATGTTTTGGCCTCTCGTACACCCTTTCATTCAGCTACGATTTGCTTTTGATGTTGCAGAGAGAGTGGAAGGCAACTGTATGGAGAGACGATGAAAAGACTACAGAGCCACCACCACCACCACCACCACCACCACCACCTCTTGGACTGGGCAAGATAAGTGAACAGAAGGGGATTTTGGGTCCTGGGCCAGCAGATTTACGTTTCTCAGAGGCACTTTGACCTAACAATTGGAAGGAAGCAAAAGGAGCATAAAACACAAGAGGGTAACACCATAGAATGTATTTATCTAACTTCTTCATGGTTGTTCATAGGTTAACTTGCATGCATCCTTGTGTAACGCGTGTCTATGTTGTGCATGTAATTTAGACCAAATAGACAATGTTTGGAACACCCTAACAGAAATTGTAGTTTGCCTGAACCTGATCATTTTGTCAAGGTTTTGTGGGAATATTCAATGCACATCTTAAATGTTTAGGTCTGTTGAGCATTCAAACTGTTAATTCAGAACTTCTGAATTCTCTACTCCTCCCCTGTAGCTTGGGGAAAAAATTGAATATTATAAAAATTAGAGCATTTTTATTCAGCAGTTCTAGTCGGCTGTTAGCAGTCAGTGGTTAGATGTTGGTTGTGAATGGTCAATGGTTGACAAAATACTAACTGAAAATCTCAATTTTAAGTGGTATAGTTATAATTAGGAATTACCTATGTTAATGTATGTGGTTATTAATAATTTAAATTTAAATATTTTATAATTTTAATATATGAAATTAAATAATATCTTAATTTTTTTATTATTTATTTCTTATTTTATTTTTTATTAATTAAATATTATTTCATATTTTTTTTAATGAAGATTTCATAATAAAAATATAGTTATATAATAAAAACATTGCTTACAGATATATATATATATATATATATATATATATATATATATATATATATATATATATATATATATATTATTTTTTATTAATTAAATATTGTTTCATATTTTTTTATTAATTTTTTATTTCTCACATTTTTTAATAAAGATTTAATAATAAAAATATATTAATATAATAATAAGATTACTTAAAGATATATAATCATTTGAAGTTGATTTAATAATATGATTATTTTTGTCATTTTAAATATTAAAATTTTGTTATATAGTTAAAAGAAAAGTAAAAGAGAATTAAATAGAAAACATTATGTGATAATATCATAGACAATGCCATGTGACAATATTATGAAAGAAAACGCCATGTGGCAATATTATTAGAATATCTTCCTACTTTATATAAATATATATATAGATTTTGATTAACTTTTGAGTAACTGTTATAACCACTAATTTCTGAAAATTTTATTCAGCAGTTGGTCTTAACAAACACCTCAAACTAATCCGAAAACAGTGTTTAACAAACACTTAAGTTAGCTTTCAATTACATAATCAAATGGGCACTTAACGTTCACAAGAATGATCTAAAGAGAAGTAGTATTAAAAAAATTTATAACTTTGAAGTATCAATACGAAATTGATTTCAAATATAGTTGAATGGCTAAGAGATTCAAATAGCAGACAACAATTATTCTATTTTAATTAAAACTGTTTATAAACCTGAATTAAATTTTACTAAAATTGATAAAATCTGTATCTGCACATTTCATTGAACTTTACATTCATTGGCAAAAGCAAAAGACCTGCTTTCTTTTGCTTCAAATGGAGGAAAGGGCCTCAAAATTTCCACTCTTCCCAATTCCCATTGGTTAGACCCTAAAAATAATGAAAGTGAGTGCAGTTCCTAGCAGTTCCCTTGTCATATAGAGGAAACCATTATATAAAGCCGATAGTATTGATCAAGAGTTGGGGCAGAGATGTCCCAGTACAATGTTCACTGTCATTGCAAAACATCAAACTTGACATTGAGCACCAATTCTTTTATCCAAAACGTCAAAGCAAAGTGGTTCCAAGTTCTTGTACATGTAGTTTCCTTGGACCCTAGTTGTTACTTGTAAATGTTCTCATATTTGGCTAAACATGTAAACACGCAAGATATGATCCTCCATACAACCAGTTAATGCACAACACAGAAATCCTCAGTTGTGTTCTAGTTTCCCTTATTTGAACGACAAAATTAGGACTGTTTGCTTTAATCTTCAAGCTCAAGGATCTTTACCACAGATGCATCACCAAGCTTCTGGCAAACAACAACACGATCATGTGGCTTTATAACACCAATTGCCTTGCCATGATCTAAAGCCACCTTCAGAACTGATTCATTTGTCGCATTTGTAGATTCAGCCTGTAAAAACCAAGTCATATCCATTTTATCAGATAACTTCATCATTCTATGGGTTGAATGTCCCTGAGGGTTGAAATGAGAAATTAAATGAGCTAAGAGTATTGGTCATTGAATATGCCAGTATGCTAAGCAATTGAAGTATGTGCCTCCATAAGAGGGTAAGAAATTTAACTAGGCACAAAATCTCCAAAGTTAAGCCTACAGATGCCTCCGTGGCATTTCACATATACTATTGCTAATACCCCATGTAGATGTGTATAGACTTCTGGTTGAATGTCAACTGTCAAGAGGACTGAGGACTAAAAGTTAATTCTCAGGATCGCCATGGAAACACCCTAATGATTTGAACAGGACAGTTCCAACATTAGAAACTTGGATGTACGAGTGGGGGGTTTTACAAGGAAGAGAGAGACCAACCCCTCAACGTGTAGCCCAAAGCCCAATGATCTATAGAGAAGACTCAAATATCCAAATAAATAATAAATAAAATTAACTCTATTTAGATTCAAAGGGGAGACTAAGCCAAGGTGTTATAGCTGTTGGAATAAAATTCCATCCATATACCTTCTACCTACTCATTTGACATATATAAATATATGAAGATAAGTGGGAAAAACCAATACTTACTGGATGTCTAGGATCTGCTAGGATAGGAAAAAGTCCTCTGACAATTAGAGACTGCCTTGCCTGCCACAAAATAATTAAGAGGCAACAAAGAGGAGTAATGAGCTTCAAACACATTCATGAAATGACAAAAAACAAAAAAGATCTAACTAAACAAAATTTATAAATAACAGAGATGAACACAAAGGAATAATTACAATATATCTTTTATATGAGCAAACTGTTGGATGTTTCTCTCATACAAAAGAAACAGATTACAAAAATTTTCTTTGCAGCAAACACATGTTGTCATGCATGGATGAATTGTGACCGTACATGTGCTTTTGTTTCAGAGGTACTCAACATGGTCAACCTACTCTTTGAATGCTCTTAACACAACTTATTTCAACATCATCAGCAAGTGAAAAATCATTGACATCCACAAAACTGCTACAGGCATGCATGACAATATGCTCAATCCAGTAAATTAAGTTACAAGACAGCTTTTGTTTTCAGGGGTTTCTTATTTTGTATAGCAAGGTGTAAGAGACAGATGAAATGGCAAAAAGGAGTAAAGTTAATCACAAAAATATTTTTTCTATAATGAATATGTTAACCAGTTAATCAAGAACTAAACTGCATATTTTTGAAACAGTGAAGACTTAACTGTTTATTACATTAAACCTTGGGTAGGAGGGTCCTGATAATTAACCCTAAATGAAATGCTTTTTGTTGTGATCATGAGGGTACCAAGCTTCAATGAAATTCTTCAAGGAATGAATCAAGTAGAGATAGGCAAGCTTAGCATGCTAAAAGAGTTCAAATGGCTTATATTGATTCAAGTGTTCAAGAACGGAGTTGATAAGCTTGGGATACTTAAAGAATTTAAAAGGATCATATTGGTTCAATTATGCAAGGATGGAGATCACCATGTGCAAGGCTAAGCAAAATTACCTTTTAAGGGCCAAAATTACCAAATTTCTCCAAAATCTTCAAGAAGCCGCAAGTTTCACGGCCTGGGTGTGACCAGGTAATGAAGAACACTTTGAAATTCTACTCGTCAAGAACTAGGCACGTAATAATGGAAGGTGCACGCCCTAGGCATGCAATATTTGTAACACCTTGAATTGTTACTTGCCAAGAGAAATACGCTCTGGCTGTGTAATTATAAGAGGCGCACATCCTCGATGTGCGATGTTCGTACCTCATTTTTGGACAGCCTTGATTGGTTTTTTTGAAATTAATTTGATGTTTCTAGGGTTTTATATGATGTACGCCTTAGGCTTTTAACAGCCACCTATATAAACCTTGTATTTTTCTCGTTTTAGGAATTAATCAACAATTCTGACATACATTGAAATCAATTGAGAGAAGTTGATTTAGCTTGCAAGATTAATACACTGATATTCTTGGTTTTCTATCACAAGTTGGTATTTGGTCTTGAATCTTTTGAATTCCTAATTAATTTATCTACTTGGTTCTCTTTCGCATAGTTTAAATTGGGTTAAGTAGTATTAATTAGAAGAACCTGATTGTGAGCATTCCTTGGGGTCGATTCAAATATTTTGTGGGTTCTTTAGCAAGTCCAATGAGTTCGCATCACTTTCACGACAATTAAGAGGCAAACAAGGAAGCATATATCTTTGACACAATAACATGTATGCAGACAAATGCTTTTCAACATGATGAACATCTCAACTCATCATTTTACCCTAGTATAACTGTGTTGAATAAGGATACTTAGGCAATGGTATGACAATTAATCAAATTAGTGGGAAAATCAATAAAAAAAAATTTGGAAAATAGACAAGCCTAACACCTGGACATGTAATAACATAGATAATTTAAGTTAAACTAACAACAAGTATCAGGCGCAAATGGCTTCCTATCTCCCCAGTCGAAAAATTGATTCAATTCATGTACAATTACAAGTTTCATGAGTGGCTTCCCATCTCCCCATTGGGGAAATTTCTTCACTTTATTTATGGTTAAATGTTTCAAAAAAGAGCATGGATGATGAAAACCAATTAAGCAATTTCAACAAGAAGCGAGTAGTCATCAAGAAATCTTTTTTGCCTCGTCTAAAATCTAACTATAACTTAACACAAAGACAACAAAAACAAAATTATTATGGTTCCTTGTTCTTCCTTAACCAAGAAAACATGAATTGAAGTGATGAAAATTGGTTCAGTATCCTTGACAATACTCCAATCTAGGGGTGAGCATCAAACGGTTTTAATCAAAAAACCAAACCAAACTAAACTAATCTAATTTTGTCTTTCAGATATTCAATTTCGGTTATAAATTTTAAAAAAAATTCAGTTTTTTGGTTTGATTCAGTTAATTTAGTAAAAAAAAAAAAAAAGGAACTGACTGAACCAAACCGAATTGTAATATTAACTTAAAGTGCTGCCTTTTTGCTTTTGTGTGCGTGTGTATATACACATTAAAAACTAAGTTCTCTCAATTTCTTTCATAGCGCTACTTTGCTCTTAGTCTCACCCTCCCTCTCAAATCTCAATTCCTTCTCCCTTCTTTCACAGCCCGTCTTGCCTGCCTTCACCACAGATCTTGTGCCTCAAACCCTGAAGCAACATACTTGACACCAAGGTTTTCAAAACTGGCCCAATTATTGAATGTATGAAGGTTGAGGGTTAAGGGTTTAAGGTTTACTAAAGTTTAACTAATATATTGTTAAATAAATATTATAAAACTAATAATAATACTTTATTATAAATAATAATTTTATATATCTTATAAATAATTATTAAAATAAATTTAATTAAATTTTAATTTGTAAATATTTTTTAAAAAAGTGATTTAAACGGTTAATTAAAATTTTAAATAATGATATTTAATTATTTATAATATAAGAAATATTTAAAACTAAACTTTTTACAACAATAAAAGTATTCATATAAAAAAATAGAAGTTAATATATTAAAATTATATAACATAATAAAAAAAATTTATATACTTTTTATTGTGTTACGGAAAGTCCATATTCCTCTTTAGTACAGGTTTTATATTCCTAAATAGATACGGTTTGTATTCCTAATTAATAAAGTTATTTAGATAGGATTTATATTTTTAATTACATGGAGTAATTAAAGGAGATTTATGTATAAAGATGTAATGTTCTATTTTATAGAATGAATGACAATAATAAAGATATAGCCTTTAAGTTATTTTCGTTCTCTTCCCTTCCATCTCTTTCTTCTTTCTACTTCTAATTATTAAATCTTAACATATTGTATAAATATATTAAAATAAAAAAAAATCAAGTTAACATACTAATAAAATAAATTGTTTACACTATTTTTTATTGAGTGACAAGTAGATAAAGTTAAATTTTTTTTATTTTACTTTGCAATAGTTGTAAATTAATAATTATCAATTATTTTATACTTAATGTATTTTATATATATTTATTATAGTAACATAATTGCAAAAGAAATCTACAGCTCATATGGTAAGTTGTCACAAGTTACATCTTTTGGGACCCAGGTTCAAATCTTGGTAGAGCCTTCTTTGCTCCATGGTCTTGCCTCCAGCATTGCAACTCGTAGTTTACTACTTCTCCAACAAGTATGTTGAGATGGATTTTTTCTAATGCCTTCTCCATCTCGCGAGCCCATCTAATTTGTTACCAGGCTCATTTGTGACGCCAAACCTTCTTCTTTGTTTGTAATTTTGTTCTTTGTGTTGGTTAATTACTGTGATATTAACAATGATATTGATAGTTTATTACTTTATTTTGATTTGTATATATTGGATTTGCTTTAAATTTGATGATTTATGTTTAATTTGTTTTAGTTCTTGTGATCTGTAATATTGGATTTATTTCTGTTCTTGTCTGGTTATTGAAAGTTGAAGAACTGATGGACCGAACCAAACTGAACCGGACGATTTTATTTTAGTTCAGTTCAATTCAGTTATTTCTTAACTTGGTTTGGTTTCTCAAAAAAGATAATTCGGTACTTTGGTTTTTTCCGGTTTGGTTTGGTTTGGAGCCGAACCAACGGATTGCACACCCCTAATCCAAACAAAACTGAATAAAAGAAAAGGAATCCATGTAGTCAACTCCAACTATTTTAGACTAAAGCTTTAGTTGTGTATGACAAGAAACCACTTAACCTAAGTGCTCAAATTTGTAAGTAAGAACTCAATAATAGGTTGAATCTCTAACACGCCCCTCATGCAAAACCCATTGGCCTTAGAGCGTGGATAAGAAATCTTGCAATTTTAATTAATCTAAAAGCTCAAGCTTGTAGGTGCGTGTCCAAAAATAGTTCATATCTTTAACATACCTTCTCACACAAAGCCCAAGTGTTTATATGAGATCTTTTAATTTTAATTAATCAATGGTGGGGCACTCAAGAATTGAATTCTAGACCTCAAAGAGACTAATAACATGATAAAACTGCTAAAGCTAAACGCTTGTAGGTGAGGGCTCAATAATAACATGTCTGATAGAGTCAAGTTGGATAAAGTATTCAAGCATTGAATTAAGGGGGGAACAGGCAAAGTAACTAGTTGCAGCCAAAAAACTATATCTAATCATATGCAATAGCATACCTCAAAAGCACCAGAGAAGGTCCAGCGCAGTTGATTTGTCTTAAGCCGAGGGATAACAACAGATATCACAGGCATTGTTGGCCTGTACTTTGAGATTAACCTGCATTGATAAACGAGATATGAAATTCTAACAAACTTATAGATCAATAATTTCCTTTTTTCCTTATTCTGAAGAAAAGCAATGTCTCATCATCTCAAAGGGATTTCAAAAGGCAGCTCAAAATCAAATTCCCTTTTAGATAAAAACTGTGTCAGTGGAAAGATGTTAAAATAATAGAAAAATAGAAAACCTTGCAGCTCTTCCTGTTGAAGTGAAGCATAGAAGGACAGAAGCCTTCACCTTGATAGCAGCACGTACCTAAATTAACAAAAAAGTAATGAAAAAAAAAATAAGTATAATACAGTGGTGGAAAAAAATTCCCAGGCCTTTAATGCGTCCAATGTTATAAAACAAGCATAACAAGTAACATGTAGCATTAAGAGAATACCGCAGACGAAGCGATAGATTCTAAATGGCTCATTGGTTCTCCAACATGCTTTAAAGTCTTCTTGTAATACAGATCTTGATTGAAAACTTTCTCTGCCTGCAGATGAAAATTTCATTCAATGACTAGGATAAAGTTTACATTAGAAGAACAAAAAAAATAAAAGTCACGATAGATGTCAAGTTAACAAAATTGGTTCAATAACCAAGAAATTTGTAAATATGCCTTTTTTACCTTTATCATCAGTTATGACAATCAGCCCAAGCCAACTCAATATCATGATTGAACACATCAGGATAGATTCTAGATGTGGAAATTGGTGAGATATGAATTTGATGTAGTATATACATAACCCTAGGTCCAATTACAAGAAATAACTTATTTGGGCTAGTTGAGCATGGCTGTTACCATTGGTATCCAAGCCAAACTAGTTAGAAAATTATATGGAGTTGATGGGCCTATGAGAAAAGGGCTACCATGTTTAGAGACAAGGTGTAGCCACCCGAGACACCAAGAGATGGGGCTGCTTAAGCCACTTAGTCGCAAATTTAAATGGGTAAGATTGTGACATAGTGATATTGTGACATCCCACAATTCCCCAATCTATTTTTACTTCTCCCATACATCAAGGAAGACTTTTCACGCATGTTTTCAACATTTTGTTATGGAAAAATACAAATTGAAACTATTACGTTTCTAGCCACACTTGAATTATTCAACTTAGAGCCATTAAGGGGAAGAGAGGCTCAGGCATTTCGTCTAATGAGGCTAGCAGCATAGCCCAAGAAGATATTACAATGGACAAAAGCTTTGAGTCATCGCCTGACTTTCAGGCACCAAAATATATTTTCAAGCCATGCAACCCAGGCAAAGCAGATCAGAAAGTCTGCTCCATGTCCCATGCCTTACCATAGTTGAAGGAAAATAAATATAAATTTGTAAAGTAAAGACGTGAAGGAAAAAAAAAATTCTATAGCAATCCAAAGACATTCAAAACAAAGCTTTGTGTGTGTGTGTGTGTGTGTGTGTGTGTGCACGCGTGCTTGTGTGTGTGTTTTTGTATGCTTGAGAGAGAGGATCATGGATAACTTAGCTATGTAAGGAGAAAACAGAAGGCAACTATGATAATTGGAAACTTACCTCAGCACAGATTCTTCCCACAACAGAAATGGTCTCAACAGGGTACAATCCCCGCAGGGTCTCTGCACCTAGAAGAATTGCATCACTGCCTAAAGAAAGAGGGGAAAAAAAAAAAAAAGCAATCATGATAAGTCATATTAGTATAAGCTTGACATATACATTATAAAATAATAGTTGCAATTTATCAGGCAATGGTAAAGAAATGCAACATTAAGATGGCAATAAGCAGCTATATCTTTTTTCTTGACAGAAAAGATAGTATAACAATATCCACAGCAGTACAACATGATGGAAGTCCACTAATTACATAAGGTATCATAATGTCAGACCACTGAAATTTTACCATCCAAAACTGCATTGGCAATATCAGTTGCTTCAGCACGAGTAGGTCTCAAATTGTCAGTCATACTGTCAACAACACGAGTAACCACAGCAGGCTTTCCGGCCATGTTGCACTTGTAAACAGCAGCTTTTTGAAATAGAAATACCTATAAAGTTCAGAAGAAGATACTTAGTTGCATTTCAGAAGTTGATCATCCCTATTTTAACTCTCTTAAAGTACAAAAATATTCACTTACAACTAAATGGACATGAATGTCCTCTGCCTAAAAAGGAATTAAGATGCTAATTTCCATTCTTGATATTACGAATCTCTCAATGAATTCTAATATTTTTTCCTCAAAAAAATTACTTCATATCCAAACAAGACGTATACTGACACCTAGATTCAAAAGGCAAAATTATCCAAGATTTGAGGGTTTTCCCTGCCAGGGACAGGGGGGTTGTGGTTGCGGTGTTGTGCTTGTGACAGGTTAAAGTGCATAACACCATTAAGGCTCATTATTCCCCACATAATCTCTGTAATGTTGGTATTTAGTCTCTCTCAGTGCTGATGAGTATAATAACTTGAATACACAATGAACTTAAAATTTTCACCTTCTCTGGTGGGACATCTATGCCCAAATTTCCACGAGAAATTATGATACCATCTGCTTCTTGTAGGATTTCATCAAAATGAGTTAATCCCTACAACCATACAAAATAAGAAAAAATGGAAAATGGGAATTCAGAGTGAAATTCAAGTGTAAGTATAGTACTAGAACAGAATGGAAAAGCTAAAAATTTATAATTCACCTCTGCATTTTCAAATTTCGCAAAAATTTGAGTTTGACGGAGGTCTCCAAGTTTAGAAAGAAAATCCCGGGCCTGTGTAATAGAATAAGCAACTACTATTGAATTTATATAAAGGAAATTAAGAAGAAATTACTTATTAAAGCTAGAAACTGATATAAAACAGAAAAGACAGAGAAGATAAAAGAAAAGGAGGGTTGAATGATAAACCTAAAAATAAAATACATAACCCTGTCCACAGAAAAATCCTTACATGGCGAATATCTTCTGCATGGCGGGTATATGAAAGTGAGAGAAAGTCTATATTGTTCCGAACACCCCATGTGCTTATGACCTGATAATGACAATTGAAATATCATGAAACCATTTAAAGAAACAGTAAGCGCATATTTCTCACAAAGGGAATATCCTGCCCGCATTATGTGTATAGTTGGCAACAAAACATTTTGGTGAATCAAAATATATTATAAAGTTCCATAGAACGAATGTGGTTCACAAACTATTTAATGAATCATATGAATAACTCAAATAAATGATTACTGAATAATGACACTATCTTTTTCAGATGGAAGAAAAAAATTTTACTAAAGAAAAATCAACATGGTGGATGTGCCCTTTGCAATTAATACAATTACAAGAAATAATCCTGAAAAACATAACAAAAAAATTGATTAAAAAAATATCATGAATAAAAGTTAGAGAGGCTCTTTTAAAAGCCCCTGTAGCAAAAGAACCCAGGAAAATAAATTTATTTCTCATTAATTACAAAGGAAAATATTGATTCTTAAAATAACACATTTTTTTCCACCCAAATACTCCAAATCATGCAAATATAGTGCCATGCCCCAGCCTCCAAGCCTCTCCTCTCCTGCCAAAAAGCTTCAAGTTTAATTTTCATAACATTGTCTAATGTCTCTGAACGAACCCAAGTTTCCTTTAAAATAGGACTCATAGAGATCCCTTAGGTGGTCCCACAATCTATTCCACGTACAAAAATGTGTTGAACTACTTCAACAAGTCCACACATAAGATATCCAGCATCCCCTAAAATTCCAACTAAAAAGGTAAAATGATTTTTCGTTATCTTGATTGAAGTAAAGAGTTGGGAGGCTCTTTACTTCAACAAGTCCTTGATGCAGGTTCGATTCCCACGACCCACTCTAAATTCTTTAAAATCTATATTCTCTAAAAAATAGAAATTAAAAAAAAATTAGAAATAATATTTATATATATAATTTGAATATATAGAATATATAAATATGAATATGTTTTCATTTAAATATTATTATAACATTTATAACTATATAATAACTATTAAACTATAACTATATAATTAAATTAGTTAAATTATATAGTTATGAATCAATAATAACTATATAATTTAACTAATTTAATTATATAGTTATAGTTTAATAGTTATTATATAGTTATAAATGTTATAATAATATTTAAATGAAAACATATTCATATATATATATATATATATATATATATATATAGTCTATGATAGAATAAATCAAAATTAATAAAAAAATATATAATAATGTAATAAAATGTACTAAGAGAAATGCAATTGTAATAAGAAAATTAAATTAGTAACTCTAGAACTTCTTCATAGTGCCTTCGTTCCATGCCTCATTTCATAGGGAACCTCAAAGTGGCTCAAAAGCATGTAATGTATCTATCAGAAGATAAAGGCCACATAAATAAGTTTTACTTTTAAGTCAAAGAAAATATAATGCAGAACCACAAAACAGAAACAACAATGAAAAAAGAAAACTGATAACTGAACTTTTCAAGTTAATTATCAATCTATCAAAAGCAGCCTGACATTAAAGAACCCATAAAACAATACTTGCAGTGCCGGATATAGAAAAAAATATCATCTGGGGCTAACATGTAAAAGATTTTTCTGTGATAAAGATTTTTTTTTTAAATAAAAAGAGCGTCAGTTGATTTGTCATTTGCAAATATTTATCTATTACTAAAAAAAGAGGGTTTAATAATTAAATTTATAAGGGTCAATCTAAACAAATACACACACGCGCGTGCGCGCGCACGCACACGCACACACATAAAAGTAATTTAATAAAAAAGAGGGATCAATTGGCCCCTCATTTAAGTAAGTACATCTGCCATTGAATACTTATATATTCAACTTAACTCGATAAAGCCTTAATCCCAAACTAGTTAGGGTCAGCCACATGGATCTATTTCCTCCATTCCACTCAGTTTAGGACTACATCTTCAAAAAGATCTAAAGCCACTAAATCCTTTCTTCCTACTTAACCAAACATCTGCCTACCCCTAGGTCTACCTCTCACTTTCTCATCTCATATAACATAAACGTGCTCAAACTTCTATACTGGTGCATTTGCCGGTATATGCTGCACCATCTCACTTTCTTATGTTGTATAACTTCAATATCCTCAAACTTCTATACTGGTGCTTTTGCTAATCTTTGATGCATAAACCATCTCAATCTCCCACCTCTCAAATTTTCCTCAATAGATATCACTTCCTCCTTTATATGAATGCATTCATTCCTTATCCTGTCCATACTCCATCCTTATATTTCTGCATGTTGAGAAATTTGAGGATTACTTATATAAGGACCATGAAAAAAGCCCCCAGTGAAAATTGAAAATTTTCAGTCTCTTCCCTAGTCCAGAGCTAAAACAAAAATGGAAAGCAGTTCTTGATGAGAAATACAAACAAAGACAGACTACTGATAATACCAACCACACAAAAAATACATAATCAAGCAGAAACACCAACCTCCTTATCTTTATCAGTGAGGGTAGGCAGGTCAATACGAATTTGAGAAACATGCAATGTGTACAATTGCCCACCCAAGGTGGCAGAATTCTTTATCAGGCAAACCACATCTTCACCATTTATTTCAGTGACCTACAATATCAAATTGAAACTTCATGAAATACATATAAGCATACATCACATAATCAATAATCCATTTGAAGTTGAGAATCAGAAAATGTTTATTTTTCAAGCATAGGTTCCTTGGCTTGCTTATGAAACACCAAGTTTACTTGAAATGGTCGAGCAACTAGAAAATCAAAAAACTCTTTTCTTGTTTTAAAGAAGTGACTGATGTATCTACGAAGTAGAAGACTCAGCATGTCTTAATTAAGTTAAAACTTAAATATTAACACCTGTCAGCTCAGCTGAGAATAGCAAATTGAGCATTCACAAATGTTGCCTTACCTCTAGCCACACAGTAGTAGTTTCACTTCCTGTAAACAGGTATTGACCAATAAAAATAGTATCTCCCTTCTTCACTGCCTGCAAAAGACCATATTGGAGTCCAGTTAAGGCAATGGAAGAGAGAGAGAAAAAAAAGTAAGTCATAGCTTACAATCATCAGATAAAATACTAATAATTAATAGATATATTCAACTTACAATTTGCATAATATAACTTAGTAGAAGTGGAGAGGGCAAGGTATCGAAAAAGAATATGGGGAAAAACTATATGGAAGAAAGAAAAAAAGGTAGAAATCTTCTTTATAGGTCCACTAACTAAATATAGGTAAGAACATCTATTAATCCAAAAATCTAATAAGAATGACATCAAAAGCATAGAATCAAAATAAAAGTGTCCCTTAAAAAGTAAAGCATAAAAAATAAATACTTTAAAGTTTTAAATAAGTTAAAGGCTTATAATTTTCTCTTTTATTTTACTAATTTATGCAAACAATACTTATTAAAGCATAGATCCAACCACCAGTTCTCATCAGATCCAACATCCAAGTAATTCAAGCTGATAATAAAGAAGATATAAAACAAAAGTGAGAAAAACGTTACAACAGTTTCTAATCCAGTTTAGAAAACTAGTCACAGAGTTCATAAATCCTAAAGCAATTCTAAGACCAACAGCATAAATACAACTCTTGCTGATTTTGGAAAATTTCAGTGTCACCAGCTCACTGCAGAATTCTTTTTTGTCTTTTTGTTTATAGGTAAAGAGAATTTCTATCGAAATAGGGAAGTCATAACAGTAACTCAGCCAACTATACATGGAGTTGTTTGTTTGTCAACAACTACTGCACCCAAATCCACATTAAAAGGTAAAATCAATATGTTTTAGAAAATATTGAATCTTTTGAAAATGAAGAGAAACATAATCAATGAAACCAAAATGAATCTACATGACACGTATAATTACTGTACCTTTGACAGGCCAGTAAAATTTATAGGTAGCAGATTTGAAGTGGCTTCTTTGTCTTGATCTGGTGTTAGGACAACAGATGTATCTGCCTGAAGGGAAATTGGATGCTCTGCTCTATTGACTACTTGCAACTCCGGGCCCACTGTATCCAGCATGACCTGGAATAAAAACCAGGAAAAAAAAAAAGAAAAAAGGCATACAAGAGAATGAAAAGGATAGTTAAGTCTAGTTAGGGAAAAGGATGAAAAGCTCATAACCTGCTAAAGTAAACTACAAACAATATAACAATATATATACAGTAACGGTAGTTAACCAAGGAAAACAATTTTTGCCAAATTCCATAACATTTTGAATATATGCTCAAATTATTATTTGAAATAAAAAACTTCAAAAACAATATTTTAACATAGAGATGCATTTCACGCTTCTTAAGTACTTTTGTAATGTGCCAAACACAGTCATTGACCCCATTTAGCATGTAAAAGGAATATAATAACCACAATGATATACATTCAAACAAAAACATCAGATTAGGGATAATGCAGTTGCTAAATTATTAGGAATCACACCTAAAGTATATCGAACAGATATGAAAAGTGTCAAACCATCATATGTGTGTGTGTATGCACATATATTGTCAAAGCAAAATGAAGAAGGAACAATTTAAACCAGTGACATATACCAAATGGAATAGCGACAAGCTTACCGCACAGAGCTTCTTGGTGCTCTTGACTGCTGCTTTCAGATTATCCAATGTCTCTTGATGATATTCAGCATCACCCCATGAAAAGTCAAACCGTGCCACTAGACAAGAAAAATGGAGAATGAACCTAAAAGCAATTCAGATGTATAAGTCCAAAATGTATTCTGGACTTCATTTATTTTATTTTTTTCCCGAAAGTAGGCGCATGATATGTACATGATATCTAACAAACATAAAAAATAAGTTTGTTTGAACTATTTAAATTTGTGGGTTTTGTAAGATCCAAAATCCGCATACAAATTTTTTAGTGGAATGAGGCGATTCAATTTTCATATCCCACTAAAACTTCCAAAATAAAGATAGGATAAAGAAAAAAGGAAAAAGAAAAAACTGTCAACTTTAGAGGAAAGCTATTTCAAACTGAGGATAAGATGGGGAAAATACCAGACATCCCTGCGTTCAAACAACCAGAAATGATCTCAACAGTACGCGATTTTGGACCAAGTGTCCCAACTATCTTTGTCATCGCAGGAAAGAAAGTCTGCAAAATACAGTCAAAACGTATGAACTCATTGTCTTGACTATAAGCATAATTCCAAAAGACCACCGATGCAGATTGCGCTATCACAGAACCCGTATTTTGTCTAAATCTAAGAACTTTCTCCAGATGCTAATAAATTCCTTTTTTTTTTCAATAAATATGGAAAAAAAAAATAAAGTAAACCAATTAGTTTTACTAAGCTCTGCTGACAGGTAGTCATCCTTTTAGAATCCAAAATATCAAAAATGCATAATTCCAAATATTTTCTCTGGAAACAAATAAATCACTACGTAAAAGGAGAAAGAAAGAAAGAAAATCAAGAAAATGAAACTTTCATTCTGCAAAAGAAACGAAAAGTCAATTTTACTTGACGAATCACTTGCAGAATAGATAACCAACAGAACACTTTAAAATTCACGTTCCTTCTACTGACACCTTATACTTCCCGCATTTTCTCAGCAACCAAACACAAAATCAAATCACAAAAAAATTATTAAAAAAAAAGGAGAAAATCAGATAATCACAGTAAGCAAAGCTCCATCTTGTATCCTCTACTTATAGCACACACTTACTGATTTTGATGGCTCAAGAATTGAAGCCATCCTTATAGGCTCCTCGAGAAGCAAATGATTTGAATTCATTTTCGATCAAATTTGAAAAACTGAAACCGATTGGTGATTGATCAAATCAGAGATTGACGAAAGTGAGAGAGAAAGAGGGCAGTGGGTGAATTGACAACAAGGCGTGATTTCGAGCTGGCCATTTTATAGTGTGCAGAAAAGAGATTTTGTAGTACGGGCGTCCTCACGAAATATTCGTGTTGTCTCTTTAAGTTCTTATTTCATTTTTTTTAATTATTTACTTTTTTACTATTAACTTTTATTAAATTTAAATTTAAAATTTCACAATTATTAAAAATATTTCTGATATTAATTTAATTATATAATGAATAAATTTATATATATATATTATGCTATAAAAAAATAAAATATATAGTGTATTTAAACTAAATTAAATAAATTACATTATATAAGTTATTTAGTAAATATGTTTAAATTAAAAAAATAAATAAATTTAAAATTATGTTTAAAAAATTAAAATATTTATTAGAAAATTTATAATTTATATTTAATTTATTATAAATTTAATATATAATATATATGATATATATATATAAAGGTTTAGCCGTTTTGTGGTGCGGTAGGGTCGTGTCGGTATTGAGCCGCGGATTTGCACTAGAAAACCACGGACCGCAGTTGTAAAAGTGACAGTAGAGAGAGAATATTCGTGTGTGCTACAAAAGTATGCTCCCATTGTCGGATACATGGTGCGGGAGCAGGGGATTCCAACTCCTTGTTTTTAATTATTAAACTATTTCCTCAATTTGGCCTTTAGTGTTGGTCACCAAGCACGAGACTCTTACGGATTTATAATAAGGTGGACGTAATTTATTTGTTGATAATTATTATTGAATGAATCAAAAATAATTTATTTAATAATAAAATGTATAAAATAAATAAAATTTAGGATGCTTCCCATGTATATAAATTTTATTTAACAAGTCAGGCTTATTTGAATTATTGATAAAATTATTATTGAGGAAATTATTTTTTAAAATATACTAATTTGAGAATATAAAAAATAATTTAAAATTAAGTTTATGTTTTAATTATAAAAATATTAACACAATAAAATTTTTTTTAAATTGTTTTTTTTAATGACATTTAGTGTGTAATAACTTGAAATTTTAAGATATAGATTTTATATTTTTTTATATAGCATTTAAATATTATTTTATTATTATTCTGTAATTTTAATATATTTTATAAAATTATTATAAAGTTTAGATTTAATCTTTTGGATTATTGAATTTAGATTATAATTGTATGTTTTAACTTTTTTTTTAATTTAGTATAATTACTAATATTATGATTAATAATATTATTATGTTTAATTAATATATTAAGTAAGAGTTTATTTTAAATATTTTGAAAGTTTAATTTAATAATAATAATAATAATTAAAAAAAAAAGAGAATTGAGAGGTGATAATGGTGTGTAGCAGTGGGCTACACCCACGATCAACTGATGCTGCAGCAGCAATTTAAAAAAAAAAAATTTTGATTTTTTTCTCTCTCTCACTCTCTTTCTCCCCCAACACCGCCACTAGCCCTCTCATCTCTCTCCCTCTTTCCTTTTCTTGCTCCGGCGACTCCCACCCCCCGCTGGCAGCACCAGCAACCACCGACGACCTCCAATTCATGTCCGGCGAGCCTGCAGCGGCGGCGACAGTGGTGACAAGGCATGAGAGAGAAAAATGGGTCTCAAATTTTGAACGCTCGTATCCAACGATCCTAACGTCTGATTGGAGTAATTCCAACAGTTATGAACTTCTAATAGAGAGTTCTTTCAGATGAGACCAGCGTCGTCGGATTTGGTGGCCATTTCCAGCGCCTACGAGGAGAGAGAAAATCGATTTTTTTTTTTTTACTTTCTGATGAAATTTTTGACAATCCGACCATTGGATTGATGATCCAAGACCACCTATAGACTCAAGAGGAGGAGAGGAATATTTTGGTATGACCAGTTTCGGCAGATGTCCCCGGCCACCGGGCACGGTGGTTCCGACAATGGCTCCGACAGTGGCTCCGGTGGGCTTTGAGAATAATTTAACTTTCAGAGGCTTCCTCATAAATTTTTGAAATTTTTGAGACACAAATAAGCTTTGGGTAAGATTATTTTTATTATTTCTCAGTCTGTAGTGCTTAAATGCAGTGTTTCTTAAATAGGAAAAATTATAGAAAAATTCTAAAAAAATATATAATGAAAGTAAAATTATTTAGAGATATTCTATGGTGTTTATTGAATTTTTGAGTGATTGTAGAATATTTTTGAAAAATATAGATGGATTTTAGTTAGATTTTTAGTATATGGGTAGATAAAGTTATCTGAAATTATGATATTTAAATTTTATATGAATGATTGAAGCTTGAGAATAGAGGTTTAAATATGTGAATATTAAATTGGGTTAAATTAAGAATATGTTAGCTGTTGGAAACTTATGAAATTGAGTAATATTCTTGAATAAAATATTCATGAGTGATTAAAAAAATTGGAATTCCTTTTGCAATAGCCTTGTAATATTACTAAGGACTGCATGACAAAATTTTAAAATTTTTAGAGCTCGTTTGAGTGGTTTTTGCAGAAAGGTTAATTTTAGGGATTAAAATATAATTTTCAAGATTGTGAGTATTTATTGTATTGGAGGGCCCAGGAGGGGGCATATGACGTTGATGAGATATGATTGTGGAAATTGAGATTTAGAAGTGTTATTTGAATCTTCTTGCAGGTTGGGTAGGTCCTAGGTATAAAGAAAACTCTGCCGAATTTTTGGCATAAATTAGGATGTGTTTGCCTCTTTAAATTTATTTTTATTTGAATTAGTATTAATAAATCCATAATAAAATTATGTAGGTAATCAGGGTCAATCATCTTCTTTCACCCAACATCTACAGTCGTCTCTGGTGTACTGTGAGTAAAATATTAATTTTAATCATAATTTTAATATTATTATATGTTCAGGCATGCCCATGCATTACTTATAACTATATATCTATATAGTTAAATACTAGGCATGTTTTATATTACATTCTTAATTGATGAAGTGCCATGGATGTTGTTTCTGATAATTTGGAGCAGTGTGCATACATTGGCATACGTATAGTGTGTGGTATTGGATATAGATAGGACGGGTAGACGCGGCTTGAGAGACACTCGCTGGGACTCGGTCCTTTATGGATAAGTCGGGATAGGCACGGCTCGAGATGATCTCATTGGTCCCTGCATTTGGTTTATTAAGCAAAAGTCCAGCTTTAGAGATACTCGCTGGCAGAGGTTGGATTAAGAGAGCTATATAGGGGATCAGCTCCCCTATATGTACTGTTTGAATATGATTGGGTGTGTGAGTGCTCCAAATTACTTTTTTGCTGTTATGATGTGATTGTATGAAAATTATGATGGTGTTGCATTCCACTCTTTAGGATGTATTAGTTTTAGAATGCTATAGAAATTGTACTTAAAATTAGTATTTTACTCTCTGAGTCGAACGCTTACTTCTGTCCATCCTATTTTTCCAGGTTACAGGAGGAGACCCCTTTTTTCAGGATAACCTGCTTCTTTTCTCGCAGGTTATCAATAATTAATTAATTATATTTATTATTCTCTAAATTTGTAATTTAGAACTCCGCATGTACTAGCAGTAGCATTAATCTTGTTAGAAACTATATGAATTTAAGTTTTTGTGTAACTGTACAAAAATTTTTTATTATTTTTAAATAGTTTATAAATGATGTAACAGGGTTGAGCTGGGCTTCCCTAATATGAGTTTCTGATAATTATTGAGTTAAGTTGGCCTGAAATAAAATTATAATAGTTTAATTTAAATTATTTTATATGCATGTTGGGCCTAAATTGTGAGCCTGGTCATGAGTTTGGGAACAGTAAGGCTTACTACGGGCCTTGGGGGCTTTATGCCGGCTCAGATCCTAGTGTCGGTCCAGCCCATAGGTTGGGTCATGACATATATGGTATCAGAGCTTAGGATTTAAGTTCATGGGAAAGTTTGTACCTAGAGTTGTCACATGCGGAGTATAGGATTCTATTTCGTCTTCTTTTGTAATTCCTTACTTCTAGATTTTGCGTTATTCCTCTATTAGTATAAGAGTGCTTCAGTTTAGCACCTCGGTTTTGTGAAGTACATGGTGATGTGAAATAGATTTAGCAGACGTGTTGAGGTCTACCATGGAAATGCATGCTCTAAGAAATAATATATTTTTGTCAGTATGGGTTTAAGTGATGTGCCTATCTGATGCAAGGCACGAGTACATAAAAGTGAGTCTTGAAAGTACAGTTGCCCTAGATAAGGGTGAGGATACCACTGTTAGCAGTCGTTAGTGGATGACCCAATCAGAGTAAGTTTATGGTATTAATAGATTCAAGAGTGATAAGAGATTGAGAGACCTAGTCTATCAGGATGTATCTTAGTAATTATACAATGTTCTCGATGTCCACTCTGTAAGTTGTAGATTACAGTATCGACATTGAATTATTGTGTAGAGCTGCGTGCATCCCCGTGGTGCTCCATAATGAGGGTGTTGCAGACAGTCTCTATTTTGGTACAGTTATGCCAGAACAGGGTTCTATTACTGCAAAAGAGTTTGAAAATCCTAGGTAGAGATTTAAAACTGTATAGCTAGAATATCGAATGGTCATAGTTGTAAGGTAGTTAGAGTCAGTGACTCAATTACCCTAGAATGAGCTACAGTTACATCAGAAATTGCTGAAAGACTAGAGGTTTCAGTATAGTCATAAATTAAAGGTAACACCTATAGGATGAGGACATTTGGTCTTTTATATGGGGTCTTAGATAGTTTTGGCATTGCAATGGGCCTTTTGCCTAAAGTTTAGTGAAAAATAGTATCTTCTTTATGTAGCAGCAGGGTGCAGGGTACAATTTTTCTCCCCTAAAGGAGACAGGATGCTATGGATGATGTTCATAGCTTGTAAAATGACGCTTTAAGGGGTTTGCAGTATGATAAGAGAGCAGATAATCAGACATGGCTGTGGCAAGGTGGTAGATGTAGTACCCTTTTCACAGTCTGTTATGATGTAAAGCGGTCTTATTCTTTCAAGAGAGATAAGGGCTTATTACTAATGATGGTGATCAATAAAATAGTGCCTCAGATGGGACTGTAGAGTGTGGTAGAGAGTAGTTAGCTCGAGTATCCTGGAGAGGGTACAAGTTCCATTATATGAACCATAAATGATCAAATCATGATGGATGTAAAGCCTTTGAATTGAATGACGGGTTTGGGTGCCTAGTATCTTAAGTTTTGGCTAATTGAGTAAACACGGGAAAAAAAATAAAAAAAATAATAAAATAAATAATAAATAAATAAAATAAAATAAAATTACTGCAGAATCTGTTCTCGAGGTAGTAAGGGTATTATGGAGGCTAAAGGATAAGAATAGAGATCACACAATATATGTATGACTACAATTTCCTGAATTCCTTCCTAACTTCATATTGTTCAAAACAATAGTATAATCTAATTATAATAGTGTTAAGAGTAATAAATTAGCGAAGATAAATCACAGAAGGCCAGTGGATAGAGAAAGTGCAGAATGAAAATTTGGATAATTGATTGCAGATGCAACATAATCTAAATGCCAGTGGAAGTACTAGCTAGAGTGGTCAAAGGACCAAATCTGAGTAGCACAGATATGTGATAACCTAGTAGAGACTCTGAAAGATATAGTTAGCAAGTACAATTGTCATGTTAGGAAGAAGAATGGAACCAGGGATAGAATAGTCAATTTCTATTTTGGATAAGATAAAAGAAATAAATGAAAGGACAACCTGAAGGGTGCAGAATAAAAGGAACAAAGTTAAGATATAGGGTAGGCTAAGTGTTATTCTTGGCAAGGTGAATAACAATGATGGAGAACCCAAAATGGGACCACATTAGTGAGAATAGTGATGGAGGTATGGAATCTAGTAATATGATATTCATAGCATGATGTAGTTGAGGTAGTGCCAGGGGCTAGAATATAGAGCTTGGAGTTGCATGATTGGATCATACTCTATTTATTTCTTATTCCTAAAGTGAAGTGGATAGCAATGGGGTAATATTCCTTTAACTTGTTAACAATATCAATAAGATTAAGCAAGGAATACAATAATAATGAGCAAAAGCTAAAAAGTGTACGATGGTATTGTGAACTATCTAATTAGGCAGAGAAAGGAAATTAGTAAGTAGTAAGTTGAGTAAAAGTCAATCTAATGGATCAAATAGGTATCATGAGAGGAAAGAATGATAGATAATGACACATAGGCTTTAGGTTAGACTTTTGAGAAAGTGAGAAGGCAGTTAGACGTTCGTTATGAATGTTAGGCAAACGTCCTTATTGTGATCAACAGAATCACTTTGCAGTGAAGCAATAATGACAGAACAATAATAGGGGTAGAACGAAAAGTGACAAGTATAGGTGGTTATAAATCACTAGAAAGTTCAAGGATCATACTAATGACCATAGGTAAGGGTGGAATTAGTGTTGGAAAAATCTATTAGTGAGAGAAATCTTTTAGGATTCAACAAAAGTTAAGGGCACAATATAAATGATGATAGGTATGAATCATAGATCGATTATAAGTAAAGTTAATAAATTATAAAATATTATGTCAGGAAGGACAATGGTATGGTAAAGGGTTCATGCAGATGATACCTTATAGGTAGAGCACAATTGTGCTAGGAGATGATAAAATTTGAAGAGAAAGACCAAGAAACATAGGTTAAACGTTATTATATAGACAATTAGGGCATAGTTGACTGTAAGAGGATATTTTTCTTTCTCTTCAAGTTTAGCTCATGCTTTTGATTCTAGAGGGTTATATGAGGAACAGAGACTGAGTCAAGGAGAATGAACTAAGTATCTAGTTAGGAATTGTGGAAGAACACGCATTTACCACTATCTCATCAGTGCAAGTGGAACCTATAGGTTCAAGGATTGTAAGGAATAATAATCTTTTAATAGTCATGTTAGAAAGGAGGTACTTGGAGAATCATCTATGGTGAATGTCCTGGTGGGAACAAATCGTAGAGTTAAAATTCTAGAAGTAACGGAGTTAGCAATCAAGGAGTTACCAATCAAGTTAAGATTAAAAAGTAAAAAGGGTACCATTAATGCTAATGGGATGAATATAGTCAAGGGAAAGGCACAAGGCAAGGAAAGACAAAGAGGAATGGTATGAGAGAGGACAAAAGTTAAAGAATAAGTACAGTAAGTTGAAAGGATATCAACAATGGCAGAAATAGAAAAAGGAAGTGGATAAGATCCAAAGGGCAAGAGAAGAGCTCAATAGATTTATTTACAATGATGAGAATAAGAAGGAATAAGCCTGCTAGGGATACACTAAGGGATGTTTAAAACAAGTTATGGTGAGGTAATAGATTCAAGGAGTAGTGGAACCTCAACCTAAGTATCAATGTGTCAGGAAGTACTTCACATAATAAGAAGCTTTAGGAAGAAGTCAGGATATTCCCATTCCAGAGGAGGAGTGGGAAATGATAAAGTCACATGAACTGGGTTGTCAGGGAATATAAACACTTTTGTCATATAAGATAAGAGACCCAGTTCACTTTCCAATGTTGATAAATGGTACACTTAGCCCTTGGAGGGAACTCTACCTAACTAGTTACATAAGATGGACAGAGGTTAGTCTAAGTACCTTAGTAATGACACAAATAGATTGGAAATTTGAAGTATCATGAAAATAAGAAAATGCATAGGTGCTAATCGTTGAGATCAAAGGACAAGTAAAGATTTAGAATAAGATGCCTATGATAGGTGTTACAGGAAATATCTTATGGAACATTATAGGTTAAAGAACATAAATCATGTCCTTGGGAAGCAGAAGGTTGAGGGGTGAGTGCTAAGGTTGATTGAAGTTATGAGACATCAAGTCAAGTACAGAGAAGTATAGTGAATACTTGAGATGTCAAAAAAATGGTCAATAAATAGCTAAGAGATAGGAGCATCTCTAGTAAGAGATGATGAAAGTTATGATACTACAATAAAATCAGAGAGCAGAGGAATGTGATCTATAGTACACGAAGAGTTTAGAGAATAAAGTGTTTTAATCATTTTTGCTTAGCTAGAGGAGTAAATGCTCGCATCTATCCCAATAGCCCTCTTTCCTTATCCCTTGTTTATTCAAAAATTCGAGGACGAATTTTTCTTAAGGGGGGAAGATTGTAATAACCTGAAAATTTAAAATATAGATTTTATATTTTTTATATAACTTTTAAATATTATTTTAATATTATTCTGTGATTTTAATATATTTTATAAAATTATTATAAAGTTTAGATTTAATCTTTTGGATTATTGAATTTAGATTATAGTTTTATGTTTTAACATTTTTTTTTTTAAATTTAGTATAATTACTAATATTATGATTAATAATATTATTATTTTTAATTAATTTATTAAGTAAGAGTTTATTTTAAATATTTTGAAAGTTTAATTTAATAATAATAATAATAATTAAAAAAAAAAAGAGAATTGAGAGGTGACAGTGGCGTGTAGCAGTGGGCTACAGCCACTATCAACTGCTGCTGCTGCTGCTGCTGCAACAGTAATTTAAAAAAAAAAATGAATTTTTTCTCTCTCTCACTCTCTTTCTCCCCCACCACCACCACTCTCCCTCTCATCTCTCTCCCTCTCTCCCTTTTCTTGCTCCGGCGACCCCCCCCCCAACTGGCTTGCAGTACCAGCAACCACCGATGACCTCCAGCCGATGTCCAGCGAGCCTCTAGCGGTGGCGGCAGTTGCGGCAAGGCATAAGGGAGAAAAATGGGTCCCAAACTTTGAACGGTTGTATTCTGCAATCCCGATGTCCAATTGGAGTGATTCCAGCTGCTATGGACTCCTAATAGAGAGCTCTTTCAAATGAGACTAGCCTCACCGGATTTTGTGGCCATTTCAGGCACCAGCAAGGAAAGAGAAAATCGATTTTTTTTTTTACTTTTCGATGAGATTTCCGACAATCTGACCGTTGGATCGACAATCCAAAACCACCTATAGACTCAGGAGAAGGAGAGGAATATCTTGGTGTGACTAGTTCTGGCAGATGTCGTCGGCCACCATGTGCGGTGGTTCCCGCGGTGGCTCCGGCGAGCTTTGGGGATGATTCAACTTCCAGAGGCTTCCTCATAAATTTTTAGAATTTTTGAGACACAGATAAGTTTTGGGTAAGATTATTTTCATTATTTCTCAGTCTGTGGTGCTTCAATACAGTGTTTCTTAAATAGGAAAAATTGGAGAGAAATTCTAAAAAAAAATATGATGAAAGTAAAATTATTTGGAGATATTTTATGGTGTTTGTTGAATTTTTGAGTGATTGTAGAATATTTTTGAAAAATATAGATGGATTTTAGTTAGATTTTTAGCATATGGGCATATAAGATTATCTGGAATTATGATATTTAAATTTTATATGATTGGTTGAAGCTTGAGAATAGAGGTTTAAATATGTAAATATTTAATTGAGTTGAATTAAGAATATGTTAGCTATTGAAAACTTATGGAATTGAGTAATATTCTTGAATAAAATATTCATGAGTGATTAAAAAAATTGGAATTCCTTTTGCAATAGCCTTGTAATATTGCTAAGGACTGCAGGACAAAATTTTAGAATTTTTAGAGCTCGTTTGAGTGGTTTTTGCAAAAAGATTAATTTCAAGGATTAAAATATAATTTTCAAGATTGTGAGTATTGATTGTATTGGAGGGCCCAGGAGGGGCCATATGACGTTGATGAGATGTGATTGTGGAAATTGAGATTTAGAAGTGTTATTTGAATCTTCTTGCAGGTTGGGTAGGTCGTAGGTATAGAGAAAATTCTGCCAAATTTTAGGCATAAATTAGGATGTGTTTGTCTCTTTAAATTTATTTTTATTTGAATTAGCACTAATAAATCCATAATAAAATTATGTAGGTGGTCAGGGTCAACCATCTTCCTTCACCCAACCTCTACAATCGTCTCTGGTGTACTGTGAGTAAAATATTAATTTTAATTATAATTTCAATATTATTATATGTTCAGGCATGTCCATGCATCACTTATAACTATGTATCTATGTAGTTAAACACTAGGCACATTTCATATTACATTCTTAATTGATGAAGTAACATGGATGTTGTTTATGGTAATTCGGAGCAGTGTGCATGCGTTGGAGTGCGTGTGGTGTGTTGTATTGGATATAGATAAGACGGGTAGACACGGCTTGAGAGACACTTGCTGGGACCCTATCCTTTATGGATAAGTCAGGGTAGGCATGGCTCGAGATGATCTCGCTGGCCCCCGTATTTGATTTATTAAGCGAAAGTCCAGCTTGAGAGACACTCACTGGCAGGAGGTTGGATTAAGAGAGCTGTATAGGGATCAGCTCCCGTATATGTACTGTTTGAATATGATTGGGTGTGTGAGTGCTCCAAATTATCTTTTTGCTGTTATGATGTGATTGTATGAAAATTATGATGATGTTGCATTCCACTCTTTAGGATGCATTAGCTTTAGATAGCTATAAAAATGGTACTTAAAATTGATATTTTACTCTCTGAGTCGAACGCTCACTCCTATTCATCCTATTTTTTCAGGTTACAGGAGGAGACCCTTTTTTTTTAGGATAACCTGCTTCTTTTCTAGCAGGTTATCAATAATTACTTAATTGTATTTATTATTCTTTAAATTTGTAATTTAAAACTCTGCATGTACTAGCAGTAGCATTAATTTTGTTAATGACTGTATGAATTTAAGTTTTTGTGTAACTGTACTAAAAATTTTTATGATTTTTAAATAGTTTGTAAATGATGTAACAGGGTTGAGTTGGACTCCTCTAATCTGAGTTTCTGATAATTATTGGGTTAAGTTGATCAGAAATAAAATTATAATAGTTTAATTTAAATTATTTTATATGCATGTTGGGCCTAAATTATGGGCCTGGTCATGAGTTTGGGAACAGTAAGGCTTACTACGGGCCTTGGGAACTTTATGTCAGCCCAAGTTCTAGTGCTGGTCCGGCTCATAGGCTGGGTCGTGATATAGTGCTTGTTCAGTATTATATTTGAAGGCTTAAAACTATTTTTATGGATAAAAGTATTATTTTAGATACTGTTAAAAAATAATTTTAGAAAAAATAATTTTATTATTTTAATATTCTTATGACTAAAACTTATCAAATTTAATTTTAAATTATTCTTTAATACTCTCTATCTATTATATCTAAAAAAGTAATTTTTTTAATTAATATTTCAACAGTAATATCAAATAAGCTTTAAAATAGTACTTTTATTTAGAAAAATAATTTTGACATCTTGAACAGGCATTCAAAATGTATAAGAATTTACTTCATAATAGAAATCATGAAACTTAACATGCCAATCTCATGGCCTCTATTTGGATTGTTTAGGGGAGAGGAAGGCAAATAATGGGAAAATTTTTTTATTTTTATCTATTTACTTACTGTGTTTGGATGAATTTAGAAAAAAAAAAAAAGAAAAAGAGTAAAAAAATAGTTGAAATTACCATTTTATGTTGTATTTAACTTTTTACTTCATAAGGACAAAAATAAATTAAAATAAATGATAAATAATCTAATTGTACACATTTTAATGTCAAATTTTGTACTTTTTATTATTTTCTCTTTAAATTACAAAGAAAATAAATAGTGAAAAATAATACTTGTTTTTATTTTTCTCTCTATTTTTCCTTTATTTCTAAACAAGAAAATTGAGAATTTTCCTTTATTTTTCACAACTTATTTTTCCTCCCTTCTACTTTTTTCATATCCAATTAAGGGATTAATGATAAGAGATTAATGTTGTAACGCCTCTGCTCCAATCACTAGAGGAATTGTTTGCTTTGACTCACTCCATCCTGAGCCTCACGGTTTTGTCCCATAAGTGGAATCGAGAACTTTTCAGGAGGTCACCCATCCTAAGATTTCTCTTAAGCAAACACTCTTAACTCCAAAGTTCTTCCAACTCTCCAGGCCATTCCACCAAAAGGCGCATCTGGTGATTAGTTTTTTCCATTTCAATGTATAATTCGGTTCATTCCTGAACTCCATTTGGACAAGGGCACCAGCGAGCCTTGTCCTCCCAGAAGACCGCTCCAGCTGAGACTTTCCTTTTCCACATAAGATGTTACAAGCCCACCAGCTTCCGGCTGGCTCGTCCCCGAACCATACATCTACTAGAGGGGATCCGGTTCTAATACCATCTGTAACGTCCTTGCTCCAACCACTAGAGGAATTGTTCGTTTTGGCCCACTCCATCCTGAGCCTCACGGTTTTGTCCTATATGTGGAATGAAGAACTTTTCAGGAGATCACCCACCATAGGATTTCTCTCGAGCGAGCATGTTTAACCTTGGAGTTCTTCCAACTCTCTAGGCTATTTCACAAAAAGGCGCTCCTAGTGATTAGTTTTCCCTATTTTAATGTATGATTCGGTTCATTTTTACCCCTTATTTGGACAAGGGCACTAGCAAGCCTTACCCTCCTAGAGGACCACTTCAGCCGAGACCTTCTCTTTTCCACATGAGATGTTACAAATATCCAAAACCCACAAATCTTATTAAAATTAAGAAATTAATAAGTTACAATGCTCACGCGATTATTATTAATAGTATTTTATTATTAAATTTTTTACAATATTAATAATAAATAAAATTTTTAAATGTAAGTATTTTCAACAAAATTTTTATTATAATAATTTATTAAAATTTTTTTTTATTTTTTTTTATTTTTTACACACATAAAATACATCTACATATAGTTTGACTAAAAAAATTATAATGTTATAATTTTATAAATTAATAGGCTAAAGTGAATTATTAGAGGGAATTTTTTTTATTGTCTCAATTCCCATATTTATTTATTATAATTCTAATGTATTTTTTTATATATATTTTATCGGCAATATTTTATAGTGATTGGGATAAATATATTCATTTAAAAACAATTAAAATGAAATAAAATTTTAAAGTTTAATTAAAAAAATAAGGATAGAAGTTGGAAGGTTCAATCAACTATAATAAGGGGAAAAAAAATCTAGAAAGAGTTTTACAATATTGTTGGAGTAGTAACTAAAAATTGAATTTCGGTATGTGAAATTGATTATATAATACTATACATTTAATTAATAAATTAATTAAACTTTATTTGAATTAATGTCAAAATATTTAAATAATATTATCTAATAATTTTAATTATATGGAAAAAATTAAAAAATTAAAAAAGCAAAAAATAAAAAATAAAAAGGACAAAAATTAAAATAGCAATTTCATTGTTCAATTTATAATTTAATTAAATTTTATGTTAATTCTAAAAAATAAATTTTCATGTAATTATTGAATAAATTATATAAAAAATAAATTCAGAAAGTCTATAAATTATTAGCGAGTGAGTTAATATGTAATAAAAAAAAATTGAAGTAGTTGCGTGAATAGCCACGTGATGGTACCAAAATATAGTTACAAGTAAGGCTATGTTTGGATTGAAGGAAAATAAGGGAGAAAAGAAAATTAAGAAAAAAAATAAATTTATTTTTTTTTATTTTCTTATTTAGGAATGAGAAAAAATTAAAAAAAATAGAAAATAAAGGTAAAAAATAATAAATGTATTTACTATTTATTTTTTTCCATTTTAAAGAGAAAGTGGTGAAAAAATCATAAAATTATTTTTTTATTTTTATAATTATTTATTTTAATTTTAAATAAAAAATAAAATAAATATTTTACTATTTAAAAAATTATTTTCCCTTCTTATTTTTTTTCTAATATCCAAATAATAAAAAAATATAATTTTTATATTATTTTTATTTTCCTCATTTATTTCACTCCTTTATTCTCTTTTCTCTCTAATAAAAATCTCAAACATAGTGTTAAGAGTTTACAATTAAAACTGCTAAAGAAAAATTATTTTTTAAAAATATAATAATTAAAAAATTATTAAAAATAATATAAAATTAAATTTAATAAATTTTAATTATTAAAATAATAAAATATTTTTTAAAAATTATTTTTTAATAATATTTAAAATAATATTTTTACTTGAAAAATAATTTTGCTTTCAAATCAAACAGCTTAAGAAAGCAAGCGCAAGGAGGACCTTTCATTAATGATCTCAATCTTTAGAATCACTTTCTCTATCATCATCCTTTGCCTTAAGTAGACCTCTCAATCACTTTACGCACAGTGGCGGAGGGAGGCGGCAAGCGGTGGCCTTGTCCCCCCAAGCTTCACCATTTTTTTTAATATATATATTATATATTATTTAATTAAGTAGGTGGATAAGTGAGATTAGGGATATTTTTAGCATTCTCAATTATTTTTTAAAAAAATTTATTTTAATTTTTAATAATTGATTTTTCAAAATTTTTTTATTAATCTCTATATAATTATAAAAAAATCTTAAATATATATAATAAATTTTATTTTTCATCAATCACCCTCATAAATTCTCTATTGAACCCTAATAATTTATAATTTATATATTATGATTTAAATTGAAACATTAAATTTATTTGGTTGTCATTAAATAAATATAAAAATTCAATACTTATTTTGATATTGAAAATTGAATTCAATTCAATCAAATAATTTTCTACCAAATAATTTAAAATTAGTTTAGATTTTTCTTTTTTTTTTTTTCAATTTTTCTCTCTTCCTCATTGCATGGAATAATATAATTTTTTTTCTTTTTATCTTCCCTCTCATCAACTTTCTATCATTTATTTTATTCAAATTAAAAATTTATTTAATTTATATTTATATAAATTAATTAAATTGATAATATTGATATTTCTATAAATTTTAGATGAATCAACTTAAATATACATTTATTTTTAATTGATATATTTATTTTATTATTTTATTAATATTTAATTTTTCATGTCTCTTTAATTTTAATAATTATTATGTTTTTTTAATCTTATTCTATCGTGCCATATACTTAATTATATCAGGTTTATATTTATTTTTTTTATAACACAAATTATTTATATATCATCATGTATTGTGTTTGGCACCCAATAAAAATTTCCCAACTGCATACTCAAGCATATTCTTAATTAAAATAAATAAGATATTATAATATTCTATCATTTATTGCAGAATTCGAGAAATACATTGAAATTAAAATTTAAAAATTTTATATTATAATATTTATGATAAATTTATTAGATATTCAAAAAATATTTGAAATTTTTAAATGATTATATTTTATTTTTTATTATAATAAAATTTTTTCTTTTATTTTACTCGTATATATAAATTTTACAGTCAAATTATATAAATATTATATTATTTTTTTGATATTATATAATTATATATGTACTTTAAATTTACGTGTCCATTAAAATAATTACTTTAATAATTATTAATATTTTCTTTATAAAAATAATATTATTCAACAATTTTCTTAATTTTTGTAAAATAATTTAAAAAGCACAAAAAAAATAGTAGGGAGGGAATAACGTTTATTTTTCAACGTAAAACAGGCACAGCCCACGGCTAGCAAAAGTAAATTAAAAAAAAAAAAATACAAAATGATAATGAGAAGACGACGATTGGAAGAAAGCATCCGATAAGACTTTGTTTGGGCTTTTTCCAAATTTCAACTCAAAATTCCTCATGTTTTTAATACACAGCCTCCGGGAAAAGAAGAAAAGAAAAGTCAGAAGCCTGAGGTGAGGTCATCCTAAACCACTAAACTCTCATCCATTGAGCCTGAAAAGCTTTATCCATTGTATTTGGAGAAAATATAATTTTTATTTAATGGAGATTCAATAAATTATATTTAAATGTAATAAATTTTATAATTTATAATAAATAGACAGAAAAATTGAAAAAAAAAAAAAGTTTCTCATTTAACATATCTTAAAAATAAGAAAAATTAATTAAATCATTTTAATTAATATAAATATAATTTTGAAACTCAAATCAATTTAACCGGTTTAATAAAAAAATCTTTCAAATGTAATAATAATATTTATTTCTCAAAAACATAACCTAAATTACTTTTATGGATAATTTAAATTTATTACCTATATTTTTTTTTATAGTCAACTCTAAGAAATGAATGTTGATTAAAAATTAACATTAATTAAAATTTTAGAGTAAATTAGACAAGTTAATTAAATATTAAAATAATATATTTTACATATATAAGTTAATATATTAAAAGTGATTGATAAAAGATTACAATTTTTAAAATAATATTCATATTAATTTAATATTTATTGAATAGTATCTAATATAAATTTAATATATTAATATTAATGTATAAAAAATATTAATTAATAATATAAATTTACTATTCATTGAACAATATTTAAAATAAATAATGCATTAACTCGATTTTAATTGAATTTTAAATTTTTAATTATATACCTCTATCAATTTTCAAATCGAATCGAATTTTAAACTAATAATATAAGCATTGAAGGTGTTATTTCTAAAATGATTTTATTTTCTTCTCAAGCATAATGTTAAATTAATCGCTATTATAATAATTAATATTAACAAATTGGGTTAAGGCATTTTAATTTTATAATAATTTTAATAATAATAATAATAATACTAAGAAGTCTTAAGCTGTGCTTGGGATAAGGGGGAAAGGGGAGAGGGAGAGAAAATGGATCAAGGAATTCACCGTCCCATTTTTTTTTCCTCCTCCTCTCCTGCCCTCCCCTTCCCAAACACAGTACTAAGCACTTGACAAAATTAAGCGGCCCAGAACCCTGCACGTGAGCCACTCTACCTCTGCAAAACCTCAAACAAAAACCCCAAAAAACAATTCAACACCAAACTCTTCTGTTCCCTGAACACCATGGCGGAAGCTGAAATCGGCGAAATCGTGACCCAGCAAGATAGTTCAAAAGAACCCAAAAATCTATTCTCATTCCTTCCCAGATTTGAGATAAAACTTCCATTCTTTAATCAAGATGAGAAGAAGCCACCACAATCTGTGGTCAAAGAGGAACCGAAAATAGCTGTAGGTGGCGATGGAGAGGCTGATAATGCAAAGCAGAAACCAAATTTTGTGAGGTTCCCAAATGCTCATCCCGTAATTTCGCCATCTCTTGATGTCGAGCTCGAAGAGAGCAGCGGAAGGACTCACAATCCAGTAGTTATCTGGCAGGTTTGTTTTGTGTAGTTTGGTTTTTTGTATTTCTTCACCCTCCGAAATATACATGGAGGATATTGAAACCTTGGGTTTTGTTTTATTGGAATTTATTTAGATGTGTTTATAAGGAATTTCTCTCTTTCGAGGTGAAATTGAAGTTTTAATAAGTGGAATAATGTAATATTTAGCAGATATTGAGAATTAGGATCAGTGAATCTTGGAGTATAATTTCTGCTTGGAGAGGAGGTCAAAAAGTTTAATCTTTTGTAGTAAGAAAACTTTCTGGAGAAAATTGAGAATAAATGTAGGAATATGTGAGGAATAGGAGTCAGCAATTAGAATAAAAGATCATGAAATACACTGGGTTTATGTTATTGCTCCATAAGTTCTGCTTATTAGTTAAGCTTGATGTCAATTTCATGTTTCCTTTTTATGCAGAGTAGTTTCTTGTGGGTTCAAAAGTCCACGGTTGTTTATTGTTAGGATGCTCCAATGCTCAAGGTAGGGCTAATATGAGAGAATAATAAATTAGATTAATTAGAGAGAAAGGACTTTTCTCCGTATGATTTGATCATTTTACATGGGACATAGATAATGATGATTATGGTAAGTCAACTGTCTAATTACATAGATATTATTAGCTAGCATAATTATCGAATATATTTCTGTTTATAGTGCATAAGTATAGGTATTGTTGCCTTTGACAATCCGACCAAGATTGATATTGCTCATCTTTAATTAAGATTCTTTCTTTTTATTGAGTTTTATAGCGGTTGAATCTACTATACGGATCTCATGATTGAACCATTAAATATGATAACTTGTGGCACCATTCCCCGTAAAACTGATGTTATAGTTAAGCAAACTTCATAATAAAGGAACTTGAATGTGGGAGATGTTTATGACTCTTTTCTTTAGAAGAAAGTGCTAAAAATATGAAAGTATATGCATGTACTAAAGGTTTTATATATTGCTTAGGTGATTGTGTGGTAAATGGAAACTGCATCCTAAAATTTGTTGCTGTTGGTGGTTCTGACTATGCATTTCTATATGAGGAGGGTTGTAATGCAAATGTTTGGCAGAGCATGTAAGTAGGGGTTCACTGTGCAGTATTGTATGTATTATTTACACCACAGAAGCTTTTTGAGAATGAAACAAAAAGTTCTGCAGGATTTTTATTAGAAGGTCAGTTGAGATGAAATGGAGAAAATGGATGAATTTGAGAAGTTTCATCTGTTTTGGGCCAAAGTGGGAGAAGCAAATGATAATAGCTTATTGAGTACTTATGGGACTGATAATTTTGGGATTTAATGGAAATAGAATAGTGGTGGGAATGATATTAATTCCTATTAGTAGCCTTTTCCTGTTCACATGTTTGTTTTTATCATTGATCAATAGCATATGATACTTTATTGTGAGAAAAAAAGTGGGCTAAGAATTGGAAAAAGGCAAAAATATGGACAAGTGATGTCAACTCGAAGTGTAATTTGATTATTGATTTGTACTTGCTTTCTTCTTTTATGAATTGCCAGTGGATTAATACATTATTTAGGCTTAATTATTAGATACGCCGAGAACACTAAATAATAATGTTCCCTCTTTCGCAGAAAAGTGAGCTCTCCTTGTAATATAAAGAGTGGGTCCCATATAATTTTGTTTATATGATGCATATGCACCCGGTGTGCCTAATAATTTGTTATTTGTTTATGCTCCTTTATAAGTTTGAGGTGGGCTAAATAAAGTGGATGAAATGACAAGGAGGTGTAACTTTAGGGGAAGAATTGGGTCCAATGGTAGCAATCTCTTCAACATTTCAAAGAGAGTCAAAAGTTGTTAGTTCTTACTAGCAATTTGTAATCCTTGAACTAATGGAGATCGCAAATAGATGGTATGATGAATTAAAATGCTTCCCTTGAAGTAGAAGGGTTGAAACAAGTGGTTATTAAGATGGGTTGTCAGTTTGATTTTTTTCTAGATTGAATGGAGTGGTCATATAGGTCTCACTCGTAGTCTAGATATTGAAATATTGGCAATTGAATTTAGTTATTTTTTTATTTTGGTTTGTAGGGAAATGTTCTGGGTGACCCTTACTTGGGTTTCCTTGAATGACCCTCAAAATGCTTTTATGTTGGAGGCAATCAAGTAGTCGTGAGAGTCACTCAGATGTGGAGCTTGAAGTTCTCTTAACAATATAGATAAAGAATTAACTACAAAAGTGCCCTGAGGTTTTGTTATGATATATTTGCACATTATTGTTTGAAAATTAGTAATTTTGATCCCTGTGGTCTGTTAATATCGCTACAAATCCCTTAATTGATATATCACAAAATACTGTTGTCCATCAAAATGTTGAATTTTCAGTGATGGAATTATTTTAAGGTAAGCCTCAAGAGTGGTTTTTTTTTTTTTTTTTTTTTGGGGGTAATTAACTTAATCCATATGGTGATGGGATGTTTGAAATTACTGGTGTAAAGATGGTTCACAATTTATGGCCATTAATACAAAAACAACTTAAATTTTTAAATCTCAAGACCCTTGCTGAACACGTTTAACTGGATTTATGTGGTTTGTAAAACAACACCAAAATCTAAGCTAGTGTTCACAAATATATTATAAATTTTTTGGGGTTCTCAAGTTCATATTCCACCTTCTTGTCAAGCACATCATTGTTCATGTTCTGCAGCTTATTAATGTTATTTTGTCTTTTCATTCTTTGTCCTTTCTTAATCTTATATTTTTAACATATGATTTCTTTTGTCCTTGTGACAAATTTTCTTTTCCCAACCCTGTATGTGGACATGCATATGTATTGTAAAGATATGTAAATATATGGAATATGCGTAAGCTTACAATTTCCTTTTAGCTGACACCACTCTTCCCTCGCTTGATTCTCCTTGTGGTAAGAAACTAGAAAATTTCTTTTTCTTATTTCAATTGTTCCTGTCCCTTGTAACCGGTCTGTTGTTTTTCTGCTGAATTGTTGTCTCTGTGGTATTCTCTCTCAGTTGCCAATTCTAAATTGTTTTATGTTTTCTTTATTCGCCTCTACTGTGGTATGTGAACTCGGTTATCAGACCACAGATACATCGTCATGATCTTTTATTTGAGAGTTTCTTATTAACGTTCTTCTCATAGTTTCTTTCTCAATGAAAGCACTTCATCTACTTTCAGGTTTATGCCCTTGGCGGGTTCATCATATTGAAATGGGTATGGGCGAGATGGAAGGAAAGAAAGGAGAGAGCTAAGAAAGCATCATCCGATGATGATGAATCTTCTGATGAGTATCAATCGCCACCTGATAATGATTGATTCTGAAGCTGTCATACTGAAAATGCAATTTTAGCTAGTGAATGTGAAGCTGGTTGGTTTAGCCAACATCAATTTTTGTAATTTCTCATCTTGCTAGTCGTCCATGAATTTACACGCTCTGTGCTTTTAACGTTCTTTGTTTGTGCAGTTAAGATACAGTTACAATATTTGCATTTGTGTACGCGACGTGTCATTCATCCAGGACCAAAATAGAATATGTGCTGTGAAGCACATTTTTAGTACTGTAACCAGTCGCATTGCAGAGCAAATTGGATAATTATCATTCGCCCTGTTTTCATAAAAGTTATTAAATTTAATTTTTTTTATAAAATTTATTAAAATTTAATTTAATTTCATAAAAAGTAAATATATAACCTGAAATCAAAAGTTTTTAGGTGTTAATTATTTTATAAATAAAATTATTTAATTAGTAAATGTTGATGGAAAAGAAATAAAAAAAAGTGACAGGTTTGATGGCAAGGGAAGTTGAATGTATTTTAAGTATTTTTTATTTTAAAAATTAATAAAATAAGGAAATTTTATTTGTAAAGTAATTAATAGATTAGTAAGTTAATTTGAAAATATTTAATTTTTAATTACATTAAGTTTCATGAAAGTACTTATAAAGTTAAGTAATTTCCTGTAATATTTACTCAACAAACTGATTATGTACTTACTTGATATTATTGTTGAAATTGTTGTTGAGATGATATTTTTTTAAAATATACTAATAGAAATTATTAAAAAATAATTTTAAATTAAATTTAATAAATTTTAATTACAAAAACATTAAAATAAAGAAATATCTCTTTCAAAATAACTTTTCTTAATAATATATAAAATGATTTTTTTTAGAGAAATATTTTTAGTCCTTCAATCACGATACCAACACAGGTACTAAAATAGTGCAATAACCAAAAAATCTCTGAGTCTTACTAGTAGAGAAAATTCATGCCTATATTTGATAATGTTTCAGCCATCATTCTTTAGCTTTTCTTTACTATGTGTTTCCAAGTTGGTAAATTGAGAGAAACATAAAGGTTATTTTCCCTCTTCCTTATTGCTATAGAAACCCTATTCCCTGAGAGAGAATATTTAAAAACCTGAGAAGAGAGAACCCTTTGTAGGGATGGCCAATTATTTTGAATTCCAACTCGTTTTGCTCTGCACAAAAGAAATAATTTTTTCTGATCTCGCCTCACTTGATATTTCGTGGGGTGGAGATGAGTAGAGGGTCTTTTTATTTCGAATTTTTGAAACCTATCACTAACAATAATATATTATTATTAAAAATTATTTTATTTTATATATTTAAATACTCATAATTAAAAAAAAATGTATGCAGATTGTTATGATTATGTTTTAAACCTATATTTTTAAGACAAATTTATATTATATAATGATAAATTAAAATTAAAAAAAAAAAAGAAAATCTTTGGTTGAACATCATGTTGCTGCTCTTCAATTACCAGCAACAACAGTCTCGTTATGCCTATCCTAATTTTCTGCTTGCAAGGTCAAAGTCTCTGGATGGATCTACATTTTCAACAATTGCAACTACTTTTCTCCATCTCTTGTTCCCAATTGCCACAACAGACTATTCACCCATTTTACCATAGCCACATTCTGTCTCCGCTCACTATACCCATCTACCTGGAACGCCTTTTCAACTAGGGAAAAACTTATATAGGCTTAATCAATTATGGATTTAAGACACAAATACGTAAGTCTCACCTGCTTTATACATGAGTAGATACCTGCATGTACATGCTTTGAATTTATAATGAACCGAATCTAAATAAAAATTTCCCAACTGGGATGCTTGTGTGGGAACCAAGGCCATGGCTTGATCTCCATGCTAAATGTGCAGCCATGCCACTAATTGCCACCACCAATCTCACCATAACCAACTCAATCTTACTTCCTCTATTCCTTTCTTAACATAAGTTTCTATTGTGATAGGATTGTTGAGGACTCATGTCATGTATATTGTCACGACCCAACCTATGGGTCGGACCGGCACTAGGACCTGGGCCAGCCTAAAGCCCCCGAGACCCGTAGTAAGCCTAACTATTCCTTAACTCAGCTCTAAGGCCTATTTGGGCCCAATTTCAAGAATTCAACCGGACAGAGTCTGGCCATAAAATGGACCTTTCAACGGAAAGTTTTTGACTCACCCGACCTGTAAACACAATATATAATCAATTGGGGAGCTCAACTCACCCTCCACATACTCATAACAACATAAAAATAAATGGGAGCTCAGCCCAACACACATGCATAAAATAATAAGTTTACAGGTCCAAAATGACAATTTATATTACAGACCCAATTCAAATAAATATTTCTAACACATGCAGAATTCTAAGAGTTAACAGGTTTATACAAATATTAATAAACGACCTGCGAGGGAGAAAAGCAGGTTAACCTAAAAAATATCCTCCTGTGGCCTGGAAAAATATTGAGCAGGAGTGAGCGTTCGACTCAGAGAGTAAAATATCAATTTTAACCATAATCTCTATAACTATCTAAAGCTAATGCACCCTGTAGAGTGAAATGCAACATCAGCAATATTTTTACATCATAACAGCAAAAAGGTAATTTGAAGCACTCACACACTCGATAATATCAAACAATACATATATGGGAGCTGATCCCTTATACAGCTCTCTTAATCCAAACTGTGCCAGTGAAGAACTTAAGCTCGGACTTCCACTTAATAAACCAAATCGGGGTCCCAGCGAATAACTCAAGCCGTGTCTACCCCGAAGGACCGGGTCCCAGCGAAGATCTCAAGCCGTGTCTACACGTCCTGTCCATAGCCAACACCACACCACACGCACGCCAACTCATGCACACTGCTCCAAATTACCACAACAACATCTATGACACTTTAACAGTTGTGAATGCAACATAAAACGTGCCTAGAGTTTAACTACATAAATACATACATATAAGTGATGCATGGGCATGCTTGAACATATAATAATATCGAAATTATAATTAAAATTAATATTTTACTCACAGACTTGACAGCAGTCACTGTGGCGGCTGGGAGGAGGAAGAAGGCTGTCCCGGCTCACCTAATAATTTTATTATAATTATTTAATACAATTGACTCAATACAAACCAAGAAAAGACCAAATACGTTCTAAGTCGTGTCAAAAATCCGGCAGAGTCTCCCCTATACCTAGGACCTACCCAACCTGCAAATGGGTTTAAAACACACTTCTATATCCACCAACCATACACCCACAACTCAATCATATCACACAGTCCCTCCTGGGCCCATCTAAATAGTCATCAATCATAATATGTGAAATTACAGTTTAGTCCTTATAATTGACCATTTTTGCAAAAACTACCCAAAATAAGCTCTAAAAATTCTAAAACTTTGCTCCGTGGTCCTTAGCAATATTACTAGGCTAATGCAAAAAGAATCAAAATTTTCTGAGCTACCACGAATATTTTATGGATTTTTAATCCCATTTAAGCACTAGAAAATTACGAAAAAGCAAGGTTTGGATTTACCTATGCCGATTCTGACTCTGGGGACGCACTTGGGATGTCTGACAATGGTGGGGTAGCCAATCTCGATCCAATTCGGAGACTTTTTCGGTAGCCAGTCTGTCTGGCCGGAAATTTACAGACCCCGACAATTGTCGAATTTTCGCAAATTGAAGGTACCTACACGAAGCCCACAACACGGGGGTTAGTATAAAATTTTTTACGAAATTTCTAAGCTCATTTAATGCTCGGAAAAACACTGCGAAGTTTCGTGGGACCCACTGAAAAATGGTGTCAAAAAATTTTGAAATTTATATTGCCGCGAAACTCTCGACGAGTGGAGCGCTCTGGTACTCTCGGTTTTCTCGTAGGGTTCACGGTTTGTGAGAAATCTAGCCAGAAAATCAAAATGGGCTAAAACTTCCCAGACAAAAATTGGACAAACCGCTCAATGGATTTTAGTGTTTTTGGTGTCTGTGGAAAGCTCTCGAGGTGTAGATATTGTTTGACACAAGACCCGGCCCAATTGGTGGCCGGATCGGCTGGATTTCGGCAGAGAAGACGAATTGGCACACTGCACGTCGTGGGGCTTTACGCGCCGTTTCCCGGCGTTCCAGGAGGCGGTCGGCGATGGGGGGAGGTTGGGGTGGTGCGTCGGTGAGGTGGGGAGGGCTGGGTGGCGGCGGCGGCGGCGGTGCCTGGGGGTAAGGGAGGAGAGAGAAAACGGGAGAGAGAGGAAGGATAGTCGGGACGCGTGGGGAAGAGGAGAAGAAGAAAAGAAAAGCCGATCTGATTCGATCGGTCCGATTCAAGACACAAAATTTTGAATTTTCACTCTGCCTTGGGACCGAAAACGAGGCCCAAAAATTCCGAAAAAAAATTCTAGAAAACTCAGAAAAATTCGTAAACTCCAAATATATTTTTAGTTTTGCCACGTGGTCTTTAAATTAATTTTTAAAAATCATCAAAGTTTTATATTTTTGGGAAATCAAATCCGATTTGAAAAATCTGAAAAATTTTAAATAATATCCTAAAATTTAAATAAAATAAAAATATTAATATCATTCACAAAATAATATATTTAAAATTTGGGGTGTTACATATATTTTGCCTATAAGCAATTATGTGTCATTTTAAAGCCGCTGACTGGCTGGTGGGTTTATGGATTCTTTTATTCTTTCAGGCATTGTGGTCTGGTGGAGTTTGCATTTATTTAAGCATTTACAAGTAAATTACCCAAAGAAAAATTACTTATTTAAAAGCATTTATGCTGTCATTTACTTAAGCATTTATTGTGGTCTAGTTGCAGAAAGTGGATATCTCTCAAGAAATGTGAAAATGGCTAAAAGAATGTATTCTTTGTACATATTTGAGTTTTATACGGTGATTAATAAAATAATTGAATAATTTTATTTTTATAAAAATATATTAGTAATTCACTAAATTATCCTTAGCTCACCTAGAAAATATTATAAATATTTATTATAGTATTTAATAGAAATAAAGAATCAAATTGAAAAAAAATAGTTAACACTCTTTAATTTTTTAAATGTGATAAATAATTTTATACAAACGAAAAATACTAATATAACAGATAAAAATAAATTAAAGTAGTAAAATTTTTCTTTTTTTGAATTTTCTTTACTTAATCTTAAATTGAAAAGTATGAATATAGATACAAGTAGTAAGGAGAGAAAAAATAATTATTTAGACTCGGTTTATTAGGAATTTAAATTTTATATATTTTATAAATATAATAAAATTGAGCATTAAAATAAGTACATAACATACTGCCATGTGGCTTCCTACTACTGTCAAATTGATTCCTTATGACATAATAGCAAAACCACACCAAGAGTTTAACAACAAAATTCTAATAATTTTTGAAACAAAATGTTGTTTACCCTTTTATTTCTCTCCTCTACTTTCTTTGACTCTGATTTCCTCATTCTAAAAATTTACTTAAATTCAAACATTTCTCTTCTTTTTCAGTAGTCCTTTGAATATCAACTCTCTTACCTCTCCAACTTTAGGTGTTACAAAATATTTTTGATATTTATGGGCATGAATTTCATGGTAATGATTTATGGAGGTTACAAATGAAATATAATTTAAGAGATTGGGTACCTAAATTTTATGCATACCATCTGTTTGATGAAAATCTAAGCACTATTTTCCTTTATAGAATCTGTACAAAATTCATATAAATATGAGAGCACCTCTAAACAAGTCCTGGATTCTCTTTCAAGTCTTTTTAGGGCATGTTTGGCATTATTGTTGGAATTGCTATAAAAAAATCACTTTTTTTAAATATATTAGTTAAAAAGTATTAAAAAATAATTTAAAATTATATTTGATATGTTTTAATTATAAGAATACTAAAATAATAAAACAGTTTTTTTCAAATTGCTTTTCTCAGCAGTATCTAAAATTGTGTTTTTATTAAGAAAAATAATTTTAGCCTTTCAAACGTAATGCCAAATAGATATTTAGTGATTATAATTTGTGGATACTATAAAAGTAATTTTGATTGCCTTGGATTTCTTGTAAGAACTCCAAGAAAATATCATTACATGTCCATCTCATTTCAAGAAACCAGCAACAACTTGCTCTTTATTTGAAGAAATCAGTAAGAACTTACTATGAAATTTTATACTTAACAGTTAAGATCTTCTTATAAATCGTGCGATAGTATTTTTTAAACTTTTTAAATTGTCTACTTGCGTGATCATAAATCTATCACTTTCCATCCTATATTTTTAACTTAAAAAATACCTTTTTTTTATACTAATTTCTTTTAGTATCATATAAAATTTATTTTTATGTATTATAATTTCAAATAAAATTTTAAAATGTAGAACCAGTATGCATGAAAATTTAAATAATGAGGTGACAACGTACAATTTTATATAATAATATATAATTTAAAAGTAAATGTGTAGTTAGCAAATTGAATCATGTTAAGGAGTATTGGGGTAGGAATGAGTTAATTTACTATCAATCATTAGATAAAAGAAAGAAATAGAACACGAAAACGCGTAAGATAGGTTAAAGATTATTGAAGGTGGGAATTATCGACGAGCATGAAAGTGGGAAAGACACATTTTCTTTTCTTTCTTAAAAGTCGTCTTCTCTTTTTCTTTTTAAAAGCTGTGCCTTAAAAATCACCATTTATAGCTTAATAATAATAATATAATAATAATCACCAACAAACTGCAATAAAAAATTATGAGGCCTGGTTTCTACCCCACCACTATCATTTGTTCCTTCACTGGGCACTAGAAAAATTAGTAATTAAAAAAATAAAAATTAAAAATACTAAAAAACTTAGAGAGTGTTACGAGACCCTCGAATTTGATTTAATATTATCTTCCCATAATATTATCACGATACGATGCTAGAAAATTAATGTCATAAAGATAAAATAAATGAGTCACCATTTAAGTAATAATCGAGATAAATTCATAAGAAAGGATGTGTATATCAATTTATCCCTTGTAGAGGTCACTGCCATTCTTTTGCTATGAGCTTAATGGCTTAGGTTCGGGATAGTGGTTACAAGAGAGAAATAGTGTTATGCACTCTCTCTATCTAGACTTATTTTAAAACAAGGGCTAACCTCTACTAATAATTTCTAAAGTCTATTCTATTGTTTCTTTTATTTAATTCCTTATTCATATATTTATACAAGTTTAAAGTTACACACAATATTAATTCAAAAAAAATCAACCATATATTGCACAAGTAATATCTAACATGCCAAGTTGCTAATTTAATGATGTTACCCTTTTACCACTTTGCTATGCATGCATATTTAACTAAGTTAATTATGTATAAATCAATTTTAACCTAATTCTAACATGCACATTATCTTTTATTAAGTCAAGTTACCCTATATATACATTATTTAGGTCAATTATGGTTGTAGGGAACCTAAATATGCATTATCTATAAGTTAAACATACATATTTCTGTCATGTTAAATCAGATTTCAACTTACCAAATTAACCTAAATTCACATAATTTTAATTTCTAAATTACTTACATGTCGTGGTCATATTCAAAGGTAAAAAAATAATAATAATAAACTAAAGAAAAAAGAAAGGATGGAAATAACCTAAAACTAAAAGAAATAGAAGGAGATTTAAAATTAATCCTTAAATCAAATTAAAAGGCCCTTTTGATAAAAATAATTCTACATTATTATATGGCTTTTTAGCCTAGTACCCTATGCAAGGGGCCTTGAACTCTTATGCAGCCTTTTTTGCTCTAATTTTCAATTTATGCCTTCAAGTTCCACCCCATTTTTTTTTTAACCATGTTCGATCTCCTTTTGCTTTCTTTGGTTTCTTTTGAAATTTCTTTGGATCCATTCATGCCTTGCTTAATATTTTTATGCTCAAAATAAGAAAATATTAAAGTGAAAAAGAATAACACCAAAATTTAAGACCCAAAATTAATAAAACTTATTTGAAATCTCTGACCTCAGACTTCAATCCCAATTTCTTCCATTCGATCTCTAACATTATCCAAAGACAAACATCAAACTCAAGTATAGCAAAATAAACAAAGTTAGTATGAAATTAAAATAAAAAGAAATTAAATATAATAAAACATTAGGAACCAAAAAAAGTAGGAATTGCACTGCATAGGCTACTATTTTGTGTTCATATCTAAAATTATCCAAAAACATGTATGGGTTAATAGACAATGAGACAATAAAAATAAAAGATGACGCTACCAAAAACTGATTAGGCCAACATAGCCCATCAATCAAATTAAATTTATATACATAAAAAAATATGAAGCTATTGCAAATCTAAAGACATGGAATTGAGGCTGACATCCTAATAAATAATTTAAAAGAAATAAGACAAAAGACCATTTATAAAATTATAGAATTTACTCATATATTTGACTGCATAAGGTAAACAAGATTTGCCCAATCAGATTTATCTCATAATTGGTCTTCAATTCTTGGACTAAAAGACTCTTGAAGCACTCAAGAATACCTTCAAATGATATTCCCAAGAGCGATGGAGATGTGATTTTGGTCAATTGAACACCTAGAATAAACTTAAATCTAAAATCAACTAAGATAATTTTGTGAAAGGATAGGCAATTGTGGCTCTAATGGCACAAAAGAAAGTCTTCTACTTAATTTAGAAGAATCTCTCTAAAGTGCTCTAGTAGATTATGGGTTGATTTTCTTCTCTTCTTTTCTTCTAGGTGATCTAGGTATGGTATTTATAGCAAGAAAAATAATCTTAAAGCCTATCTAAATTTTAAAAAAAATCTATTCAAAAAATAAAATAAATGGGGGATAATTATCCCACTATTATGAGGGATAATTATCCCTCAAATAATTTCAAATTTTATCTAAAATAAATAAATAGATAAATAGGGGATAATTATTCCTCTAACCAATCAGTTATGAGGGACAATTATCCCTCAAATATATATATATTTTATTTTCTTCATTTTTATCTTAAAAAAAATAATTTTTAAAACACTTTAAAATATAATTAAGCCAAAAAAATCCATTAAAAACCCACTTTTACATTAGAAAATTTGACAAATTTAATGGGCTTAAATATTTAATTAAACTCATTTAATTATTTTATAAGCCCACATGAAGCTCTGAAAATATTAAATTAAGTATAAATAAATAATTTGGGTTTTTAGGTCCTTATAGTAAAAAAAACTTTTTATGCTCCCAATTTGCAAACCAAATAAAAAATATATATTCCTAACATTCTAAAGTCTTTTAAGTGCTTTAAGATTCCTCATTATCTAGTGATATTTCATCACATGGCTTCTCATTACTTTTATAAATCATACATTCTAGGTATCAAAAAATAGATGTCCACAGGTGTTTGGTTTGATTACTTACTTTTAGCTTTTGACTTAAAATATATTTTTTAACTTATGAACCAAATTAAAAATAAGTAATTAATTATTTGATAAAATTATTTAAAAATAACTTTTTTCAAGTAGTTTAAGTGTTTGGTTTAAATGTGCTTAAAAGTAATTTAATTTATTAAAATTAGAAAAAGGGGTATACAATTAAGTGTTGTAATTGTTAAAATGAGGATAATGTTGATATTTTTTAAAAATTATTAGGATAATACATTCTTTTATTTTGTCAAAGAGTAGTTTTAAAATAAGTAGATAAGTTATAAGTCAGGTATATGTTAGATTTATGACTCAAAATTTTTGTTGATTTGGAATATATTTTTCTAATTTGAGTAGAAAAATATTATGGAGGTATATTTTCTATATATGTAGAACTCTTATTTTAGTATTATTACTGAAGGACTAACATTATAGGTAGAAGTATTGTAGAGGAATTAATTAGGGTTTGCCCATGGTGAGGGGCTGCCGCCCATCGTAGGGAGGGATTTTGAATTGTTGAGGATTTGGCTCTACCCAGTGATAAGAGGCTCTTGCCTATTGATGAGAGGCTCTTGCCCATTACAGTCTCATAGAAGAAAAGAGGCTTTGGCCTAAGATGAAGAAATGACATAATTCAAGAAGAAGGAATTATTGTCTATTATAGTCGAAGACACCCTTTGTGGTGTAGTAGTTATAGTAGTAAATATATTAAATAGATTTTAACAACTGTCCTTGAACTTATATAATTGTAACACTACAGTCCTTTAACTTTAAAATGTAACATAAAACCCCCTAAACTTTCAAATTTTACACAGTAAAATCTCTCTAACTTTCAATTACTGATTTTTCAGTTAGAAACTAATATGAATAGCTCCCGCATGGTGCTTAGTCAACATTTCTCTCTCCTCTCTTATGCAAAGTGTAAAATTATTTTATTTACGCATGAAAAATTATTCTATCTATAGAGAGAAGAATGATTCAATTTACAAATGATTTGAAAGAGAAAAGATAAATACTGACTAAGCTCCATGATGAAACTGTCCAGGTCAGCGTCTAACTGAAAAACTGGTAATTGGAGGTTATAGGGATTTTATTGTGTAAAATTTAAAAGTTGATAGGGTTTTATGTTACATTTTTAAGTTGAGGGACTGTAATATTATAACTAGATAAGTTCAAGAATAATTTTTGTTTAGAGAAAATTGAGAGGACAAACTAATATATTTACTATAAGTAGTTTTTGTGAGGATTCTCTTGGGTGTAATTGGGTTTATGTGTAATATAGCTTTGAACTTGTAATTGATGATTTATTATTTTTAATAGTGAAAGATGGGGTTAATTGCACCAATCGTCCTTGAACTTAGGGGCCTTTTCATTTTTGTCCCTAAACTTCAATTTCTTAAAATAAAATCACTCAGCTTAAGTTTTATTTCAAAAAAAAGTCACTTTCACCTGCAATAACAGGTTTTCCACTCAACATTGAAACTTTTCCTTTAAAGTCTTTCCCCACTTTATAATCAACAATGAAATGCGATTTTGTGGTGGCATGAATTTATTCTCTGCTCCTCTTAGGGAAGTTGTGGCTGATCCACAAATTAAGCTAGAGCCTACTGTGGAGGATGATTATCGCGATGAGGAGATTGCTTCTTTTCAGAGATGGATGAAATAGTAATTTTCTTTTTTTGAATTGGTAAACCTGCAATTACAGGTAAGAGATAGCAGGTAAGAGTGACTTTTCTTAAAATAAAACTTAAGTTGAGTGATTTTATTTTAAGAAATTGAAGTTTAGGGATGAAAATGAAAAGACCCCTAAGTTCAAAGACGATTGATGCAATTAACCCGTGAAAGATGGCATACCCATGGATGCATTCCTATGTGAAAAGGGTGAACCACATAAATATTAGTGTTTTTGTGTTTGCTTTGTTTCTTTGTGGTTTACACGCTTCTACGGTGCACAATAATTGGTATCAGAGCATGTGAATGATCTTAGTAAGTTTGGTTGAAGGTGGTGTTAGTAATATGCCCTAGAGCATATGGGTATATGGGCATGTGTTGGCTCCTACTAGTTATATATGGAGGTAGGTGTTGATCAAGATGTAATCTATTCCTCTAAGTAAATAGAGATAAAATCCTATATTTATTTAATTGTTCTTGATGTTTCAAGTTCCTAGCTAGGACAGATAGATTTATTCAGAAAAGAGTTTCTGATGAGAAAAATCTTTTAATCAAGAACTGGAATTAAAAGAGAATATAATATTCATAGCAAATGGAGTTTGACATAAACCATGACTCCAGCTTGAGTTGGGATTTTGTAACAGAGAGATTCTAGTGCATGGTAACATATGATTATAGGTTCATTTAAGGTAAACCTTATTACTAATTGGGTGGCCATGGCATGCTATGCTAGGTGTTAACCATGGTCTATGAGGTTCATAAAATGATTTAGAGAAATCATTTATGGTAAGAAAGAGTTTTGATGATATTAAGAGTTGATATCATGTCTCATTGCCAATTAGTGATGAGCCTAGTAAGTCACACACATACACAAGTTATCACCTAATTAAATATGATTTAATTAATTAATTAAGGAGTTTAATTGATTAATTAAATAGGTTTGGTTTGCAATTAGATTGCAAAGTTCCTAGCATGACTTGAAACCAAATCTAGATTATTGGATGTATAGTATAAGTTAAATTTATATTTAAAGTGTTTAAATATGAATTTAATTAATGAGAAATTAATTAATAAAGATTAATTAATTAATTTATATTTGATATAAATTGATTAGAAGAAGAAAAATAATTATTTTGGGTTAAGAACTCAAAATTAAGACACAGGGGCATTTTGGTCATTTCACAGTGTGACACGTGGCACCATGAGATGGTGACACATGAGATTATACATAAGCTTGCCAAATGTATTTAATCATGTAAGATTATTAATATTAAGATTAAATATAGGTTTGACACTTGGCACAATGTGAATGGGTCACTTAAACCTAGAACTAATCAAAGGTGATATGTGGCAAGGGTTTAATGTGTTAACCTAGCTATATAATTGTTGTTATGAAAAAAGAAAAGCAACCAATAGCCACTCCTCTCCTTTGTCACGCCATTTTGAGGTTCTCCATCTATTCTTCTTCATCTCTTATCAATTCAAAGAAATTAACCATCAATCTCTTGAATTAAGAACACTAGAAATTGTTTCTAGTGTCCTGTTTACATCTCTAATCTCTTAAAGGCAGAACTTGAATTTCTAATTAATATAAAAAGCTTTAGAAGCTGTTCAAGGGCTGCCACAGGTGTTCTTGGTGTGGACAAACTAGAGGGACAACACTGCAGTACATCAAGAGGTTAGTGTAATCGTTCTTGATTTAATCTAGGATTCTAAAATTAATCTGATTAATTTTAAAATCTTAAATGGCAAATACAGATCCAAAAACATATTAAAAGAGTTTTAATATGTTGTTTATCATTGAAATCAAATAGATAAAAATAAATCTTGTATGATGCATGTGATCCTAGAAGAAAATTTTTTGAATTCAATGGTATAAACTTATGTTTTTCATGCTTCCGTTCCTTCAGGTGGAGCTACTGCGATATGTAGAAAGTTGCACATGCAACAATAGTAATGGTGGACAGAAATTGAGTTGGAGTTCTTGATGCAAAATCAAGAAAATTGATGTTGCGAAGATTTTTTAAAGTAAAAAGCAAGTTAGACCCAAGACAAAGATTGAAGAATTGAAGATTTAAAGAGTTCAAGCTTAAGCATGAAGAATTGATGATTTGATGACACTCAAGAATTTGAGATATGCAATGGTTGATGGATTTTATATCAATGTGGAGATTGTTAGATTTATGATCCAAAATCTTAGTTGATTTGGAAAACATTTTCCTAATTTGAGTGAGAAAAACATTATAGAGGTATATTTCCTATATTATGTAGAACTCCTATTTTAATATTATTTCTAAATTGAGTGGGATTCCTAATTAGATTAGAATTGAGGAACTAATACTATAAATGGAAGTATTGTGGAGGGATTAATTAGGCTTTGCTCATGGAGAGGGGATATTGCCCATCGTTGAGAGGGATTTTACTAATTGCTATGGATTTGATTTTGCCCATTGATGAACAGCTTTTCAGTCTCATAGAGAGAAAAAGACTTTCGCCTAAAGTGGAGAAAGGATATAATTTAAGAGTAAGAGATTATTGTCTATTGTAGTTAAAGACATCTTTTGTGGTGTAGTAGTTGTAGTAGTAAATATATTGGATTATATCTAGAGGAGATTAAGAGGACTAACTAATATATTTACTATGAGGAGTTTTTGTGAGGATTCTCTTGGGTGTAATTAAGTTTATGAGTAGTATAGTTTTGAGTTTGTAATTAATGATTTATTATTATTATTAGTGAAAGATGGCATGCCAACGAATGTAGCCTTATGTGAAAAGGATGAACCACGTAAATATTGATGTTTTGTATGTTTGCTTTATTTCTTTATTGTTTACATTCTTTTATGGTACACAACAATTGGTATCAGAGTATGGGGATGATGTTAGTAAGTTTGATTGAATGTGGAGCTGCTGTGACATGTAGAAAATGTTGATAGTGAAAGATGACATGCCCGTGAATGTAGCCCTATGTGGTAAGGGAGAACCATGTAAAAATTAGTATTTTATGTTTTTACTTTATTTCTTTGTAGTTTACCATGGTGCACAACAATATAATATAGTCTTATTAGGATAATATAGTATTATTTAAGTAGTTCTTTTAACTTATAAGCCAAATCAAACGATTTCTATTTATAAGTAAGCTTTATCGACTTATAAGCCAAACCAAACACCCTCTTATTTGGTCTTCTTTTCCTATCATAATTGTTGATATGTTGCTATCCAACTAATTGAATGAAACTTCTAAATCATTAGAGACATGATTGTTTCCTGCAAAAGGTTTCATATAGACCGATCATTTTGATTTTTGAACACATTTTCTCTTTACTTTTCACCAGGCTGGAAGAAAGATGGCAGATGTTATTGTTTCGATTGCTATTGAAAAAATTTCCAACTTGCTCATCCAAGAGGCAGCTGTTCTTTTTAATGTGAGATAGGAAGTTAAGCAGTTGCAAGTTGAATTGAAGTGAATGCAGTGCTTCTTAAAAGATGCAAACTGCATGCAAGAACACGATGAGTGTGTTTGCAACTGGGTAGCTGATATCAGAGAAGTTGCTTATGAGGCAAAGGATGTCATAGATGCCTTCCTGCTCACTATTCCAAGAGCAGAAGTTGGATTTTGAGGACTCATCAAGAGGTCTACCTCTATGGTTGCCAAGGCTTCCCAACTCCATGATATCGGACAACAAATTAACTCCATCCAAATAGGATTGGGGACATTTCTACCAGCATGCAGACTTACGGCATCAAATTTATTAGGGAAGCAAAGGGGTCAAGTTCTGCTAGTGAGATGCAGCGATGACTAAAGAGAATCAATCCATATAATGAGGATGAGCATGATCAGATTGGAGAGTGCCACAGAGGAACTTTTGGATCAATTAATGCTAGAGGAAGACCGACTCTAAGTTGTTTCCATAGTGGGAATGGGAGGACTTGGTAAAACCACTCTTGCCAAGCAGGTATATATATAATCACATTGATATCAAGCGACACTTCAATTGTTTGTCTTAGGATTTCATATCTCAATAATTTTCCCCAAGAGATGTTTGGTTGGTAATCCTGAGGGCAGTTGGAGCTAAATGGGAGAATATGGGAAGCATGAAAGAGGAGGAAGAGTTGATCAGAACACTTAAAGATGTATTGAATTAGGAGCGATAATTGGTGTTTCTAGATGATATTTGGAAAGAAGAGGCATGGGATAATTTAAAATGTGCTTTCCTAAAAGGGAAGAAGGGAAGCAAAGTTTTATTCACTACCTAGTTCAAAGAAGTTGCTTTATATGTTGATCCATGGATTTCTCCAAAGGGACCACCATTTTTGACGAATGAAGAGGGTTGGGAACTTCTCAACTAGAAAGCATTTCCAGAGGATATTGCAAGTTAATGAGGTTATGCACTAGAATTCAAGAGAATAAGGAAGGAGATGGTAAGAAAATGTGGAGGACTACCTCTGCAATTGTTGTGCTTGGAGGCTTGTTGGCTGACATGTCTTTAAAGTAATGGAAGATGGTGCAAAAAGACATCAATGCACAATTCACCAAGTTGCAACAACATAATTAGTATGCTGGTGTGGCTTGGATATTAGCTTTAAGCTATCAAGAGTTGCCATTTCGCCTAAAACCATGCTTTTTCTATCTTTCCCAATTTCCAAAAGACTTAGAGATTGACCAGAAGACATTAATTTGGATGTGGATAACTGAAGGTTTTGTACCTTAATCATTGAGACGAGAAGAGCTTTTTACCAGATGCGCGTAACAGAAAAAATAATATACTAGAAGAGGGTGAGTTTGAATTTAATTACTAAAAGAATAAAATTGTGCTGAGTTGGAAAATTTTGAGCGCAGGATGCTATATTTAAAAAGAGTTAAATAGGCGAAAACTATTATGAATAGCGTAAAAATCTTTTCACTTGAAAATTATAAAATAAAACAATTAATAATATTTACTTTTTATTTAAAAATTATAAAGTAAAACAATTAATAAAAGCCCTTCTTCACATCCGAATTAATATATTTTATTTAAGAAGAAATTAATTCGGACGTGGAGAACAGCTTTTATTAATTGTTTTACTTTATAATTTTTAAATTAAAAGCAAATATTATTAATTGTTTTATTTAATAATTTTAAGTGAAAAGATTTGTAGATATTCATAATAGCGTCCGCCTGTTAAACGGACACTTAAAACTTTCTAGCTCACCACATTTTTACCCCTTTAGTAATTACTTTCAAACTCATCCTATATTATCTTTTCTGAGAAGGAGATGAGAAGTTTTATTCTTTCTCAGAAGGAGATGAGACGATGGAAGATGTAGACGAACAATATTTGGAAGAGCTTGCAAATAGATGGATGGTTCAAGAGAGTGAAAGAGACCACACCGGAAGTGGTGTTAAAAAGTGCCGCATGCGCGATCTTATGCGAGATATGTGTGTGTCAAAAGCAAGAGAAGAAAGTTTTCTTGGAGTTATTGAGCAACAGGACTTAACAGCTGCCATGACTAAGTCACGCAGAATTGCCATTCGCAAAGAATTCTTTGTGCCTTCAGGTCCAAGTCTTCATTCCCTTCTCTGCCTCATCCAAAGCAGAACTATCCAATAAGGACAAAGGATCAATTAATTTTTATTTTCAAGAATTTTAAATTGCTGAGAATCTTAAATCTTCAAAATATGTCTTTGGTAGAGAGTTATATACTTAGAGAAATTGGTAAAATGATTCACTTGAGATATCTTGGCTCGAGGGACAATGAATTACATTTTTCATCAAAATGCAGATGTTTATCCAACTCAATGCCTGCATCCACTGTCAACTTGAATAGTTTATACACTCTTGATTTACTAGAAACTTATTGGTCTGCTTATGGATTACCAAATATAATATGGAAATTAAAATGTTTGAGACACCTGTTAGTGGATCGTTATACAGATCATGAATCATGATCAATGGAAGTGCTATTTGGGTACATTAAGACACCTAGAGACTTTGAAGTGGATACAAGCTAATAATCTAATTAGAAAAGATGCGTTACTCAATTTGACTAATCTTCGAAATTTAGGAGTAGAGTTCCAGAGAAGAGAAGAAGCTGAGATGGTTCTAAGATCTCCCATTTTTGTATTGGGACGTCTTTGTTTCTTGAAGATGCACATGTTAAAGGAAAGTTCATTTCCAAGTTTGGAACCACTTTCTGGTTGTCATCATCTGACAAAAGTGTGGTTAGAAGGAATCATGGTAGAAGATCCACACTCCTCGCTTCACAATTTGGAATACCTGAAAAAAATTATTTTATTATTATAATATTTTCATAACTAAAATTTATTAAATTTAATTTAAAATTATTTTTTAATATTCTTTAATTAATATATTTTAAAAAAATAACTTTCTCAATAATAATTTTAATAATAATGCCAAATAAACCCTAATCTATGTCTTTCATTGGCCATAATTAACTTGTTCAGCAATGCCACTTCTTAATTCTTCTAATCATCAAATTACAATTTAAGGAAATCATTTAGACTTTTACTTTACCTGAACCAAGATACTAACACTCAGTAACTTTGCTGCTGAAAAGATGGAAGATTAGACATTGAAATCCAAGTCCAATTGGAAGTCCCATTTTCCTATTTAATCTAGGATTTCTTTTAATGTTGTATTCTTTATATTCCTAATCTCTTTTATTTGTAATTCCTATATAATTTAGCATGTCTAAGTTTATTCCTAATTAGTTTAGTTCTTTTAAATAGTTTTTCCTATTTAAGTTAAAATTTGGAATTTTATAAATACTCATATATTAATATATTCTACATATTTTTGTTAGACTTTATAATATTTTCTCTTAGTAAAGCTGTGTTTTATTTCATTTTATCCTTAAATTTTGAATTGAATCTTGTTAATCTCAAGTGTTAAATTATATTTTGTTTATTTTCAAGCATGTGATTGTGTATCAATCCTTTTCCTTACTATATGCTGAAGGTATAAAGTAGGGGTGAGCAATCGGTTCAAACTGAACCGAACCGAACTGAATTAAATTATAAAAATCGAACCGTCAATTTTAGAAACCGAACCGAACCGAACTGAAATTGGTGAAAAATTGAATCAAATCGAACCATTTTATTTCGGTTCGGTTTAAACCGATCGGTTTGATTTTTGATCAATTTTTTAATTTAGACTTGATTTTCAAGTTATTTGGTCTAATTTTAACTTTGGTTTGAACCTAATAACCATTAATCAATGAAATTAAACAATTAATATATATATATATATATATATATATATATATATATAATTCGTAAATTTTTCATAAAAATAAATTAATTCAAAAATCGATTCGGTTTGAATTGACTATATAAATCACTATTCGGTTCGGTTCGGTTTAACAGATTTTTTTCTCTTCAAAACCAAACCAAACCGAAATAACCGAAATTTTTATAAATTAAAACCGAACCGAACCGATTAAATTTTAAAACTGAACCGATTGAACCGAATTGACTCGATTTGATTTGATTTTTCAGTTTAAACCGAATTCTGCTCGGCCCTAGTATAAAGAGAGGATTTTTCAGCCACTCAAAATTCAATTTATTAAAATATAATCAATAAATTTTAGTTTTGTTTTAGAAAATGTCGTTTTAACTTGGGATAGCAGATTTTGAAGCTCATTTTCCTTCTTTTTTTTTTAACTAACATTAAATTAATATTTAATTAAAATAAATCTTCATTTCTGTAAATTATTGTTTATCGTTTATTATTTTTTATATAAAAACTAAAATAATGATAAAATATCATACATTGATAAAATATTATTTAAAATTTATTATTATATTTTTACTTTTCCATCTTGTTACAAATTAAATTTTAATTAATAATAAATAACATGTATATAATTAATAATTTTATTAGTAAATTTAGTTAAAACAATTTTATTGATAATAATTATTAATTAATTTAATCATAAAAGTAAGAGAAAGAAAAAGAAAGAAAAGAATACAAAAAGGATAATTTTACTCTTTAATTTAGAAATCTATTATTGCATGTTAGAATGACTTTTTTTAAACAAAATTAAAATTATAAATTTTATTTTAATAAATTAAAATTAAATAACTAAAACGAAATAATTATGTAAATTGAGCGACGATTAGTATAATTTATCCTTATTTTATCTTTACATTTAGGATTGAATTTTGTTAAGTCTTTATTAGATTTTGTTTATTTTGTGTGATAGTGTTAAGACTATGCATATGGAAAGTTTGTTGAATATGGTTTACACATCTGTGATTAAAGCAGTGCAACGAGCCCTACAGGAGATTATTTTTGCATGTGCATCTTCCAAACATGGAGCAGCCAAGAGCCTGGGTGTGATCTGGTTTAGAAATTCAATAAATTACTTATTTATCCTCGCGTTGCATAATAAAAAATATTTATTTTTTATTTTTATTTAAAAATAAATCAAATGATCAACTTCAATCAAAATAATTTGTATACCAACATGTATATTGGTTTAGTATTATTTAGTTTAAATCAAAATAACCAATTGAACTAAAATTTTGAATGGATAATTTCTTTATTTATTAATATAAACATTTATTTGTGTTCTGTGTATGGGTGTTAGACGCTATAAGAAATTAAAAAAATAATTATAAAAATTACCAATGAAATTTACTTACATTTCATGAGTAATATGGATTATCAACAAATTTACTGATGTAATTTTTTTATCCACAAATTTATGTGTAAGTAAAATTTATTGATGAAAAAGTGATTTTGTCGCTGATATTACCTATGAAAAAATTGTCGGTAAATTAGGTTTTTTTTGGTTGCTAATTTTTGTGGGGAATCATCAGCTTAGTAGAATTACCAACTAATTTACCAACTAAATGTTTTGTCACTAATTACTTGTAACAAAATTTTGGTTGTTAAAATAAATTTAGCGATGAAAAATTTAATAATTGTCGATTACTGTTGTGGTTGGTAATTATTTTTAATAATTTAAAAAATGTTTACCTACCACTTTCTTTTGCAGGTAATTATTTTTAATATTTTTTAAAAATGTTTAATTACCACTTTCTGTTGTAGGTAATTTTTTAGTATGTTTACCTATCGCTTTCGTTCGCAAGTAATTTTTTTTTAAAATTTTTTAAGAATGTTTACCAACCACTTTCATAAGCAACTTTTTAATAATTTCTAAAATATTTACCTACAAATTTATTTTATTGGTAATTTTTTAAATTTTTTAAGAAAATATTTACCTACCAAATGATGTTGTCAGTAATTATTTTTATGATATTTTTAAAAATGTTTTCCAACCAAAACGGTTTGGTCGGTAATTTTTTTTAATAATTTTTTGAAAAAAATTTTACATTTGAAAATTTGATTATTAATAGCTTAAAAAGAGAATAATGCATAGCAAATAATAATAATAATAATAATAATAATAATAATAATAATAATAATAATAATAATAAAATCCAATAATATTATTAATAATAATACTCTGATAAAATAAGTATGAACTCTAGTAAAATAAAAATACTAAATTTTAATAAGTTAAAATTAAAATACAAAACCATCAATCCCAGCTAAGTGGAGGTGAGGCGAAGTTGTAGGTGGAGGCATTAGCAAGCTTTTGACTAATCTCATCATCTCCTCCATCATTGAGTGTCATCTCTTCCAAACGCATCTGAAATTACTCTGTGATAGTTTGCTTCTCTACTTTCCTCTATTGCCTTTCTTCTTCAAGTTGCTTCTTTAACTGTTCTAATTCTTATTGTAAAACAACAAAATGAGAATCATGTGATGAATACGCCCCAAAAGAAGATGCTTTATGTGGAGGGTAAACGACAGATGATTCTAATCCAAACCCATACACCATCCGTCTCTTCTGGTTGACCCTAACAACATCCAAATAAATTTGATTCTCATTGATGGTGTCGGGTGTAGTTTGTTGGAACTCCTCCCTTTTGGCCACTACCACTTCCTATATGTAAAAAATGGAAAAAAATTTATTAATTCATGATATGATACAATTAAAAAATTAATTTATTTAAAATAAATAATAGAGTACCGTACATTTATTTGCATGGACTTTTCGTCCACAAATCTCTTCTTATCATGATCGTGAGTATGAATTTGGACAAACAACTCATACCAATTAGACTTTTGACCCAATTGTTTCTGCTGAAATATAAATAAACAGTTATTAAAAATATACTATAATAAATTTAAGTAATTTATTTTGAAATAAAAATGGATAAAGTTTCCCCTATATTTTTTTACATTTTCTCCTGTTAAAAAGTTAACAAAAAATATAACAATGCAATCTCATATCAATCTAAACAATATATTTAATGACAATTCCATCAACAATCATTTTTTCTTATTATATAATAATTAATGAACTCCACCTAAGTAGTTTGCGCTTAGCCGATCCCAAGCCCGAATAAAGGAGGAGGGTTACGGTAGGTGACAACCAGCGTAAAAATTTCGTCACACCCTATGATATGGATTCAAATGATATAAACGTTGGGGCGTCCTCTACTAACGACGCGCTACATCGGAGCCCGGGTGTAGTGAGAAATATATAAGGTGTAGGGCGTTCACCGAAAGCGACGCGCCATGCCGGTGCCCGGGTGTGGTGTTAAGTGAGCAAGGGTTCCCACATCATGGACAGGTGTGGGTAAAGAAGTTAATCCATAGGACAGATAGTAGAATAAATAGTGGAACAGAACACAAGATAGACATAGAAAACAATAGAAGATATCATAAAAGGAGACCAATTAGAAAGGAGCAGGATAGGAGGAGGATCAGGGTTGGTACTTGGAATGTTGGATCACTTACAAGAAAATTAATGGAGCTTGTGGATACCTTGAAAAGGAGAAGGGTGAATATTGCTTGCATTCAGGAGACTAAAAGGGTAGGAGAGAAAAGTAAGGAAGTGGGTAATTCAGGGTACAAACTGTGATTTACCGGAAAAGAGAGAAACAAGAACGGAGTGGGCATAATCATAGACAGGACATTGAAAGACGCAGTAATAGCTGTGAAAAGAGTAGGAGATAGAATTATACCAGTAAAGCTAGTACTAGAAGGAGAAACAATAAATATAGTTAGTGCTTATGCCCCACAAATAGAACTAGACAGTGAGAGTAAACAAAGGTTTTGGGAAGATATGGATGATTTAATGCAAAGCATACCGAATGAAGAGAATGTTTTCATTGGTGGAGATTTGAATGGGCATGTAGGAAGTGATAGACAAGGTTATGAGAATGTTCATGGAGGCTTTGGTTTTGGCAGTCGAAATGAGGAAGGAAAAAGAATCCTGAATTTTGCTATGGCATACGACCTGATACTAGCAAATACCTACTTTATAAAAAGAGAGTCACATTTAGTGACTTTCAAAAGTGGGCAACATAGAAGCCAAATCGACTTCCTCTTAACTAGGAAGATAAATAGTGTCACACCTTACCCCTCTGTAAGGTATAACATGATCCCGTAGAATACCTAATGAATTACCGAACTTCACCTACCGATAACTCATTAAGTACCCTACAAAGGATTTTAAATCAATTTTCTTACTTTTGTTAAGTGGTGAGCATTGTCTAATAAGCATTTAAAACATTTAGTTAAAATTAAAACTAGTTAATATTTTTGGTCCATTTTAGTTTTCTGCAAATTCTATAAAAATTTTGACAGAGTTTCCTCTGTATTTTGAGAAAACCATTCTTCAAATACCTGTAAAAAACACTTCTAAAAGTTTTTCTCAATCACTACTTCGGTTTCACAATCAAACTCAATCAATTTCACAATCATTTCAATAAATTTCTCAAGTTCAAAATTTAATAGTCCTCAATGTATAGTCAATCAATTTCATACATTCATTTTTTTTTTTTAAGATAAACAATTTATGTATTCATCATACAAAAATTTACATTAAGAAAATCCAAACTAAAATTTATTACAAATTTTATATAGATTTTGTACAAGCTGCTCAAAACCCATCTTCACATGTCCATACATTTCTGTGCATTACATACATCAAATAATATTTACGATCAGGGTATAAACTATACCCGATAGCTTCAAAGCAGAACGATCCTCAATCCTCAGCAGCTCAGTCTGCTGCTCCTCTAGTCTCTGTATCTGCGATAGCAATAGAAGCTATCGCTGAGTACTAGGACTCAGTGGTGCACAATATACTAAAATAATCTTTATGCAAAACTTAAAGCACATTCATTCAAAAATTTGGCTAAACATGAAAATTAAATACAATCATGCATTGTAAGATTTTACATGTAAACCAAGTTCATTTCAAAGTAACAAAACACATTTCATAAAACCCACAGTTAGATCACGCCATTCGAAACAAATAGAATCTTAATAGCCAGAGGCTAAAGAGAAATTACATGAATCTCGATAGCCAAAGGCTAAAGAGAAATCATATCACAAGGCTAGCTAGCTCAAATATATGGATATCCATTCACATCCTCTTCTACTGGCACACCTCAACACTTCTCCAGAGAAGGAATCAAAATTCGAAACTAATTACCCCCACTAGTCGTGCTAGTGAGGTGTTCAAATATGTGGTCATGACACTGTGGTTTCAAAACTTATCTTAACAATTTGCTAAACATTGCCTTTTCAAATATACATAATAACTTTCAACAATTTAGATCAAACATCATAAGAATGCCATAATCCAATATTTCATATTATTCAAAACGATATGCAAAAGATGATTATAAAAGTATATGTTGTGCACATACCTCAAACGAGTCGCCTGTTGGCCTTGACTCGACTCCTCGGGTTCTGTCCCGGTATTCTTTTCCACTGAAACACGAAATTTTCCAATGTTTCAGTACTAAAACTTAAAATAAATCCAAAATAAACTTAACTTCACATTTACCTAGCTCTAACGTGTTAAATTCGACGTTCTCGAAATTTTGTGTTTCGGGTTACTATTCACTGCACTATTCAAGTCAAATTATTGACTTTCTAAGGCTTAATAGGTATGGGAACTCCAACTTCACCCACATACCACATTTTGGTCACCAAACTTGTTGGTTTTGGTCATTTGTTTAAAGCTTTGGTCATTTTGGCAAAATTGCCAATTTTTGGTTTTGGTTCTCCGAAGTTGCACTGTTTCATTGGTCGGTCTACTGTTGGAATTTGACAAAACTTCCTTCATAGAAAATGTTCCTTATTGTCTTAAGTGTATTCTCATTTTGGGATCACCTCAATTGGAGTTTTGTAGCTCAAGTTATGGCCAAAATAATTTTACTGTTCACGTGCACTGTTCATACTGCACTTTTGGGTTTTGGTAGATTTTGATCCAACTTTGGTCAATAATTTGATCAAGTTAAGTTCATAATTTGGTCTAACTTTCTTCATATGAAATGTTCTACTATGTCTTAGGTTTTCATCGGTTTAAGAATCGCCTAAATCCGAGTTTCCTAGAGAGAGTTATAGCCATCCAAACATTACTGCTCAATTGAAAATCTGCAGAGTTGCAGGTTTGGTAATTTAACTTTGATCAATAATTTGAATGGGTTAATGGCATAATTTGGGGTGGTGTTCTTCATGAAAGTTTTAGATCTATGTCTCATCTAATTTCTAGTAAAATTTCAGGTCAATTTGACCTGTCTAACTCGAGTTATGACCAAATGAACAGTTACTGTTTATTTGGTCAGTTTAGTGCAGTGGCAGCCTGCTATCAATTCACTTTGGTCAATTGTTTCACCAAGTTTTGGTCAGTTTTTGGTCATAGTTCCTTAATGAAAATTGTGCTCTTTTATGTCTATTTTCATCTCCAATTGGTGGCATATCAATTGAACTTGTAAAATTTGAGTTTTGGTCCTTCAAAGTGGGTTTGGTCATTCAAAGTGGGTTTGGTCATGCTGCCAGCAGCATGACCATTAACCTACGAATTTGGTTTAATTTCCTAACATTCCCACACAACTTATTTGGTCATAATTGACCATTATTTCATGTCACAATAGGTTAAACATGCCATTTATGCATTTCTCCAAATTTTAGTTCATAAACCCTAGCATTGAAACCCTAATCTCACTAACTCTTGCATTTAACTACTTCTAATGATTTTAATGTTAATCATTTAACTAAGTAAGGTTTCTAAACTCATTCAATTGCATCATATTCATGCAAACCATACTCCTCTCAAGCTGCCCCAAAATTTCAATTTAATTCTTTCCCCATATTTGTTTCATTTAAATCAAGTTCTTAGCTCACTTAATTACCTAAACATGCATTTGAAGGGAAAAATAGTAAGTTAGCATACTAACCTCAAATGGAGCTTTCCAACTTCTTGTTTCTTCAAGCTTTTTTTAAATTTTTCTTTTCCCAATCTTCTTAACAAGACTCAACTACAAGCTTTAATTAAGAAACTTATAAATTTTATGGCTCAAATCTTGGGTTTAAGAAGCTTTTTAGTGAGCTTCAATGGTGGAGGTTAAGAAAATGAGAGAAATGAGAGAGGAAATGAGGGTTGACGGGAATGAAGAAAAAAAACCAATTTCTTTTCTTTTTATTTTGCTTATGGAAGACCACTAAATCCAAATTTAATAATTCATTTAATTAATTCTTTTATGACATCACCTTTGACTTTTCTAACTTCTTTTTTTTTCTATTAGTTCTTTAATTTAATTCTTGATTCTGAATTTTTTATTTCTCCAATTTTATTGGACAGTTAGGTCAGGAGTCAGTTCTCGGGGTCAATTGACCAAATTACCCCTCGCCGGTTCATCCCGGTTTGCAATTAATTCCATATTTCTTTCGGCTCCCTGACCTAATTATTTGGTAGCTTATGATTCTTTTCGTGATTTTCTCTTTTCGACTATGTTCATAAGGGTCCTAAGGACCGCAGCGTCACTTTTTACGGTTCGAAATTTGAATTTAAAACGACTTCGCGATGCGTTCGAGCAGTCACCCATCATTTGACTCTCGGCTCGTTTAACCTCTTATGTTTTGTTTTTCTTATTTATAGTTAACTAATTAAACATTACTAATTATTTGTGTTTATGGCTTCTCAAGTTGTCTTAAATGTGGCTCTAATCTCCTTAATTGTCCGGACCGACACCGATCACCGGAACAGTGAAATCTACCAGGCTATGCAAACGGGGGTGTTACAATTCTTCCCCCCTTAAAATAAATTTCGTCTCGAAATTTTACCTGGTACTAATCTCTGAATAGCTATGGGTGCTGTCTCCTCATGTCCTCTTCTCGTTCCCAAGTAGCCTCCTGGCCCGAATGATGGCTCCACAGCACTTTTACCAACGGTATTTGCTTGTTCCGTAGCTGCTTCACCTTATAAGCCAGAATCACTATGGGTTCTTCCTCATATGTGAGGTCTGGATTCACTTCAATTTCATCTACTGGTAGTACATGAGATGGGTCTGATCGATACCTCCTCAACATAGACACATGGAAGACATTATGTATCTTTTCCAACTCTGGAGGTAGTGCCAACCGATATGCCAAAGGACCCACTCTTTCCAGAACCTCATATGGCCCAATGAAACGAGGACTCAGTTTCCCCTTTCTGTCGAATCTCATAATTCTCTTCCAAGGAGAAACCTTGAGGAATACTTTCTCACCCACTGCATACTTGATATCCCTTCTTTTCAGATCAATGTAGGACTTCTGACGGTCTGATGCAGTCTTAAGTCGACCTCTGATCACCCTGATCTTCTCTTCAATTTACTGAACAATTTCGGGTTAAATCATCTTTCTTTCACCCACGTCATCCCAACACAACGGGGTTCTACACTTTCTGCCATACAAAGCTTCATATGGAGGCATCCCAATGCTTGATTGGTAGCTGTTATTGTAAGCAAACTCAATCAAAGGCAAGTGTGTATCCCAACTACCCTCAAACTCAATCACACAAGCCCGTAGCATGTCCTCCAAGATCTGAATTACCCTCTCAGATTGGCCATCTGTCTGTGGGTGGAATGCAGTACTAAAGTTCAATCTAGTTCCTAGGGCTCTCTGAAGACTACCCCAGAATCTAGAAGTGAACCTAGGATCTCTGTTTGACACGATGGATACTGGCACTCCATGCAGTCTCACAATCTCATCAATGTACAACTTAGCCAATCTTTCTAAACTGTAGTCCATCCGAACTGGCAGAAAATGAGCAGACTTGGTCAGTCTGTCAACAATGACCCAAACTGCATCATGACTCTTCTGTGTTCTCGGAAGTCGCATAACAAAATCCATCATTATTCTCTCCCATTTCCACTCAGGTACTGGTAGTGGATGTAACAACCCAGTAGGTACTTGATGCTCTGCCTTCACTTGCTGACAAGTTAGGCATTTGGATACAAACTCTGCCACATCTCTTTTCATACCCATCCACCAGTAATGCTCTTTTAGCCCTCTATACATTTTTGTGCCACCAGGGTGCATGGCAAAAGGAGACTCATGTGCTTCCTTCAAAATGATTTGCCTCAAATCCACATCATTAGGAACACATATTCTACCTTGATGTAGCAGTAGACCATCATCTCTGATTGAGAATTCTGGTTTCTTGCCCTGCCGGACTTCTTCTAACAGCTTCTGATACCTTTCATCATTCTGAGCAACCATTTTGATCTGATCAATTAACACTGGCTGTACATGCCATGCAACTGCTGTCTGCTCCTCATCATTAATCTCTAAACTGGCATGTAATGATCTCAACTCATGTACCAAAGACAAAGGAGTAACTCGTAGACTTGCCATAGTCTTGCGACTTAAGGCATCAGCCACAACATTAGCTTTCCCTGGCTGATAGTCTATCAGACAATCATAGTCTTTTATCAACTCTAACCATCTCCTCTGTCTCAAATTCAGCTCTTTTCGGGTGCCCAAATACTTTAAACTCTTATGATCTGTGTAGATGTAACACTTTTCCCCATACAAATAGTGCCTCCAGATCTTAAGAGCAAACACAATAGCTGCAAGCTCCAAATCATGTGTCGGATAATTCCTCTCATGCGGTTTTAGCTGGCGTGATGCATAGGCAATGACATTTCGGTCTTGCATCAACACACAACCTAACCCATTGTGAGAAGCATCACTATATACTGTATAGTCTTTACCCGGAGTAGGTAAAGTCAGGACTGGGGCTTCAGTCAAACATCTCTTCAATTCATCAAAACTCTGCTGGCATTTGTTCGTCCACTGAAATTTTACATCTTTTCTAAGCAGCTTAGTCAATGGAGATGCCAACATGGAGAATCCCTTCACAAATCTACGGTAGTATCGGCTAAACCAGAAAGCGAAATCTCGTGACATTTCCGGGTGGCCTCGATTAAGGCGACTTCAATCTTACTTGGATCTACCTTAATGCCCTCTTCTGATACTACATGCCCCAAAAAGGATATCTCCTTCAGCCAAAATTCACACTTCGACAATTTGGCATATAGCTGTTTCTCCCTCAAAGTCTGTAGTACAATCCGCAGATGTCTATCATGCTCTTCTGCATTCCTCGAATAGACCAATATATCATCAATGAATACCACAACAAACTGGTCGAGGTATGGTCTGAAGATAGTGTTCATCAGATCCATAAAAGCAGCCGGAGCATTAGTTAACCCGAATGGCATGACTAAGAACTCATAATGGCCATAGCGGGTTACAAGGCGCTTTAGAAATACTCGCTCTTGTACTTTGGTGATAATAACTTGATCTCGTGTCAATTTTGGAGAATACCGCACCCCTCAACTGATCAAACAAGTCATCAATACGGGGCAATGGATATCTGTTCTTTATTGTCACCTTATTCAACTGCCGATAGTCAATGCATAACCGGAGAGTGCCATCTTTCTTCTTTACAAACAACACTGGCGCTCCCCAAGGTGACACACTAGGGCGGATAAAGCCCTTGTCAAGCAACTCTTGTAATTGTATTTTTAACTCTTTCAATTCTGCAGGTGCCATTCTATATGGCGTTATGGAAATTGGGTCCACACCAGGCATAACATCAATCTCAAACTGCACCTCTCTTTCTGGAGGTAATCCTGGTAATTCATCAGGAAACACATCCGGAAAATCACATACAGTAGGGATGTCCCTTAGTGCTGGACTCCCCACTTGGGTGTCTATAACATGTGCTAAGTATGCTTCACACCCCTTTCTGATCATTCTTCTGGCTAGTGCAGCCGAAATGATGTTTGATGGCAGTAAATGCCTCTCCCCGTGTATTACCACATCACCGTACAAAGGGAGACCAAAAGTGACTGTCTTCAGTCTACAGTCAATCATGGCATGATGCCTGGCTAACCAATCCATGCCCAAGATGATATCATACTCTCTGAAGGGCATTTCAATCAAGTCTGACGGGAAAACATGTCCTTGGATCACCAAAGGACAGTCTCTATAAATTCTGTTGACCCGGACTTCTTGTCCTAACGGACTAGTTACTAGCACTTCAAAATCCATTTGCACACATGGAACAGCAAGTGAACTAACTATGCTAGCACTAACATATGAATGGGTTGAACCCGGATCAAACAATACAAATACTTCTTGATCAGAGATAGAGAATGTACCAGCTACCACATCAGAAGTCTCAGCCTCTTCTCGCTGTCTCATAGTGTAGATTCTGGTCGAAGCACTTCTTTGTCTTTGACCGACCAGCTGTGTGCTGCTCGGTACCTCTGCCTCTTCCTCTGCCAACTGACCGTGAACCTCTGAAAGCAGGACTCTGAATAGATCCCTCGGCAGTAGTAGGAGCTGGACTATATCTCAGAGCACTAGTACAGTCTTTAGCTATATGGCCCTTGCCTCATGATTAAAGTAGGCTCCGGTGGCCCAGAGCACTCCCCATGAATCTTGCCACAAGTCTCACAGGGGCGAGCAGAATGTGAACCCCTGCTCGACTGCTGACCAGACCTAGGGGGTCTCTGTCCGGAGAATCGGCCCCTACCAAATCTTCCACCTCGACCCCTGCTGGGTCCACTAAACTTCTTCTTTTTCCCAGAAGTCCCACCAGAACTCGGCTCTACAGACTTTTCCCCCTTGTCTTTGTCTGATTTCTCAGCTTTCTCTGATTTTTCTTTCACTGGGGTTGTTTCTGATTCTATTCTTTCCAACTCAAGTGCTTGAGACATGAGCTCTGAGAAGTTGCTGTGTCGGAATCCCACAACTTGCATCCTTATGTTGGGCTTCAAACCCGTCTCAAATCTCTTGCATCTTGCCTTGCTGGTAGTAAGGAGACTCCCCGCATAGTGACTCAGGCGGGAGAACTCCCTCTCATACTCTGCCACCGATCAGTTTCCTTGTTTCAGACTCAAAAATTCTTGCAATTTCTGGTCAACATATGCATCTGGGATGTATTTCTGTCTAAACTCTCTGATGAAGTCCTCCCAGGTCAGCACTGGTGGTTCAACCAAGCTGTGGGGGATGGTCTTCCACCAATCATACACATCCCCTTGCAGTAGAGACACGGAATACTCAAACTTCAGCTCATCTTGGCAGTGCAGTTTCTTAAACACTCTATCCATTCTTTCAAGCCATTGCTCTGCCTCTAAAGGGTCCACTGTACCCTTAAATTCTGCAGCCCCATACTTCAGTAGTTTATCATATTGTCTGGCTGGAGGCAGTGGTTGTGCCACAGATGGTTGGAGTGAAGCTTGAACAGGCATACCCCCCAGCCATTTGTTGAAACATTGCCACCATCTGCTGTGCGAACTGTGCAGGAAATTGCGGCATTTGCGGGGCTGGTGCTACGGATCCACTGACATTCGGTAAAGCTGGGGCTTCCCCTTGTGCCTCAGCTTCAACAAACTGCTCAACTGAGTGATCCCCTTCTTCCATTTCAATCTGAAGTAGGGTATCTCCTGAACAAATAACACATGGAGATTTTCCTCCGTTAGTTCATATTCATGATGTAATGCACTGTATGTAACAAAAATGGACATTGAGCAGTTGTACTTAACAAAGAAAAGACACAAGTTCATAGTTTAAAACATACTTCAAAACTTTGCTCTGATACCACTAAAACATGTCACACCTTACCCCTCTGTCAGGTATAACATGATCCCGTAGAATACCTAATGAATTACCGAACTTCACCTACCGATAACTCATTAAGTACCCTACAAAGGATTTTAAATCAATTTTCTTACTTTTGTTAAGTGGTGAGCATTGTCTAATAGGCATTTAAAACATTTAGTTAAAATTAAAACTAGTTAATATTTTTGGTCCATTTTAGTTTTCTGCAAATTCTATAAAAATTTTGACAGAGTTTCCTCTGTATTTTGAGAAAACCATTCTTCAAATGCCTGTAAAAAGCACTTCTAAAAGTTTTTCTCAATCACTACTTCGGTTTCACAATCAAACTCAATCAATTTCACAATCATTTCAATAAATTTCTCAAGTTCAAAATTTAATAGTCCTCAATGTATAGTCAATCAATTTCATACATTCATTTTTTTTTTTAAGATAAACAATTTATGTATTCATCATACAAAAATTTACATTAAGAAAATCCAAACTAAAATTTATTACAAATTTTATATAGATTTTGTACAAGCTGCTCAAAACCAATCTTCACATGTCCATACATTTCTGTACATTACATACATCAAAATAATATTTACGATCAGGGTATAAACTATACCCGATAGCTTCAAAGCAGAACGATCCTCAATCCTCAGCAGCTCAGTCTGCTGCTCCTCTAGTCTCTGTATCTGCGACAGCAATAGAAGCTATCGCTGAGTACTAGGACTCAGTGGTACACAATATACTAAAATAATCTTTATGCAAAACTTAAAGCACATTCATTCAAAAATTTGGCTAAACATGAAAATTAAATACAATCATGCATTGTAAGATTTTACATGTAAACCAAGTTCATTTCAAAGTAACAAAACACATTTCATAAAACCCACAGTTAGATCACGCCATTCGAAACAAATAGAATCTCAATAGCCAGAGGCTAAAGAGAAATCACATGAATCTCAATAGCCAAAGGCTAAAGAGAAATCATATCACAAGGCTAGCTAGCTCAAATATATGGATATCCATTCACATCCTCTTCTACTGGCACACCTCAACACTTCTCCAGAGAAGGAATCAAAATTCGAAACTAATTACCCCCACTAGTCGTGCTAGTGAGGTGTTCAAATATGTGGTCATGACACTGTGGTTTCAAAACTTATCTTAACAATTTGCTAAACATTGCCTTTTCAAATATACATAATAACTTTCAACAATTTAGATCAAAAATCATAAGAATGCCATAATCCAATATTTCATATTATTCAAAACGATATGCAAAAGATGATCATAAAAGTATATGTTGTGCACAAACCTCAAACGAGTCGCCTGTTGGCCTTGACTCGACTCCTCGGTTCGTCCCAGATTCTTTTCCACTGAAACACGAAATTTTCCAATGTTTCAGTACTAAAACTTAAAATAAATCCAAAATAAACTTAACTTCACATTTACCTAGCTCTAACGTGTTAAATTCTACGTTCTCGAAATTTTGTGTTTCGGGTTACTATTCACTGCACTATTCAAGTCAAATTATTGACTTTCTAAGGCTTAATAGGTATGGGAACTCCAACTTCACCCACATACCACATTTTGGTCACCAAACTTGTTGGTTTTGGTCATTTGTTTAAAGCTTTGGTCATTTTGGCAAAATTGCCAATTTTTGGTTTTGGTTCTCCGAAGTTGCACTGTTTCATTGGTCGGTCTACTGTTGGAATTTGACAAAACTTCCTTCATAGAAAATGTTCCTTATTGTCTTAAGTGTATTCTCATTTTTGGATCACCTCAATTGGAGTTTTGTAGCTCAAGTTATGGCCAAAATAATTTTACTGTTCACGTGCACTGTTCATACTGCACTTTTGGGTTTTGGCAGATTTTGATCCAACTTTGGTCAATAATTTGATCAAGTTAAGTTCATAATTTGGTCTAACTTTCTTCATATGAAATGTTCTACTATGTCTTAGGTTTTCATCGGTTTAAGAATCGCCTAAATCCGAGTTTCCTAGAGAGAGTTATAGCCATCCAAACATTACTGCTCAATTGAAAATCTGCAGAGTTGCAGGTTTGGTAATTTAACTTTGATCAATAATTTGAATGGGTTAATGGCATAATTTGGGGTGGTGTTCTTCATGAAAGTTTTAGATCTATGTCTCATCTAATTTCTGGTAAAATTTCAGGTCAATTTGACCTGTCTAACTCGAGTTATGACCAAATGAACAGTTACTGTTTATTTGGTCAGTTTAGTGCAGTGGCAGCCTGCTATCAATTCACTTTGGTCAATTGTTTCACCAAGTTTTGGTCAGTTTTTGGTCATGGTTCCTTAATGAAAATTGTGCTCTTTTATGTCTATTTTCATCTCCAATTGGTGGCATATCAATTGAACTTGTAAAATTTGAGTTTTGGTCCTTCAAAGTGGGTTTGGTCATTCAAAGTGGGTTTGGTCATGCTGCCAGCAGCATGACCATTAACCTACGAATTTGGTTTAATTTCCTAACATTCCCACACAACTTATTTGGTCATAATTGACCATTATTTCATGTCACAATAGGTTAAACATGCCATTTATGCATTTCTCCAAATTTTAGTTCATAAACCCTAGCATTGAAACCCTAATCTCACTAACTCTTGCATTTAACTACTTCTAATGATTTTAATGTTAATCATTTAACTAAGTAAGGTTTCTAAACTCATTCAATTGCATCATATTCATGCAAACCATACTCCTCTCAAGCTGCCCCAAAATTTCAATTTAATTCTTTCCCCATATTTGTTTCATTTAAATCAAGTTCTTAGCTCACTTAATTACCTAAACATGCATTTGAAGGGAAAAATAGTAAGTTAGCATACTAACCTCAAATGGAGCTTTCCAACTTCTTGTTTCTTCAAGCTTTTTTTAAATTTTTCTTTTCCCAATCTTCTTAACAAGACTCAACTACAAGCTTTAATTAAGAAACTTATAAATTTTATGGCTCAAATCTTGGGTTTAAGAAGCTTTTTAGTGAGCTTCAATGGTGGAGGTTAAGAAAATGAGAGAAATGAGAGAGGAAATGAGGGTTGACGGGAATGAAGAAAAAAAACCAATTTCTTTTCTTTTTATTTTGCTTATGGAAGACCACTAAATCCAAATTTAATAATTCATTTAATTAATTCTTTTATGACATCACCTTTGACTTTTCTAACTTCTTTTTTTTTTCTATTAGTTCTTTAATTTAATTCTTGATTCCGAAATTTTTATTTCTCCAATTTTATTGGACAGTTAGGTCAGGAGTCAGCTCTCGGGGTCAATTGACCAAATTGCCCCTCGCCGGTTCATCCCGGTTTGCAATTAATTCCATATTTCTTTCGGCTCCCTGACCTAATTATTTGACTGGCTTAACAGTTCTTTTTCGTGATTTTCTCTTTTCCACTATGTTCATAAGGGTCCTAAGGACCGCAGCGTCACTTTTTACGGTTCGAAATTTGAATTTAAAACGACTTCGCAGTCGTTCCCGAGCAGGTCACCCATCGCTGTGACTCTCGGCTCGTTTAACCTCTTATGTTCTGTTTTTCTTATTTATAGTTAACTAATTAAACATTACTAATTATTTGTGTTTATGACTTCTCAAGTTGTCTTAAATGTGGCTCTAATCTCCTTAATTGTCCAGACCGACACCGGTCACCGGAACAGTGAAATCTACCAGGCTTTGCAAACGGGGGTGTTACAAATAGAGCTCTATGCAAGGATTGCAAGGTCATTCCAAGAGAGGCTTTAACAAGTCAACATCGGTTTGTGGTCTTGGATGTCAAGTTTAGGAACAATTCAAGTAAGTTCAGAAGAAATAGTGTAGCTCGAACAAAGTGGTGGGAGTTCAAAGGAGTAAAGCAAGTGAAGTTCAAAAATGAGCTTCTCAAGTCCGAAGTATGGAAGCTGGATATGGAGGATGGATATGGAGGCCAATGATATGTGGATACAGATGGCATCAAAGATTAGAGAAGTAGCTAGAAAAGTACTTGGAGAGTCTAAAGGACATGGACCACCCTCAAAAGAGAGATGGTGGTGGAATGAGGAAGTACAAAAGGCAGTGAAGAGAAAAAGGGAATGGTATAAGAAATTACCTAAATGTGATAATAATGAGGCATATGAACAGTACAAGATAGTAAAGAAAGAGGCAAAAAAGGTAATTAGTCAAGTAAGAGCACAAGCCTTTGAAAAGTTATATGAGAAACTTGGAACTAAAGAAGGGGAGAAAGATATTTATAGATTAGCAAGGAGGAGAGAAAGAAAATGTCAAGATCTCAATCAAGTTAGGTGCATTAAGGATAAAGAAGGAAAAGTGTTGGTGAAAGATGAGGACATTAAAGAAAGATGGAGAAATTATTTTAATGATCTCTTTAATAATAGTCAAAATGGTAATAGCGTGAATATAGATTATAGAACAATAGAAAAGAATGTGAATTATAGTAGAAGGATTAGATTTTTAGAAGTAAAGGAAGCACTTAAGAGAATGAAAGTAGGTAAAGTCTGTGAACCCGATGAAATACCAATTGAAGTGTGGAAGTATTTGGGAGATATGGGAGTGACATGGTTAACTAAATTATTTAATAAGATTCTAAACTCAAAGAAAATGCCTAATGAATTGAAGAAGAGTATTTTAATACCTATTTTTAAAAATAAGGGAGACATACAGAGTTACTCAAACTATAGGGGAATTAAACTCATGAGCCATACTATGAAGTTGTGGGAGAGAGTTATGGAGCATCGACTACGTCATGATACTTCTATCTCTCTCAATCAATTTGGTTTCATGCCCGGTCGTTCAACTATGAAAGCAATCTTTCTCATTAGAAGCTTGATGGAGAAATATAGAGATGTAAAGAAAGATCTACACATGGTTTTTATTGATTTGGAGAAGGCTTATGATAGTGTTCCAAGAGAGGTCTTATGGAATGTGTTAGAACAAAATAGGGTATCTATTAGGTACATACAAGTATTGAAAGATATGTATGAAGGAGCAACTACTATTGTGCGCACAGTGGGAGGGCACACAAGAGATTTTCCGATCTCAATTGGATTACACCAAGGATCAGCCATAAGCCCTTACCTTTTTACATTAGTTTTAGATGAACTGACGAAACATATACAAGAGAGTATTCCTTGGTGCATGATGTTTGTGGATGATATTGTTCTGATAGATGAGACACGAAAAGGAGTCAATAGAAAGCTAGAACTTTGGAGAAGTATTCTAGAGTCAAGGGGTTTTAAGTTAAGTAGAACGAAGACAGAATACATGCACTGCAAGTTCAGTGAAGGCCAAACTGGTGATAGGGAAAGAGTTAGTTTGAATGGAGTAATACTGCCCCAAAGTAATCACTTTAAATATCTAGGCTCAGTCCTTCAAGTAGATGGGGGATGTGAGGAGGATGTTAGTCATAGGATTAAAGCCGGATGGTTGAAGTGGAAACGTGCCACGAGAATTTTATGTGATCATAAGATTCCCAATAAATTGAAAGGAAAATTTTACCGTACAGCCATACGACCGGCTATGTTATATGGTAGTGAGTGTTGGGCACTGAAAGAGTCGTATGCATCTAAGATAAGAGTTGTAGAGATGAGAATGTTAAGGTGGATGAGTGGCCATACTAGACTAGATAAAGTCCGTAATGAGAGTATTAGAGAAAAGGTAGGAGTGGTGCCAATTGAAGATAAGTTAAGAGAAGGGAGATTGAGGTGGTTTGGTCATGTGAAGCGTAGACATACGGAGGCTCCAGTTAGATAAGTAGAGCACATTAGGTTAGAGGATAGAAAGAAAAAAAGCGGTAGACCTAAATTGACTTGGAGGAGAGTAGTATAACATGACCTAGAAGCATTACACATGTCTGAGGATTTAACCCAAAATCGTTCAGAGTGGAGAAAGTAAATCCATATAGCCGACCCTAAATTTTTGGGATAAAGGTTTAGTTGAGTTGAGTATATAATAATTAATGAACTAAATATATATATATAGGCAAATAACGTTTAGATTTAAATGTATGTCACGACCCAACCTATGGGCCGGACCGGCACTAGGACCTGGGCCAGCCTAAAGCCCCCGAGGCCCGTAGTAAGCCTTAACTATTCATTAACCCAACTCTAAGGCCCATTTGGGCCCAATATCAAGAAAACAAACGGACAGAGTCCGGCCATAAAATGGACTTTCCAACGGGGAGTTTTCGACTCACCCAACCTGTAAACACAATAAACAATCCATTGGGGAGCTCAGCTCACCCTCCACATACTCATCAACATAATAATAAATGGGAGCTCAGCTCCCTCATCCAATCCATCAAACAGACTTAAAATATTAAGTTTACAGGTCCAACATGAATATAATATTACAGACCAATTTCAAATAATTACTGCTAACACATGCGGAAATTCTAGGAGTAATTGAAATTACACAATATTGATAAACAACCTGCGAGGTAAAAAGGCAGGTTAACCCAGAACAAAATATCCTCCTGTGGCCTGTAAAAATTTTTGAACAGGAGTGAGCGTTCGACTCAGAGAGTAAAATATCAATCTTAACTATAATCTCTATAACTATCTGAAACTAATGCAACCTGTAGAGTGAAATGCAACATACACAACATTTTCACATCATAACATCAAAAAGGTAATTTGGAGCACTCACACACCCTGTAGTATCAATCATAACATATGGGAGCTGATCCCCTATACAGCTCTCTTAAATCCAACCTGGTGCCTGCGTATTACTCAAGCTATGACTTCCACTTAATTTACATATCGATGGTCCCAATTACTCAAGCCGTGACTACCCCTCGAAGGAATGGGTCCCAGCGAATTACTCAAGCCGTGACTACCCCGTCCTATCCATAGTCCACACCACATCACACGCACGCCAACGCACGCACACTGCTCCAAATTACCACAACAACATCCATGGCACATCAACAATTATGAATGCAACATAAATCGTGCCTAGAGTTTAACTACATAAATATATGCATATAAGTGATGCATGGGCATGCTTGAACATATAATAATATCGAAATTACAATTAAAATTAATATTCTACTCACAGTACACCGTCGACTATTGTGGCTGCTGGATGCAGGAAAATAGTTGATCTCGATCACCTAATAATTAAATTATAAATTTATTAGTACTAACTCAAAATAAAACTCTAAAGAGGCAATAGACAGCCTAATTCATGCCGGAAATTCGGCAGAGTTTCCCCTGTACCTAGGACCTACCCAACCTGCAAAGAGGCTCAAATAACACTTCTAAATTCTCAATTTCCACAATCACATCTCATTAATATCACATGGCCCCTCCTGGGCCCTCCAAATCAGACTATACTCAAAATTTTAAAAATTACGTTTTAGTCCATATAATTGACATTTTTCAAAAATCCACTCAAACAAGCTCTAAAAATTCTAAAATTTTGCCCCACGGTCCTTAATAATATTATAAGGCTATTGCAAAATGAATTGTAATTTTCTAATCACCCATGAATATTTTATTCAAGAATTTTACTCGATTCCATAAGTTTCCAACAGCTAACATATTCCTAATTCAACCCAATTAAATATTCACATATTTAAACCTCCATCCTCAAGCTTCAACCAATTATATAAAATTTAATTATCTTAATTTCAATTAATCTTATATGCCCACATGCTAAAAATATAACTAAAATCCATCCATATTTCTCAAAAATATTCTACGATCACCCAAAAATTCAACTAACACCATAGAATATCTCCAAATAATTTTACTTTCATCATATATTTTTCTTAGAATTTTTCTCCAAATTTTCCTGTTTAAGAAACACTGTATTTATACTCCATGCATGCAGAAATAATAAAAATTGTCTTACCCGAAGTTTATCTCGTGTCTCAAAATTCCAAAATTTATGAGGAAGCCTCTGGAAGTTGAACCATCTCCATAGCTCATCGCCATCACGCACCACCACAAGACGGTGGCCACGGTCGCCGGCGACATTTGCCGAATCTGATCATACCACCATGTTCCTCTCCTCTTCCTCGGTACATATGTGGTCTCGGATCGTCGATCCAACGGTCGGATCGTCGAGATCCGACGAAAAAGCTTGAAAAACCCGAAACTTCTCTCCTCCATATCTCACTCATCCGACCTCCATTTGCTTCAAAATTGGTGTCAAAAGAAAGCTCGGAACAAGCTTTCCAACGCCATCGAATCTCCTCGATCGGACGTCGGACGGAAGCCGCCCATCGGCGCGCTGTTTTCTCTCTCCTCCTCTCTTGCCGCTGCTCGTGGTTGCCGGAGGGTCGCCGCCGGTGGGGAGCTGCTTGGGACGTCGCCGGCCGGTCACCGGAGAAAGGAAGAAGAAGAAGAGAGGGAAGGAAAGGAAGAGAAGAGAAAATTGGGGGGGGGGGGGGGCGTCCTCCTCCCGTTTTTGTTTTTTTATTATTTTTTTTTTTTTTAAAAGAAAAGTTATCGTGATGGGAAACCCATCGCCACACGCCAAAAATCCCATCAGCAATTTTTTTTTTTTTTTTTTATATGGGTTGTTAAATTCTTCCCCCCATAAGAAAAATTCGTCCAAGAAATTTCGAAGAAACAAGAGATATGGAAAAGAAGATTATCGGAACAAGTGAAATCATTACTCCTCCAGCTATGCAGGGATTGGTAAAACATTTATTCTTCAAACTCTTGTAACTATTCATTGACCATTTTCTGACATTTTAAGTATTCGCTATACCTCACCGTTCTTGGCTTGATGTCTCATAACTTTAATCAACTTTGGTGCTTACCTCACTTTTATTACGCCCCAACATGTCTCTTGGTGACTTCAGTCATCATTCCTTTGTTTTAATAATCTCTGTTTTCCCCAATGACATAACTTATGTTCCTTATTCCATGATATCCTATGAGTAGCTTTCCTGTAGCACCTAATCTAGGCATCTTGTTCGAGATCTTCACTCTTCTTATGACTTCAGTGGTTAATACCTATAAATCTTCTCACTCCCATTATACTTTAAATTTTTAATCTCTCTTGTGTCATTACTAAGGTACTTAGACCAACCTTTGTCCATCTTATGTAACTAGTCAGGTAGAGTCCCCTCCAAGGGCCAAGTGTATCATTTATCAATATTGGAAAGTGGACTGGGTCTCTCCTTCTAGGTAGCAAAAGTATTTATATTCCCCGACAACTCAATCCATGCGACTTTATCAATTCTCACTCCTTCTCTAGAATGGAAATATTTAGACTTCTTCCTATAGCTTCTTAGTATGTGGCCTACTTCTGACACATTGGCACTCAGATCGAGGCTCTACTACTCCTTTAATCTATCATCTCATAATAACTTGTTTTAAACATCTCTTAGTGTGTTCCTAGCATACCTATTCTTCCTTATCCTCATCATTATAACCATAGAAAATTCTTTTGGTATCCCCTTTTTCCAACTTAACTATCAGAACATTATCATTCTCTACCAGCCTCAGTAGGAAATTGCTCATCCTGGATGGATAGGAGCCCTTGAAACTATAAGTTCCATCTGAACTAACACGGCTGTGGGAAATGTGTGCCATGCCTTAATTCTAAACAAAATACTTCATGTGTTCATTCTCCTTAATATAATCACATATACTGCCTATAACTTTCCAAACTTCAGCCTCAACTTTTCCCATTAGAAACAATTTCATCTATTGAAACTCATCCATAAATAGTATTTCCTCTAGCTCATAGTTTAAAACAGTTGCAAGCCTTAGTAGCTAACTCAATTTAACTCTTGTCATTATTCTGATCATCCTTTCATACTTAACACTAGGTATGCACTTACTGTCATTCTCATATCAGGAAATTGTATATGAATTAGTGCCTGCCAAACTCTCAAATAACTCGGTCTCCTTGACTCAGTCTCCGTTCCTTATATAACCCTCTTATATTCAACTACGCTCAATTGTCTATATAATAATGTTTAACCTATGTTTCTTGGTCTTTCTCTTCAAATTTCATCATCTCTTAGCACAATTGTGCTCTACCTATAAGGTATCATCTGCATGAACCCTTTCTGCGTACCATTGTCCTTCCTGACATAATATTTTATAATTTATTAACTTTACTTATACTCGACCTCTGATTCATATCTATCATCGTTTATATTGTGCCCTTAACTTTTGTTGAATTCTGAAAAATTTCTCTCACTAATAGATTCTTCCAACACTAATTCCACCCTTATATATGGTCATTAATTTGATCCTTGAACTTTCTAGTGATTTATTACCATCCATACTTGTCACTTTTCATTCTACCCCTACTGTTGTTCTGTCGTTATTGCTTCACTGCAAAGTGATTCTGTTGATCACACTAAAAATGTTTGCCTGACATTCATAACGAACCTCTAACTACCTTCTCACTATCTCAAAAGTCTAACCTAAAACTTATGTGTCATTATCTATAATTCTTTCCACTCATCATACCTATTTGATCCCTTAGATTGACCTTTATTCAACTTACTACTTACTAACTTCGTTTTCTCTACCTAATTAGGTAGTCCGCAATACCATCGCACACCTTCTAGTATTTACTCATTATTATGTTATCCCATACCTCCATCACTATTCTTGCTAATATGGTCCCATTTTGGGTTCTCCATCCTTGTCATTCACCTTGCCAAAAATAACACTTAGCCTACCCTATATCTTAACTTTGTTCCTTTTATTATGCGCCCTTCGAATTGTCCTTTCATTTATTTCCTTTGTCTTACCCAAAATAGAACTTGACTATTCTATCCCTGGTTCCATTCTTCTTCCTAACATGACAACTGTACCTGCTAACTATATCTTCCAGAGTTTCTACCACGTTATCACATATCTGTGTTACTCAGATTTGGTCCTTTGACCACTCTAGCTAGTACTTCCACTAGCACTTAGATTATATTGCATCGGCAATCAATTTTTTCAAACTTTCATTCTGCACTTCCTTTATCCATTGGCCTTCTATGATTTATCTTTGCTAATTTATTACTCTTAATACTGTTATAATTAGATTATACTATTATTTTGAACAATATGAAGTTAGAAAGGAACTCAGGAAATTGCAGTCATACCTTTATCGTATGATTTCTATTCTTATCCTTTAGCTTACATAATACCCTTACTACCTCGAGAACTGATTCTGCAGTAATTTTATTTATTTGTTATTATTATTATTATTATTATTATTTTCCATGTTTACTCAATTAGCCAAAACTTAAGATTCCGGGCACCCAAACCCATCATCCAATTCAAAGGATTTACATCCATCATGATCTGATTATATATAGTTCCTATAATGGAACTTGTACCCTCTGCAGGATACCCGAGCCAACTACTCTCTACCACACTTTACAGTCCCATCTGGGACACTATTTTTGTTGGTCACCATTATTAGTAATAACTTTCGATCCCTTCTGAAAAGATAGGACTATACCCTAACTTGTTGCAACAAAGGTACTACATTTACTACCTTGCCAAAACCACGTCAAATTAATGACTCTCTTATCATATCATAGCTTGTAAATCATCAATTCATAGTTCCAAACTTCCCTAGGTAGTAGGGTTGTACTTTATTCCTTACTAATACACACAAGGTATACTATTCTCACTAAGTTCTAAGCAAAACGTCTATCGTTCTGCAAAAACTATCCAAAATTCCATACCGAAGACTAGACGGTCTCACTCTATAGGTGTCACCTTTACTTTGCAACTAGTCCGAAACCTCTGGTCTGATGGCAACTTTTACTGTAACTCTAGCTCATGCTGGGGTAACTGAGTCACTGACTCTAGTTATCACCCAACTGTGACCTTTCAATATTCTAACTCTAGACCCCTAATCAAGAGTTTCCAACTCCTCATGAGATATAGAACTGCTTGCGGTATTCTTGTACCAAAGCAGTGCACGCAAACATCCTCATCATAAGCACTACAGGAAGTGCGACTCTACACAATAATCCCATGTCGGTACTGTAATCTGCAGCTTACAGAACAGATATCGAGAACATTGTATAGTTACTACGATACGTCCTGACAGACTAGGTCTCCCAATTTCTTATCTCTCTTGAATCTTCTATTATCAAAAACTTATTACATTTGGGTCATCTCATGATGATTGCCGGTGGTATCCTCATCCTTATCTAGGGCAACTGTACTTTCAGGACTTACTTTTATGTACTCGTGCCTTGCACGAAATGGGCACACTATTTAAAGCCATACAGACAGAAACATAGCATTTCTTGGAGTACGTATCCTCATGATAGACCTCACATGTCTACTAACTCTATTTCACATTTCTGTGTACTCCACGAAAACCAAGACACTAATTGAGGCACTTTTATATATCCCGAGGTATAACGCAGAATCTAGAAACAAAGAATTACAGAAAAGACAAAACAGAATCCTATACTCCGCATGTAACATCCTAACAAGACTCCTTTTACACTCCCAATTATATTATTTCCCATGAATCTAGAGCCTAAGCTCTGATACCACATTTGTCACGACCCAACCTATGGTAGGACCGGCACTAGGACACAGGCGACCTAAAGCCCCGAGGCCCGTAGTAAGCCTTAACTATTCATTAACCCAACTCTAAGGCCCATTTGGGCCCAATATCAAGAAAACAAGCGGACAGTCAGGCCATAAAATGGACTTTCCAACGGGAGTTTCGACTCACCCGACCTGTAAACACAATAAACAATCCATTGGGGAGCTCAGCTCACCCTCCACATACTCATCAACATAATAATAAATGGGAGCTCAGCTCCCTCATCCAATCCATCAAACAGACTTAAAATATTAAGTTTACAGGTCCAACATGAATATAATATTACAGACCAATTTCAAATAATTACTGCTAACACATGCGAAAATTCTAGGAGTAATTGAAATTACACAATATTGATAAACAACCTGCGAGGTAAAAAGCGAGTTAACCTGAACAAAATATCCTCCTGTGGCTGTAAAAATTTTTGAGCAGAGTGGCGTTCGACTCGAGAGTAAAATATCAATCTTAACTATAATCTCTATAACTATCTCAAACTAATGCAACTTGTAGAGTGAAATGCAACATACACAACATTTTCACATCATAACATCAAAAGGTAATTTGGAGCACTCACACACCTGTAGTATCAATCATAACATATGGGAGCCGATCCCTATCTGACTCTCTTAAATCCAACTTTGGTGCCGAATTACTCAAGCTCGGACTTCCACTTAATAACCAAATCGAGGGTCCCGAATTACTCAAGCGTGACTACCCCTCGAAGGATCGGGTCAATGAATTACTCAAGCGTGACTACCCCGTCCTATCCATAGTCCACACCACATCACACGCACGCCAACGCACGCGCCGCGCTGCTCCAAATTACCACAACAACATCCATGGCACATCAACAATTATGAATGCAACATAAATCGTGCCTAGAGTTTAACTACATAAATATATGCATATAAGTGATGCATGGGCATGCTTGAACATATAATAATATCGAAATTACAATTAAAATTAATATTCTACTCACAGTACACCGTCGACTATTGTGGCTGCTGGATGCAGGAAAATAGTTGATCTCGATCACCTAATAATTAAATTATAAATTTATTAGTACTAACTCAAAATAAAACTCTAAAGAGGCAATAGATGACCTAATTCATGCAGGAAATTCGTGAGTTTCACTGTACCTAGGACCTACCCACCCTGCAAAGAGGCTCAAATAACACTTCTAAATTCTCAATTTCCACAATCACATCTCATTAATATCACATGGCCCCTCCTGGGCCCTCCAAATCAGACTATACTCAAAATTTTAAAAATTACGTTTTAGTCCATATAATTGACATTTTTCAAAAATCCACTCAAACAATCTCTAAAAATTCTAAAATTTTGCCCCGCGGTCCTTAATAATATTATAAGGCTATTGCAAAATGAATTGTAATTTTCTAATCACCCATGAATATTTTATTCAAGAATTTTACTCGATTCCATAAGTTTCCAACAACTAACATATTCCTAATTCAACCCAATTAAATATTCACATATTTAAACCTCCATCCTCAAGCTTCAACCAATTATATAAAATTTAATTATCTTAATTTCAATTAATCTTATATGCCCACATGCTAAAAATATAACTAAAATCCATCCATATTTCTCAAAAATATTCTACGATCACCCAAAAATTCAACTAACACCATAGAATATCTCCAAATAATTTTACTTTCATCATATATTTTTCTTAGAATTTTTCTCCAATTTTTCCTGTTTAAGAAACACTGTATTTATACTCCACAGACAGAGAAATAATAAAAATTGTCTTACCCGAAGTTTATCTGTGTCTCAAAAATTCCAAAAATTTATGAGGAAGCCTCTGGAAGTTGAACCATCTCCATAGCTCACCGGGCCACCGCCGGCACCACCGCGCACGGTGGCCGGCCGCCGGCGACATTTGCCGAATCTGATCATACCACCATGTTCCTCTCCTCTTCCTCAGTACATATGTGGTCTCGGATCGTCGATCCAACGGTCGGATCGTCGTAGATCTGACGAAAAAGCTTGAAAAACCCGAAACTTCTCTCCTCCATATCTCACTCATCCGACCTCCATTTGCTTCAAAATTGGTGTCAAAAGAAAGCTCTCGGAACAAGCTTTCCAACGCCACCGGAATCGCCTCGATCGGACGTCGGACGAAGCCGGAATCGCGCCGGAAAGCCGCTGCCCACTGTGCGCGCGTTTTCTCTCTCCTCTCCCTCTCTTGCCGCCGTTTCTGGTGGTCCTGGTGGTTGCCGGAGGGTCGCCGGCCGGTGGGGAGCTGCTTGGGACGTCGCCGGCCGGTCACCGGAGAAAGGAAGAAGAAGAAGAGAGGGAAGGAAAGGAAGAGAAGAGAAAATGGGGGGGGGGCTTCCTCCTCCCGTTTTTGATTTTGAATTTTTTTTTTTTTTTTTTTTAAAAAAAAGAAAAGTTGGCTGTGACAGTGGGAAACCCACTGCCACACGCCAAAAATCCCATCAGCAATTTTTTTTTTTTTTTTTATATGGGTTGTTACAATGTAAATGTAAATATCTGATGTCTATTTATGAAACGCTCACCATTCTATCCAACCGTTCTTAAAATGATATAAATCCACCTATGTGAGTGGACGACCCTGGACCATTTGTAGCCACAGTAGATTCTCAAATTAGTCTTAAATCATCGTATGATATAAGGGTCCTCTCAATGCTGCTCAAATTGACCTCATTTCTTCATTAACATAATCCTTGGTCTATAGAAATTGGTGGCATAATCAAAGGACATTCAAAGTAAAGTGCCTCTATAATTGAAGCATAACCACAGTGAGGGAAACAGCCTCCCACCGATTCATGACCCAAAATAATTTAGTAACATAATAGCAAATCATATAACTTGTCTCTATAATTGGAATTCAGTTCAGTTTCTTTGATTAAATTATTAATTTTAGTTTTGAGGGTACGAGTATGCATTTTTAAGCACAAAAATCAAAGCAAAAATTTTGCTCATATTCAATTCTGTAACCAAACAACTAGTAATTAAAAGAAAAAAGAAAAGAAAAATTTCTCAGCAACCAAACAAGAATTTCGCCTAAAAAATTCAAATTAAAAAGCAAAATTACCTAACTTTAGTTCCTAAGGGACAATTTGGGAGAGTTCACACAGTTCGCACCAAAGTATAATTTTGCTTTTGAGATGCGATTTATGATGAGGTGGAAAAATCCAAAAAAGATGTGAAAGCCTCACTTTGTGTTTTCTCCGTTAGGGGTCACTGTTCCCAGCACTAATAAGTAGCGAAAAGTAGAGATAAATGTTGGTAGACTTAAATGGTGACAGGTGAGAAATTGCAAAAAAGGAGAAGAAAAGAAGATTGATGGCGTCAAGTAAAGAGCAGAGAACGCTGCTGATCAGTGGTGAATAGTGACTGGCAGGAGTTCAAAGAGAAAAAGGAGAAGCATAATAATTAATAGACGGTTCTCTTATACAAACGATGTCGTTTAATAAAAAACAATGCCAAGTATTTCCTTGTTTCTCTGGGCTGAGTTGAGTTTCTTGCTCAATTACTTTATTCAACTTTATGCTTATTTTTAAATTTTTATGCTAACTAATTTATAAATTTTTGTTTAAATATAAATATGTTCAATTTTTAACAAAAAATTAAAATAATAATTTTAATAAAAATATTAATAAATATTTATTAAAAATTAATTAAAAATTATTGTTGTATTTTTTATTATTCTAAATTATATTAATATAAAAATGTCACATTGGTGCTTTTTTCTTAATCAAGAACAATTTTACTTTGCCCTAAAAATATTGAAGCTAAATTATTTTTTTTAATTGAGAATTTTATTTAAATTTATTAATATTATTAATATTTTTATTGATATTTTTAATAAAAAATATTTTTATTAATAATAAGATATTAACACAGCTCAATTCTAGCACAGCCTAAAGATGCTATGATAGAGCTCTTCAACCTTCAGAGGCCTTCAGGATGTCTGATCCCTTGACCTAGACTAACCACCACTGCTAGATCAATGGTAAACACAACACAAAGACTAGCTCATCTCTGAAACTACCCTCTCCTCGTCGCCCAACCTACAAAACTAGGGTCAAAACACTATAATTTTTCATTTCAGGGGAGGGAGGGTTAAAAGTTTGTGAGAGAGAGATATTGATTTAAATGTTTGTGAGAGAGATAGAAAGAGATATTAATTTAAATGTTTGTGAGAGAGAAAGAAAGAGATATTAATTTAGATGTTTGTGAGAGAGAGTATGTTTTAAAAATTTATTTTTTTTTATTTTCTGTTTAAAGTTAACGGTCAAATATGCGTTTGTTGCTAATTGCCTATCATAACTTATGGTAGGTAAAAAATTTTAAGATTTTTAAATTTTATTTTTTATTTTCTTTTTAAAATTATCGATATAATTTTGTGTAATTACCTATGAAATGTTTTTGTAGGTAATATTATTTCAATTTTCTATAATTTTATTTCATTTTTAATGTTACCAACAAACTACTAGTTAACGATGCATTATTGTTGTAAGTAAAAGTTTTAGGCTTTTTACAATTTCATTTTTTATTTTCCTTTTAATATTATCGATGAAATATAATATCATTGTTAATTGCCCATAATATATTTTGATAGGTAAAATTGTTTAGGTTTGAAAAAATTTTATTTTTTATTTTCTTTTTAATATTATCAATGAAATACAATATCTTTAGTAATTACCTACAATATATTTTCATTGGTAACATTATTTAAGTTTGATAAAATTTTATTTTTGATTTTTTTTTTTATTATTGCCAAACGAAATACAATATTGTTGGTGATTATCTACAACATATTTTCGTAAGTAAAATTGTTTAACTTTTTTAAAATTTAATTTTTATTTTCTATTTATTATTACCAATGGAATAAAATATCATCGGTAATTACCAACGAAATGTTTTTATAGGTAAAATTATAAAAAATTTGTAAAAATTTTATTTTTTATTTTTTTTAATATTATCAACAAATTATAGAGAAAATAGATCAGGTCTAACTCTACCTCTAAAAGTTAGCTCAAGGAGGGAGAAATATCTAAGGCCATATGAGGGACACATTGGGGTCTTAACATAGCCCTCTCGCGTCCAAAACTGAACACTTGAAGCGTAAAATACTTATGAGAGGTCCAAACATTGGTTGAGAAGGCTCTTATTTATTTTCTTAAGACAAATTATCACATCATTGGTAATTACCTATTATAGGATTTTGTTAATATAATTGTTTAAATTTACTAGAATTTTATTTTTGATTTTCTTTTTAACATTACCTACGAAATATTATATTTGCCTATGAAATTTTTTCGTCGGTAAAGTTTTCATCAGTAAATGGTTAGTAATTTTGTCAATATAAATTAGTTTAAATTATAATTATCTAAGCTTCCCTTTTTCGTTAGTAAAACATCGATAAAGTGTCGGAATTTGCCAATAAACTTTTTTAATCAATAAATTTCATTGCTATGTTTTTAATTTTTTATAGTGAGAAATTGTGTGTACTATTCAACCTCACTCAAATTGGATGGCTTTAATAAGTAATTTTAATATTGAAAATAAACAACCAATTTGCCATTAGTCATTCAGATGATTGTCTACATTTTCTTCCACTTCTAGCTTCTTCAAATTCTCTTCCCCTTCAAGCCCAAGGTTAATTCACAATCACCTGCATCCAAATGTATAATATTTGGAACTGGTGATGCGTTTAATTTTTTAGTTCCTTGAGCATAATTTTAAGGGCTTTTATATCGATAATATAATTATTAAGATAAAATTATTAAATTAAACATTAATTATCTAATATCAATAATTAAATTTATAATTAGAAAAAATTAAAATGAAATTTCAAGCTCAATTAGATTTTATCTAATAAAACTAATTTTACTTTTAAAGTGAAATCTCAAAAATTTTATATGTTTTAAATTTTAAATTTTAAATATTTTATATACACTAATAATTAAAAAATTAAGTGAAAATAAAATTTTAAATATTTTATTTTTTAAAATTCTAAATATTTTATATTTTGAAATAAAAATATTACTTTTTTAATCATGCCAAGTATTAATTACTGTAGATACATTTTGGTTAATAATTTTAGAGTTTTTAACATTATCCAAAAAAATTATTAAGTAAAGTATCATCTAATATCAATAATTAAATTTATAATTAAAGAAAGATATGTTAAAATGAAAATTCAAATATTTTGTATATTTTAAATAATTTTTTAATTATGATAAATGTTAATTAATGATGGATGCAAAAGTCAAATTATTTTAAATATTGACTAAATCTTTTGACAAAGTCTCATAGATTAAATTTTACATGAATTGAGTACAAAAATACATTGTAGTCGGGCATTAACAAATAAATTTCAATAGGCACATCAAATAACGTACATATATATTTATCAATAGGAAAAATTATTATTTAATTTCTGTATTTTAATAAAATTAATTATTTGATTACTATATTTTAAAAAATACACAATTCAGTCATTGTATTTTATTTTTATTAAATTATTTAGTCCATCTGTCAAATTTTTTATTAGTCAATGCCCGTTAAACTACTATTTATTTCTTCTATTTTTGTCAAACTAATCAATTAGTCTCTATATTTTCAAAATTATTATTATTTAGTCCCTCTATTTTAATAAAACTAATTAATTAGTCTCCATATTTTGATAATACAATATTTTGAAAAGCACATTCGTAGATAAAAATGAGAATTTTGCTATGTGAAGACTAAATATAAATTTATATATATATATTTTTTAAATTGTTCAAGTATTTTCATTCAATTTTCTTCGATAAATTTGTATTTTCTCTATTAGAAAATAATTCTTCTATATTAACATCTTGATTATTTGGAGATCTAAAGAAATTGATTAATTTTTTTATGTACACAACTTGTATCAATTTCTATTAAAAGATGAAAAATAAAAAGAGAATGAGGGAGAGAAGGGTGTGAGTGTAAAGAAAAAAAAATATATGTAAAGATATAAAGGAGAGGGTCAGGACAGTTTGGATTGAAAAAAATAATAATATAAGGGACTAAAGAGTTAATGGAACTAAATTACAAAGACTGACAAATATATTTTTTTCAAAATATAGGGACTAACTAATTAGTTTTACTAAAATGAAGGGATAAATTAATAATTTGACAAAAATTAAAATCTTTCAAAATATAGAAATCAAATAGTTAATTTCATTAAAATACAAATACAAAATAATAGTTTTCCCTTATCAATAAAAACTCATGTATTTCAATATTTCAGTAAGTTCATTTGCCTCCGCACATTAAACTGTGGATTCCCAGTGAATTGCTCCATGACATGAGTGGTATTTCTCATGCTCTCATTTTTGTATCTCTTAGTTGTTTGGAGTCTTTGACTACTTAAGTTCACTTATCATCTCTTAACTTAATTCATCAATTTTAATTTTTATTATAAAAATACTTAAACTTTAATATTATATCACATAAAATCTCTCTTACCAGATTCTGTTGGTACTCTGGTCAGAAACTAATCTAAATATGCCTTAGACACAACAAAAAATAATTTTCTCTTTGCCACTTGAAGAGGATGGTCTCTCTTCCTTATCTCCAATAAATGAAATCATTTATATCTTAATTTTTTTTTCCCTCTCATCATATTCATTTTCCAAGTGCTTAATAATGTGCTCGTACAAAGTAAGAGAATGATTTATAAAATAAGGTAATGGAAGGTAAAGTAATAAAACCTCCCAATCCACTAATTTATTGTGTTGAAAAAGTGAGTTTTGGAAGTTTTGAACCTCCTCAAATCTTATCCCTTTTCAAAAATCTTCCTCCCAAACAAGCATAATACTTTAAAAATACATCCCCTAACTCTAAAAACCTCCTCCCAAACAAGTTGTAAGGGACAATTTTGTCTCGTGCCAAAAATAAATATTTTTTATTGCGTCTAATGTTCATAAATATTTTTTATTATGTCTAATGTTCATACTAGCTTTTAGCCAAAATATCTAGTAGAATCTTGTCAGATGGAGTTTGAATGATATTAAATTAAATTTCAGTATTTTTGTGATATAAATTAGAGTCGAAGGACAACGAAGAAATAATCTTAAAGTTAACATCAATAGATGAAATTGAGCTAGTCTTTGGCTCTCTTTTTTTAATTAAAAAAATGAATGTGGGAAAATTTGAAGGCCAAGTGGACAAAAAAATGTCAAATATTTATGTTAATTCACGTTTATATCCATAAATTTTAATTTTGATTTAAATAGCCACACTTTTGAGATTTGCAACGATTGTATCTAATGGAGTGAAATTGAATTTAAAAAATTAATGGTAAATTATAATATAATATCAAAAATTTTATTTGATTAACAAATAAAAGTTTTTGATATAATTGTGATTTAATATCAGCATTTAGCATTTTTAATCTGTTGATTAAACTTTATATTTAAAAGTAAATTCTATTTTATATTTATTTTTAATTGAAACTTTATAAAAAAATATTTTTATTAATTTCAATTAACGTAATTATTTTTTGAATCAAGTCAAATTATAAGTCTATGTATCCGAATATGAAATATAAAATTAAATTTATACATTTTTATAATACAATTTTGAAAAGAATGTATGATTAAAAAATATATATATATCTCACATGAATTATGAAATTCATTACATAAAATGTGTATTTTATATATAATTTACTTTAATTAGTATGTATATTTTATATAATAGATGCTACAATTAATGATATATTGATTTTAAATATGAATTTTTTGCACTGATTTTTTTCTCATTATTTCCTTTTCCTTGTAAAGAGAAGTTTAGAACCATAAATATTATTGCAAAGAGGGTTTTTTTTTTTATTTTGAATTAGAATTTAAACTTATTGGTGAGTTTTTTAAAAAATTAATGAGTAATAATTAAAATATATATATATATATAAACCCAATTTATTATGTGAATCAAAATATATGATATAAAATATTAAGACATATAAATTATATAATTTATATAAGTTCTTCACATTATAAATTTTATGAAAATAAAAAAGTAAAATATACAAGTTCTTCATAAATTTTCATAGAACTATTTTTTCTTTTCATTTTTAAAATTTTTTTTTGTGAAGAGAAAAATAAAATTATATATATATATATAGTTTTTTTTTTTATTTCTCGTCAACTAAAATTTGATCTCATTAATGAATTTTTCAAAAATTTAGTAAAAAATCAATGAAAAACATTTATATTTAAACCAATATATCATGAAATATAGTATATATTAAATAAAATACACATATTAATTAGAGTAAACTATACATAAAATAAATATTTTACTTAATAGATACTATAATTTATGTAGGATATATTATTTTAATTATAAATTCTTTTCAAAATTATTTTATGAAAATATTTAAATTTCTTTTTACATTTTATATTCATTCAAATATATGGATTTGTATGTCTTGATTTAAAAAATAATAATATAAACTGAAATTAATAAAAATATTTTTAGTATAAAGTTTTAGTGAAAAATAAATATAAAATAAAATTTATTTTCAAATTTAAAATTTAATTAATGAAATAAAAAATATCAACCAATTATATTAAATCAAGATTATAACCAAAACTTTTATTTATCAATCAAATAAAATTTTTAATATTATATTATAATTTATCATTAACCTTTTAAACTTAATTTTAGATGTAATTGTATTAAATCTAAAAAAGGTGACTATTTTAATCAAAATAAAAATGATGAATATAAACCTAAATTCACATAATTTTTTTTTTTTTTTCAATCGGCCATACAAAGAGTTTTGTTGTTAAACAAAGAATTGAAGTTCAATCCAAAAAAAAAAAGGGAATCGAAGTCAAAGTCAACTCTCTCTCTCTAAAATCTCATCTTCCTTGTTAATCCTTTTCTCTGTTTGCTCCGGATCAATCAACCCTTTTCTCTGCCATAATCCTCTGTTTCTACTTTCATGCAAGAAACGATGTCTGTTATTGGTAGTGCTGCTTTGTCTGCGCTCTTTCAGGTGCTTTTTGAAAAGATTGCCTCCTCAGAGTTGCTGAAATTTGCTCGTGAGAAGCAAGTTCTTGCTCAGATTAACAAGTGGGAGAAAATGTTACTCCAAATCAATGCTGTGCTTGACGATGCCGAGGACAAGCAGACTGCTAATCGATCGGTGAAGATTTGGCTCACCAACCTCAAATGCTTGGCTTACGATGTGGAGGACGTCTTGGATGAATTTGCTACTCAATGTTTGGGACGCCACTTGATGGGATTGGGAGATCCTCAACCCACCACTAGTAAGCTTCAAAAATTCCTTCCCACTTGTTGTACTAGTTTCAATCCGAAAATTATCATGTTTAATTCCAAGATGATGACCAAGATAGAGGAAATCACTACCAGATTAGAAGATATTGTAGCCCAGAGAAATGACTTAGATTTGAGAGAGAACGTTGGAAAGATGTCTAAAAAGCTCTATCAACCACCACCCACTACGTGTTTGCAAAATGAACCGCAGGTGTACGGAAGAGATGAAGATAAAAGGAGAATTCTCGATTTGCTGTTAAGGGATGGAACCGCTGATCCAAAGGTTTCTGTGATACCCATTGTTGGAATGGGTGGGGTTGGTAAAACAACACTTGCCCGGCTTGTGTACCATGATAAAGCATCCCAACATTTTGATGCAAAAGCATGGGTTTGTGTCTCAGATGAATTTGATATTATGAGAATAACAAAGGCCATTCTTGAATCAATCACTTGGCAGCCTTGTGATCTGAAGGAGTTGAATCAAGTTCAACTGAAGTTGTCCAAGGAATTAGCTGGAAAACAGTTTCTCATAGTTTTAGATGATGTTTGGAGTGAGAGCTATGAAGATTGGAATACCTTAAGTTCCCCATTTATGGATGGAGCTCAAGGAAGTAAAGTCATTATAACAACACGCAGTACAGTTGTTGCACAAATGATGGGAACTGTTGACAGTCATGCTTTGACTTGTATTTCGGATGATGATTGCTGGTTATTGTTTTCTAGGCATGCTTTTGAAAATAGAAGTATTATTGCATATCCAAATTTGGAAACCCTACGCGAAAGAGCCATATACAGGTGTGGAGGCTTGCCTTTGGCAGCAAAGACTTTGGGTGGCCTTTTTCGGGGAAAAGATGCCAGTGAATGGGACAATTTATTGAACAGCAAAATATGGAATTTGCAAGGTGTTGATGGTGATGTTCTTCCTGTGTTAAGATTAAGTTACTATCATCTCCCTTCATATTTAAAGAGGTGTTTTGCATACTGTGCAATTCTTCCAAAAGATTATGAATTTGAGGAAAAGGAACTAGTCCTTCTATGGATGGCAGAAGGTTTGATTCAGCAAACGGGCAATGAAAAGCACATGGAAGATATAGGTCTTGAGTATTTCCGTGATCTATCAGCCAGATCACTCTTTCAAGCATCAGGCAATGGTGAATCTCAATTTGTAATGCATGACCTTGTAAATGATCTTGCACAAAGGGTTGCTGGGGAGACATGTTTTAGATTAGAGGATGAATTGGTGTTTGGTGAACAATTCAAAAAGGAAAGAGCACGTCACTCTTCTTACATTCGAGGCTATTGTGATGGCATCAAAAGATTCAAACCTTTTCACAAGACCAACTGTTTGAGAACCTTCCTACCCCTATCACTAAGTTATGAAGAAAGCTATATAGCAAATGACATCCCTTCTAATTTGTTGTCAAAGCTAGGATGTTTAAGGGTGCTATCTTTTAGTCATTACCACATCACTGAGCTGCCAGATTCAATTGGTGACTTGAAACATTTGAGGTATCTTAACCTTTCATACACTAAAATCAGAGCATTACCTGAGTCAACAACTTCTCTGTGGAATTTACAAACCTTGATATTGGAAGAATGTTCATGTCTCAAAGAATTGCCTTCAAAAATAGGAAATTTGATCAATCTACGTCATCTTGATATTACAAATGTTAATTTAGAAAAAGGGATACCATTGGGAGTCAAAGAACTTAAAAGTCTTCTAACTTTGTCTAATTTTCCTTTGGGCAAAGATTGTGGAGCTGATCTAGCAATTTTGATGAACTTAAAATTTCTTCGAGGGGCACTTCATATCTCAAGGTTGGAGAATGTGACTGATGCTTTGCTTGTGAGGGAAGCCAACTTAATGGATAAGAAGTACTTGGACACTTTGTTGCTAGAATGGAAGTACAATATTACAAGAGCAGACAGTCTTGATAGAGCTGTTCTTGCTGGGCTGCAACCTCATAGAAACCTAAAAAAGCTCTCTGTAATGGGCTATGCTGGTACAACATTTCCATCATGGATTGGAGACTCTTTGTTACATAATCTGGAGTTTCTAAGGTTAGAGAATTGCAAGAAATGCGCATCCTTGCCACTTCTTGGGTTGCTACCTTCTCTCAAAGAACTCGTTGTCAAAGGGATGTCTAGTATAAAAAGGATTGATCATGAATTTTGTGGGGAGAGTTACTTAAATACTTTTCCAACTCTTGAGACTCTACGCTTTATGAATATGCCGGAGTGGGAAGACTGGAATACAAGTGGACTTGAATTCCCTTGTTTGCAAGAGCTTGCCATTGAAGATTGTCCCAAACTATCAGGAAAATTACCTAACCATCTTCCTTTGCTAAAAAAGCTTGTGATAAGAGAATGTGAGCAGTTTGTTGTTTTACTTCCAAGTCTCCCAGTGATCTCTGTGTTGGAAATTGAAAGATGCAAAGAGGTGGATTGTGGATGTATAGTTGAATTTGGCTCACTAAATTCTATGGTACTTTCAGAAATTTCAAAGTTCTCGTTTCTTTCTAAGGGGTTCATCCAGGGTTTAAAAAAGGCCAAAGATTTGAGTGTTATTGGAGATCCATTTCCTTCTCTACCATCTTTTGTTTTCAATGTGGTTGAGGAAGAAAAAGAGGAGATGCTGCCACAGGAGCCAACAGGTAGTCAACTTGAAACACTGAAATTAACTAATTGTGAAAGCCTGCTACCCTACGGGTCTCTCAATCTCATGTGCATTAGGGAGCTGACAATTGAAGACTGCCCAAGACTTGTTTCCTTTCCAGAAGCTGGTTTTCCTTCTACACTGAGAGTGCTTGAGATTAGCAACTGCAATTCCCTAGCTTCATTCCCTGATGCCATGACTTACAATAGTGTGTATCTTGAAGAACTGCGAATTGAAAGGTGTAATCTCCTGATGTCCCTTGGAAGGGGCCAGCTACCTCCAACTCTAAAACGTCTGATGATAAAATTTTGCCATAATTTGCAAAGCTTGCTTTATGAGGCTGAGGATGAGGATGAGGAGAGTTTCAGTTCTTGTGGAAACACATTTAGTCTTGTCCTTCTGTCAATTGAGGCATGCCCATCTCTTACATTGTTATCCTCAAGAGGCGGGTTACCTTCTTCCCTAAAGCACCTCTGGATTTCCCATTGTTCGGAGCTCACATCCTTATCACCAAGTGCCAAATTACCAGCCAGGCTTGAATACCTCCAAGTCTGGAATTGTTCAGGTCTTACTTCCTTGTCGTCCGGAGATAATTTACCAGCCAGTCTTAAACACCTAGAGATTTGGTATTGCTCAAAGTTGGAGTCGATAGCTGAGAGGTTTGACAACAATGCATCACTTGAAAGGATTTCAATTAGAAATTGTGATAATCTTAAATCTTTGCCTAGCAACTTGCACAAGCTTATCAATCTCCATTATATAAGTTTATCCGGTTGGCCAAGTCTTGTTTCTTTCCCATGGCAAGTGTTGCCTGCCACCTACTCAGAAGAACATCAGGTGGAAAGAGAGAAGAAATTTGAGGGCCTTCTAGATGGGATACACGAGCTTACCTCTCTTCACACATTGCTGTTAAATAATTGTCCAGGCATAGTATCCTTTCCAGAAGGAGGTCTTCCCACCAACTTGACATCACTTTATATTTGTCATCTCAAGATCTGTAAACCATTGTTTGAATGGGGTTTGCACAGACTCACATCTCTTACAGAACTTCATATTCTTGAATGTTCTGATGTGGTGTCCTTTCCTGATGATGAGATAGGAATGATGTTGCCTACTTCTCTTACCCACCTGTCCCTTGGAGAATTTGCAAATCTGGGATACCTCTCCACCAAGGGGTTTGAAAACCTTGCCTCACTTGAATATCTCTGTGTCTATGATTGCCCCAAGCTTGCCTTCCTTCCAAAGAATGGTCTCCCTTCCTCACTTATGAAACTGTATATCAATAATTGTCCTCTGTTAAAAGAGAGGTGCCAGAATGGCAACAGACCAGAGTGGTTCAAGATAGCCAACATTCCCCACATCAAGATGGATAATAGATCGTAGATGTCTTTCACACTGGTAAATTAAGTTAAAAATAACTCAAATTAATTTTTATGGCATATTCTTATATAAATATTTTATAATGTACCTATTGTGCTGTATGCAGAAAATGGCCCTGAACTGAAGAAGAAAATAGTAGTGAACCTGTGGACAGAGAATGGAAGAATTATAGCTGGTATTGGTTTCAGTCTAGGCCAGGTACCTCAATTTCAAAATTGGGTACATTTACAATATCTAATGTCACGTTACAATTTGGTCATATTTCAAATGACAACATGTGAATTTATCAACTGCATTCATAATGATTAGGACACAAATTTGGCAGGCTTCCAGCTCAGGCTGTATGGTGAAGCTGCTTATATTATTGTAACAGACACTCTATTCTACATGGTCCAAGACTAAACACAGTAATTTGCTTAATTTTCAGGGACCGACTTTGATGGAAGCAAAAGGAATAGTGATGGAGGTTTCTCAGTTTTCCTTTCATTTTCAAATTTGCAAGCTTTTCATACCTCGTATGGTGGTTCACTTTTCAAAATTACAATCTGGTATGGTAGTTGGTTACTTGGTTTTATTGTTTGGGTGGTCTGATTGAATGATTATCATAAATTCATGATGAATGGTCCATATCTGATTTCTGATATTGAATTGATATTGTTTAGGGCCAAACCGATCAGTAAAACTAGTTTGAGAAGCTGTCAGGTCATCAGGGACTGACTTAAGTTGCAGGATAGGGACAGAGGTTTGTCCATTTTCATAATATTTTCAAGTTTGCTAGCTTTCTGTGTTCATTGACCAAAATTACACTCTCTTACAGAAGCTGGTTATATCATTCTTTTTTAAAGAATCAAAGAAGGGGAATTGCTGATTCTTCAAAGCTTCCTATCTTACCTGTCTGCTGGATATCTTCAGTGGGAGAGGTATATCTTCTCACACCTTCATGTTGTCGCCTCCAATAAAAAATTGCATAAGATGTTCATTGTCTTGGATCTTCTTTCCAGAATTCAAACATTTCAATTATCTTTGTTATGTATTTTGAAAAAAAAAAAAATTGTCTAAAATGCAAATAATTGCTAATGCAAAATTTTTTCCCTCTTTGCATCATTTAATTTGCTGACATTTAGTACTTTTCTTATTTCTTTTAGGTTGTCAAAACTTTTTGGTTGATTTAGTCATGTAAAGCGTAGACATACGGAGGCTCCAGTTGGACAAGTAGAGCACATTAGGTTAGAGGATAAAAAGAAAAGAAGGGGTAGACCTAAATTGACTTTGAGGAGAGTAGTACAACATGACCTAGAAGTATTACACATTTCCGAGGATTTAACCCAAAATTATTTAGAGTAGAGAAAGAGAATCCATATAGCCGACCCAAAATTTTTTGGATAAAAGCTTAGATGAGTTGAGTTGAGTTGTATCAACTCAAGACAGCAGCAAACCCTCCATTGAACTTTCAGACCATGGAGTAAACCGAATGCACAGTATTATTTTCATTGTCGTAAGTTCTTCACCTTAGCCCTTCATTGTTTTAACTTGCAAAAGTGAAACATGAGTGTTAATTTGTAAACATTGCCAATTATGTTGTTTTGGAATTATTTTGTAAATTTGTGAACATTGTCAATTTTGATACCCAATTGGGATCATAAGGTTGCAGCTCATCAAAGACTTGACAATAGGAAGTTATTTCATCATTATCTTTGGTGATGGTATCTTTTCAAGATGAATGATGCTGCTGATGCAATCTGTTTTTGTTGCACGTTTTAGGAATCTAGATAAACTTTTCTCTGAAGGTCCCAAGTCTCAAATCTTTTGAATGTTTAACCAGAGGATACACCCTAGTGAAAGTAGAAGATGCATTTCCTGCCTCTACAGCTAAAGCTGTGCTCTGATGGAACAATCAACATAAGAGGCAGAAACAAAGATTGGAAGCCCATAAGAATTGCAGCAACATATTTGATACAGGTATTCTGTAATAGAAACATGGTTACTATTTCATTTTCAGGTTTTGGGCTTGAAAAGAGTTGCATGGGTACACTTGCATAATTGTCATTGTTGAAAGTAAATTCTTCCCGTAATATCATTGACAGGAGTTAATCTTTGTATTTTACAGACATATTGAAGGACTGACAAAGGTGGGCATTTGGAGAACATTTGCTGTGCGTGAAAGACTGGTTGCTTCTATGGCCTAAGTTTCTCTACCCTTTTGCCTCTCTTCTATCTTCTGTGATTATTGAAAGGAAACCTTTCCTATTTTTACAGTGCTGTATACTAAGATTTCTTGTAAGATAATATGAAGTCCTGGTTAAACATGCTGCAATTAGCAACTAGTCAACTTATTCCTTTGTATTTCAAGAGGAAATGTACTTCTGTTCTTTTGCCTTTTGCTGTCCTGCTTTGTTTTCAGCAACCAATGTATTTACATAAATAATCTATCTATATAAATATAATATAATAAAGCTGGCATTCAAAATAAATTCACTTAGAAGTAACAAATGGTAATATTTTAATTTTTTTTTATTTATCAATTTTATGCTTCTTTTATTATTATCACTATTTAATATAACTTTTTAATTTCTTAATGCTTGTAATTTTTGTTATTTTAATTATGAATAATAATTAATATGTGTCTATTAAATAGAATTTCTTTGTATTTGTATTACTACTAATGCTTAATACTTAATATAAAAATTTAAATAAAATTAATATATATCTATATTTATGAATTATATTTGAGAAAAAAAAATACATTTTTATCATTAATAATAATTAATGTGTATATTAAATAAAGTTCATTAATCTCCAATTAATACGTGACCTTTTTAGTTTTTCCAATACTTAATATAAAAATTTAATTAAATTTAATATATATATATATATATTTAATTTTAATACATCTTATTTGTATTTGTTTTAACTATATTTCATCATTATTCGTTAACAACAAATCTATATATATTCAATAAAATTTATTGGTCTTACTAAATTTATAGTTATGTTATTATAACTAATCACTTATTAATGTGATTTTTTAATTTCTTAATTTTTAACTAAACATTTATATAAATATTATAATACTAAGCTATGAAATAAGATTCCAATATAAAACTGAGTTAATGACAAGTAAAATGAAAAATAATTAATAAATATGATTATAGTATATAAAAAGCCATGGTACATGTTCAAGAATGAATATCATATAAAATTATTATTGAAAAATTAATTTTATTAAATTTTGATAGCAAAAAAGTCAATGTAAATTTAAAATTATTATAAATTTCCATATAATAAAAAAAAATTATACAGAGATGGTAAATAAAAGTTTTTACTGATATTTTTGTGGTATGTGCTTAAAATTTAAGTTTTTCTATATTTTTAATTTTTTTTTCTAAATTTAAATACTATATTTTTACTATTTATTTTATTAATAATTCTAGAAAATAAAATATATTTACGTAACGCATGGATACGTGTCTAGTAAATATAATAAGACTAGTCCATTTTATTTATTTGTTACTTGGACGTTTATAATTTTTTTCCCATTTTGCCCCTCATCAATCTCCATCACATTTATCCTCCCCTCATTATTTTAGTACTCTTTCTTCTTATCTAGTGGACTACTTTAACACCGACATAATTCGCCTTTATGTCTTTTGGAATCACTTTATGGTTATGACATATTAACACTCTATTATAAATTAAAATTAAATAATATATTATATCAAATTAATGACTCTCAAAATACAATAGTTGTAATTTAATTAATGCTAATAAAATTAAAAGTCATTGTTATAAATTATATAAATTAAAGTCACTTTTTATTGTCCATTAGAATTATAAAATTATGTACTTACTTTTTTATTATAAAATTATGTACTTAATTCTTTATAATAAAAAATATTTATGGCTATAATTATAATTTAATTAATATTAAAAAAAATTAGGAGTCAATGTCATAAATTATATAAACTAATATCGCATATCAAAAATTAAATTTTTGCATGCTCCTAATGCAAATAGAATGTATAATTTCCAATCAAAATTTTCTCTTAAACCTATTAAATAATATTTTAGTAACCAACATATTAAAAGAAGATGAAAAGCAATTTACACAAATATTACTCGGGTAAACTTCCTCTTATAAAAATTGAACGAGTGAAAACGTGATTATTGGGCATTAAAAACTTGAATTTTAAAAATTATTTTTAAGGTTACATGCACCATACCAAGTTTCTTACGAACCTAGTCAATTTTCAATGCCCAATTGCATACCAAAACATATTTTAATATGTATTAAAATTTCATTTATCATTAAAAATTATGAACTAACATTTAATTCAATTAAACCCTAACTAAAAGAGGGATTTTTAGGTACTAACCTCTTGATACACAATTGATGCAATCTTAGGATGTTCTTAGGACCCAAATATTGTCCCTCTAGTTTGTTCACCACAAGCACACACCAAAGTAGCAATGGCAGCCCCTAGATTTACTTTTCAAGCCTTGTCAACTAATTTTGAGATAGAGTTTATACTTTGTGAAGGTTGTATGAATGTATTGGGTGTTAGAAACACTTTTTAATAATTTAATTCAAGAGAAAATTTAAGTTTTTCCCTTTGAATCAATTGAGAAATTGAAGAGGAGAATGAGACACCATGTTGCCTTCCCATATGAGAGAAAAGAGAGGAGTGACTGATTTTTCTTTATAACCTTTCTTTATATACCTAGGTCAAACCCTAACTCCCTTACCACATGTCATCACAAGATCCCATATTCTTATTATTTGATTTAATCCCATGAAGTCAAGTGTCAAGCTCCATTTAAATCATGACATGTGGTCTTCCATCATAGGAAGACAAGTGACAATATCATATGGTTCCACGTGTCACCATCTCATGGTGCCACGTGTAGACCAATTTGCCCTTACTCTTTAATTTGAGTTCTCAACCCGAAATCATAATTTCTCCTCTTTAAATTAATTTATATCAAATATAAATTAATTAATTAATCTCCATTAATTAATTTCTCATAATTAAATTCATATTTAATCAAATTAAATATAAATTTAATTTATATTATACATCCAACAACCTAGATTTGGTTTCAAGTCATGTTAGGGACTTTGCAATCTTATTGCAAACCAAGCCTCTTGAATTAATTAATTAAACTTTTTAATTAATCAATTAAATCACATTTTAAATGGTGATTAGCTTGTGTAGATGTGTGACTTACTAGGCTCATTACTTATTGGCAATGAGAAATGATATTAACTCTTAATATCATTAGAACTCTTTCTTACAGTAAATGATTTCTCTAAATTATTTCAGACATCTCATAGACTATGGTTGACACCTAGCATAGTATGCCATGGCCACCCAATAGTAATAAGGAATACGTTAAATTAACCTTTAATCATATGTTATAATGTACTATAATCTCTCCGTTATAAAATCACAATTCGAGCTGGAGTTATAGTTAATGTCAAACCCCATTTGCTATGAGCATTATTGTCACACCTTATCCCTGGTAAGGTATGACATGTTCCCGTAGCATACCTAAGGAATTACCTAACTCCACCTACTGATAACCCATTAGTTATGCTACAAAGGATTTTAAAACAAATCATAGTTTTTTATCTTATCAATTCTTTTGCGGAAAACTGCATGAAAATAGTTAAAAGTACATGTAAATATTCATTGGAAATAATGATAGACTAAATATTGCAAAAGTTACATTTTCATAAGTCTCAAAGTAAAATACAAAATAGTTACAAACTTAAAATGTGATAGCAATGCAATGCTTTTAAATACAAACTGCTCAATGTCCGTACATCCATACATATAGGTACAAAATACATCAAAAGGAAATTACAGGGGTATACCTATAATATATACCCACAAACAATACTAAAATGCTGCTTCCAAGTCTCTCACTCGGCAGCCTTCTTCTTTCCCTGACCTACGACAGCATAAAGAAGCTATCGCTGAGTATATCACTCAGTGGTGCACAACTAATAACTTTAAAACTTAAGGTAAAACATAATTTGTCAAAGTATAATAAATCACATTTTTCTTAAGCATGAAAACTTCACAATAGTTCTAAGTCCATAAAAGCCATTTATTAGAATAATATTATAAATGAGAAATTACACTTCATAAATTACAATTCACAAAGCATTAGTGTTGCCAATATCAACACACAGTTTAGGCCATGACACAAAATTTCACGATCAGTGCCGTGTTGTGCACCACGATAAAGCAATCTCAACCTCACTAACATTTATTAATGAGGGAAGGACTAGCTAGCTAATGAGTACACATGTAGTCTTACCCCACTAACACCCTCCCTGTACCAACTCCGTACATTCTACTGTTCCGGTGACCGGTGTTGGTCCGGACAGCTAGAACGTCCGGAAAAATATTTAAACTAAAGTGAGGAACCATAATTAACTCAAATATTGATAAGAAAAATTTAGTAAAAATTTTAGAAATAAAATACAAACAAGTTAAACGAGCCGGTGCCCTAGCGATGGGTAACCAGAGGGAAGTTGCGGTTCTCGCAACGAGGAGCCCTAGACCCAGGGGAAAAATTATAAAATAAATTTTGGGACTCCAGAGAAGGGTTATTGAGGTTCCCATGGCATTAGAATGCCAAGAAAATACCTAGAAAAAATTTTCAATCGGTACAGACAAATTTGACCCATTCAGCCAAACGGAGGGCATTTTGGTCATTTCGCCTTCAGAGGTGATTTTTGGCCAACTTGTTCAGTTGAGTAAATAATTAATATGACATAAAATGTGAATAAACATTACTAAAAATTAAATTGAAATTGAATAGTGATGAAAAGAAAAGAAAAATCAAAGAAAAGCTCATTTATGACATCTTGATGATGTCATTTATAAATTATGACCAATCACAATTGAGCTATCATTTGACTAACTATTAAAAGAGATAAAAGAGGACCAAAATAAGAAAAAATTGCAGCAGCCATCCTTCCCCCAAAAGCCAGCTGAAACCCATTCCATAGCCACCCTCCATTAAAGCTTTTTCAAGCTTTAGATTTCCATCATTTCCACCATATTTCTCTAACCTCTCTTCATTAAAATTTTACCCCACACCTTAAACAAGCTTTTGGCAGCCAAGAAAAGGAAGAAAAGTGAAGTTTGGGGCTTTGGAAATTCTGCCCATTCAAGGTTAGTGCAACTATAAACATAAAACTCTTAAATTTCATGATTTTGGACTTGAAATTTAGTAAGACTTGTAATTTAAATGAACAAAAACCTATGTGTATGAGCTCTTGAATTTCGGCTGCCCTAGAAAAGAAATATGTAGGAGTGTTTTTGATGAGCTTGAAGTGAAATAGAAACCATGTTTGAAGTTATAAACATATGAGTAATGCATTAGTAGCTAACCAAGGTAAATGGCATAAATCATGAAATTGAATTAGGGTTTAGGAAGGTGAAAATGTGACTTGGCTTAGGAAATTGTTAGAGAACTTTTTAATGGTCAATTAGTGACTATTTTAGGTAAGTTGAGCACAATTTGGACTGAAAAATAGGATTGCAAAGAGAAGGAGTAAGCTGCCCTAGGACAGCAGCAATGGACTGAGATTTCAGTCCAATTACACAGCCATAACTTTGGCTGTGTTGGTCCAATTGGTGTTTGGCTAATTGGAAATGAAACTAGGCTTATAATGGCACATTTTTGCTGAAGAAACCATGCCCAAAAGACCAAAGCAAGAGGACCAAAACTTGGCCCCAATCCGGATACCCTGCAACTGATTCTGCAGAATTGACCAAATAAACAGTAACTGTTCATTTGGCCATAACTCACTGTAGATTTGGTCAATTGACCTGAAATTTTTACAGCAACAAGTTAAGACATAGAAAAACAACTTTCATGAAGGAACCTACCCCAAATTATGGCTAGAACCTAACCCAAATGGCAATGGCAGTCACTGTTCATGTTACTGTAGATATGGTAATTTCCGCAGAATGCAAATCCGTCCAGCTGTGGTTTTTGGACCATATCTGGAGCTACAAAACTCCAAATGGAGTGATTCAAAAAATGAAATTCAACTAGAAAAAATAAGGAACAACTTTCATGTTTTACATTTCTTCAAATTCCTACAGTAACAGTGTCCAATGGAACAGTGAAGTTGACTCACAAAAACTGAAAATTCTTCTTGTGTTGATTTAAACTTTGAAATGGTATAAATGCTTAATGCCAACAAGTTTGGAATGCCAAATGTGGTATGTTGGGAGTGCCAAAGTCAATGTACATATTTTTATTCTAAAAGTCAACATTTTTGTTGACCAATAAGATGAATAGTGACACTAAAAATTTGAAATTCACAAATTGAAGAATTTAAAAGTTTCAAATGCCCTAGTATACCTAACAAGATTGGTTTGGATAGTTTGGCATGCCAATAGGGTTCAGTTAGCAGTACTGCACATGGCAATATGCCATTCTGTGATTTCATGGCTTTTAGCCATTCTGACTTTGCATTGAGATTTGGCCTTGTGCCTGAGATTATTTACAGCTTGGTAGCTGTTCTGTTGCACACCGGGAGATGCATATGTGACCGATGGTGTGACGGCCCGAGGTACTCGATACCCAGTGCCAGTTTACCCGTTATCCAGCCCAGTCGTTTAGTGTAGGTTACTTAGAGCAACCAAATGAATAAAAGTGGACAAAGTAAATAATATACAAATACCAAACAAATAAAACATATACATTCACTACATATTTAATTTATTGCTATTTTCTTTTATTATATTATTGCACCACTAAGCATTATTGCTTAGCGCGTTGCTTTTGCCACGCGTAGGTACTGTAGATACAGATCGTGAGCCCAGTAGACCGCAGACTGGGTGAGTCCATCCTGCATCTGCCGCATTATGTCCTTGTCACCTCAACTTCTGCAGTGCATTGGTAGGACATTAGGTGTCATTTTGACATTTTATAACTTAACTTTGTTTTTCTCATATGTAATTAAACTTGTGTAATGTATATTGATGTTTATGTAAATTATGAAAATTGTACTTGTGAATGGAAATGCAAATGTTTACTTGTGATTTATATGTGATCATCACATGTAATGGATGATTGAGAACTGGAATTGAAATGATGTTGAGATCTTAATATTGAGATTTTGTTGATAAATTGAAGTTGGGATTGTTTGGAAATTATTTGGAAGTGTTTTTAACAGTTCAAGAACTGCTTTCTCCATTTTTAGCGGTACTCATGGATTTTCTTTAAAATTTTCGGAACCTCAAATAAATAATAATTTTGATAAATGGCTTAAATAAATCATATTTCATAAATTAGCTTCAAAAGCATGACACAAATTAAGTAAGGTATATTAGAGTGTGCCAGTACACCGTGTGGCATTACTTACTCGGTATATTGTACAGGTAAGGGGTGTCACATTTAGTGGTATCGAGCACGGTTTAGGCGCTTCGGGCCTAGATTGAGTCCATACCATGCATTGCATTTGTAAGAGTCGAGGTGACACTAACGCAGATCTGTTTATCTTTCTTATTTTGAATAGGATATGGATCCTTCATCTCAGAGAGCCGTTGAGGAGGAAGTGGAGAGTCATGCTCCACTGCAGCGGTGAGGCTGGGGCATGAGAGAATCTGCTCCGCCACTCAAGCGAGCCTCGCCAGCCTCCACAGGCCATGTTCCAAAGAAATGGCCGACTTCTTTAGACAAATGGCCGGAGTAATGCCAAGACCACCACCACCACCGGCTCCACGCAGTAAATCACACTGGAAAGGCTAAGAAAGTTTGGGGCGATGGATTTCTTGCAAGAGAGAAGATGACTGCATTGCGGTAGAAAATTGGTTGAGCAGAGCAGAGTCTTAAAACAACTCCATTGCACCCAGAGCGTAACTTAGAAGCTGCTGTATCCTTGTTACAAGACGATGCCTACGAATGGTGGGACACTGTGTCCAGTGAAGTGCAGCCAGAAGCTGTAACTTGGGACTTCTTTCTCTCTGAATTCAAGAAGAAATATGTGGGTACTGTATACCTGGAAGAGAGAAGAAAAGATTTTATTAACCTGAGGCAGAGACAACTGTCAATGGCCGAATATGAGAAGAAATTTGTTCGATTAAGCCGCTACGGAAGGGAGATAGTCCCTAATGAAGCTGAAAGGTGCAAGAGATTTGAAGAGGGACTAAATGACAACATCAAGATCCAGCTCACTGCCTTGGGAATCACAGAATTTAGCAAGCTAGTGGAAGCTACAATAAGAGTTGAAAAAGTGAGAATCAGTGAGCAGACCAGAAGGGAGAGACAGCAGAAGAGGGGACCTGGTCAGTCTAGCTCAGCTCCTGCATTTGGAAAGAAGTTCAAGGGTCCTCCTACATAGAGTTCAGCTCAGCCACAGGGTCAGGGTCAGTCTCAGGGGCCCAGGCCACAGTTCACCCCTAGGAGAGGTCAGTCCACACCATCAGTGGGCAGCTCTCCAGGGATGGGGTTCAGGGGACCAGCCCCAACATCTTCTGCATGTCCACACTGCCTTAAATGGCACAAGGGGGAGTGTTGGAGAGTAACTGGTGCCTGCTTGAGATGTGGGTCGACAGAGCATCAGCTGAGAAATTGTCCACGCAGAACCACTACAACTGCTCCAACACAAGCAGACAGACCTGCTCCTACACCACAAAGAGGTAGAAAATCTGGCAAATCTGACGCAGTGGGACCATCACAGAGGCCTACATCTGAGCCAGCAGAGAGGCCAGATAACAGACCACCTGCCAGAAATTATGCCCTGAGAGCTCAGGAGGAGCAAGATGCCCCGGACGTCATCGAGTGCGTTCTCCTCTACACTACACTGTGCATGCATTGGTGGATCCAGGATCCACTCATTCCTACATTTGCATCAACTTACCGTAGAAAGGGGATACTAGTAGGGAGAGTGACCAAGACATTACGGTCACTAATCCATTGGGCCACGCAGTGTGGTAGTGAACAAAGTATACAAGGGTTGCGTTAAGGATTGGGTATGAATTCTTGGCGGACCTAATTGAGTTGCCCTTCCATGAGTTTGACGTGATATTGGGAATGGACTGGTTGTCACGTCATCGTGCAATAGTTGATTGCAAATTGAAGAGAATTTCTCTAAAAACTTGAGGGTAATGAGATCACGGTTGTGGGGAAAGGACAGATTTCTTGTCCAATGTCATCTCACCACGATTGCAAGAAAGAAGAATGATGAGAAAAGGCTGTGAAGCCTACCTAGCACATGTGGTGGATACTAGGCAGGCTAAGCCAAACTTGAGTGATATACCCACAGTGAGAGACTTCCCGGAGGTATTTCCTGAAGAGTTGCCTGGTTTGCCACCAGAAAGGGAAGTCGAGTTTGCTATTGAGACACTGCCGGGTACAGCACCCATTTCCATTGCTCCTTATAGGATGGCACCCACTGAATTGAGGGAGTTGAAAACTTCGATTGCAAGAGTTGCTGGATAAGGGTTCATACGCCTGATGTGTCACCATGGGGAGCTCCAGTGCTGTTTGTGAAGAAGAAGGATGGGACGTTGAGGCTATGCATTGATTACCGGCAGTTGAATAAAGTGACAGTGAAGAACAAATATCCGTTGCCTAGAATTGATGATCTGTTTGATCAGTTGAAGGGAGCAGGAGTATTTTCTAAGATTAATCTCAGATCAGGGTATCATCAGTTGAGGGTGAAGGATGTAGATGTGCCCAAGACTGCATTCAGGACCCGGTATGGGCATTATGAGTTCCTGGTGATGCCCTTTGGCCTAACAAATGCACCAGCGGCATTCATGGACCTTATGAACCGTATCTTCCATCCATACCTGGATCGGTTCGTAGTGGTTTTTATTGATGATATTCTGGTGTACTCCAAGACCAGGGAAGAACATGATGAACATTTGAGGATTGTTCTACAAACCTCAAGGAAAAGAAGTCGTATGCTAAGTTGTCCAAGTGTGACTTTTGGTGAATGAGATTGCATTCCTTGGACACATAGTGTCACCGATGGGATTAGGTGGATCCCAAGAAAATAGAAGCGATGATGGAATGGAAGCCTCCCGGAAATACAACCGAGGTCGAAGCTTCTTGGGGCTAGTGGGTATTCTGAAGATTTGTGAAGGGATTTTCCCTAATAGCTGCTCCAATGACCAAGTTGTTACACAAGAATGTCAGATTTGACTGGAATGACAAGTGTCAGACCAGTTTTGAGAAGTTGAAGGCTATGTTGACAGAGGCACCCGTATTAACACAACCAGTGTCAGGAAAGGACTTCGTGGTCTACAGTGATGCCTCTCATAATGGGTTAGGGTGTGTATTGATGCAAGAGGGGAAGGTGCTCGCCTATGCTTCCAGGCAGTTAAGGCCACATGAACAGAACTACCCTACCCATGATCTAGAGCTTGCAGCAATTATCTTCGCACTGAAGATATGGAGGCATTACTTGTATGGTGAAAAGTGCTACATTTACACAGACCACAAGAGTCTAAAATATTTGCCAACTCAGAGGGAGCTCAACCTTAGACAGAGGCGATGGATTGAGTTCCTGAAGGATTATGACTGTGTAATTGACTACCATCCTGGGAAGGCAAATGTAGTTGCTGATGCTTTGAGCAGAAAATCCATGACAGCTTTGAGATCATTGAATGCCCGTCTAACTTTGATTCGAGATGGAGCTATTTTGGCTGAGTTGCAAGTGAGGCCAAACCTGCTACAGCATATACTAGATGGGCAGAAGGTAGATGAGAAGCTAATGGCTATTATGAGCAAAATCCCAGAGGGAAAAGCAGCTGACTATGAGGTGAAAGCAGACGGGTGTCTGCACTACAAAGGAAGACTGTGTACGGATAACGGGAATTGAAAGCCAGTATTCTAAAAGAGGCACACACTAGTGTATATGCTATGCACCCAGGAAGTACAAAGATGTATCATGATCTAAAACTCCAGTATTGGTGGCCTGGTATGAAGAAGGACATAGCTGACTATGTGACTAAATGCTTGACATGTCAGCAAGTCAAGGCAGAACATCAAGTTCCATCGGGTTTGCTACAGCCTATACGCATACCTGAATGGAAATGGGATCGGGTCACCATGGATTTTGTAAGTGGTCTACCTCTCACCGTGAAGAAACAAGATGCAGCATGGGTGATAGTTGATAGATTGACAAAGTCAGCACACTTTCTGCCAGTTAGGACTGACTACTCACTGGAGAAGTTAGCAGAATTGTATATCAGTGAGATAGTTAGACTGCATGGAATCCCACTTTCCATCATATCTGATCGAGACCCAAGGTTTACATCAAGATTTTGGAAGAAGTTGCATGAATCCTTGGGTACACAACTCCATTTCAGCACAGCTTTCCATCCTCAGACGGATGGGCAATCCGAAAGAGTAATCCAGGTAAACAATTGAACCAATTGAATTAGTACAAATATTGAACTAAAATGATAACAATAACATGAAATATATGTCAGGTCCTTGAGGATATGCTGAGGAGTTGTGTCATTGAGTTTGAGGGAAGTTGGGATAGATACCTCCCATCGCGTAATTTGCATACAACAATAGCTACCAAGCTAGTATCCAAATGGCCCCGTATGAAGCGTATGGGAGAAAATGTAGAACTCAGCAGTCTGGACTGAATTGGGCGAAGACAAATGGTAGGGCTGCACTGTGAAACAGCCGAGGAGAAGGTGAAATCAATCAAAGCCAACTTAAAGGTTGCCTGCATGCATGTAAATCTTATGCTGACCTGAAGAGGAAAGAAATAGAATATGGGGTTGGCGGGCGACAAAGTGTTCCTCAAGGTGTCACCATGGAAGAAAGTATTGAGGTTTGGAAGGAAAGGTAAGTTAAGCCCTAGGTTCATTGGCCCATATGAAGTCATTGAACGTGTGGGTCCAGTAGCCTATAGGCTAGCTTTACCACCAGAGCTGGACAAGATCCACAATGTGTTCCACGTGTCTATGCTCAGAAGATACCGCTCAGATCCTTCACATGTCATCTCTAGAGAAGAAATTGAAATACAGCCAGATTTGACATACGAAGAAGAACCTCTACGGATCTTGGCTCGGGAAGTGAAAGAGTTGAGAAACAAGCAAATTCCATTGGTGAAAGTGCTTTGGAGGCACCACAACACCGAGGAGGCAACTTGGGAAAGTGAAGAGACGATGAGGCAACAGTTTCCTCAACTGTTTGCATCAGGTAAATTTCGAGGACGAAATTTAAATTAGAGGGGAAGAGTTGTAACACCCTCCCTGTACCAACTCCGTACATTCTACTGTTCCGGTGACCGGTGTCGGTCCGGACAACTAGAACGTCCGGAAAAATATTTGAACTAAAGTGAAGAACCATAATTAACTCAAATATTGATAAGAAAAATTTAGTAAAAATTTTAGAAATAAAATACAAACAAGTTAAACGAGCCGGTGCCCTAACGATGGGTAACCAGAGGGAAGTTGCGGTTCTCGCAACGAGGAGCCCTAGACCCAGGGGAAAAATTATAAAATAAATTTTGGGACTCCAGAGAAGGGTTATTGAGGTTCCCATGGCATTAGAATGCTAAGAAAATACCTAGAAAAATTTTTCAATTGGTACAGACAAATTTGACCCGTTCAGCCAAACGGAGGGCATTTTGGTCATTTCGCCTTCAGAGGTGATTTTTGGCCGACTTGTCCAGTTGAGTAAATAATTAATATGACATAAAATGTGAATAAACATTACTAAAAATTAAATTGAAATTGAGTAGTGATGAAAAGAAAAGAAAAATCAAAGAAAAGCTCATTTATGACATCTTGATGATGTCATTTATAAATTATGACCAATCACAATTGAGCTATCATTTGACTAACTATTAAAAGAGATAAAAGAAGACCAAAATAAGAAAAAATTGCAGCAGCCATCCTTCCCCCAAAAGCCAGCCGAAACCCATTCCATAGCCACCCTCCATTAAAGCTTTTTCAAGCTTTAGATTTCCATCATTTCCACCATATTTCTCTAACCTCTCTTCATTAAAATTTTACCCCACACCTTAAACAAGCTTTTGGCAGCCAAGAAAAGGAAGAAAAGTGAAGTTTGGGGCTTTGGAAATTCTGCCCATTCAAGGTTAGTGCAACTATAAACATAAAACTCTTAAATTTCATGATTTTGGACTTGAAATTTAGTAAGACTTGTAATTTAAATGAACAAAAACCTATGTGTATGAGCTCTTGAATTTCGGCTGCCCTAGAAAAGGAATATGTAGGAGTGTTTTTGATGAGCTTGAAGTGAAATAGAAACCATGTTTGAAGTTATAAACATATGAGTAATGCATTAGTAGCTAACCAAGGTAAATGGCATAAATCATGAAATTGAATTAGGGTTTAGGAAGGTGAAAATGTGACTTGGCTTAGGAAATTGTTAGAGAACTTTTTAATGGTCAATTAGTGACTATTTTAGGTAAGTTGAGCACAATTTGGACTGAAAAATAGGATTGCAAAGAGAAGGAGTAAGCTGCCCTAGGACAGCAGCAATGGACTGAGATTTCAGTCCAATTACATAGCCATAACTTTGGCTGTGTTGGTCCAATTGGTGTTTGGCCAATTGAAAATGAAACTAGGCTTATAATGGCACATTTTTTCTGAAGAAACCATGCCCAAAAGACCAAAGCAAGAGGACCAAAACTTGGCCCCAATCCGGATACCCTACAACTGATTCTGCAGAATTGACCAAATGAACAGTAACTGTTCATTTGGCCATAACTCACTATAGATTTGGTCAATTGACCTGAACTTTTTACAGCAACAAGTTAAGACATAGACAAACAACTTTCATGAAGGAACCTACCCCAAATTATGGCCAGAACCTAACCCAAATGGCAGTGGCAGTCACTGTTCATGTTACTGTAGATATGGTAATTTCTGCAGAATGCAAATCCGGCCAGCTATGGTTTTTGGACCATATATGGAGCTACAAAACTCCAAATGGAGTGATTCAAAAAAGGAAATTCAACTAGACAAAATAAGGAACAACTTTCATGTTTTACATTTCTTCAAATTCCCACAGCAACAGTGTCCAATGGAACAGTGAAGTTGACTCACAAAAACTGAAAATTCTGCTTGTGTTGATTTAAACTTTGAAATGGTATAAATGCTTAATGCCAACAAGTTTGGAATGCCAAATGTGGTATGTTGGGAGTGCCAAAGTCAATGTACATATTTTTATTCTAAAAGTCAACATTTTTGTTGACCAATAAGATGAATAGTGACACTAAAAATTTGAAATTCACAAATTGAAGAATTTAAAAGTTTCAAATGCCCTAGTACACCTAACAAGATTGGTTTGCATAGTTTGGCATGCCAATAGGGTTCAGTTAGCAGTACTGCACATGGCAATATGCCATTCTGTGATTTCATGGCTTTTAGCCATTCTGACTTTGCATTGAGATTTGGCCTTGTGCCTGAGATTATTTACAGCTTGGTAGCTGTTCTGTTGCACACCGGGAGATGCATATGTGACCGATGGTGTGACGGCCCGAGGTACTAGATACCCAGTGCCAATTTACCCGTTATCCAGCCCAGTCGTCTAGTGTAGGTTACTTGGGGCAACCAAATGAATAAAAGTGGACAAAGTAAATAATATACAAATACCAAACAAATAAAACATATACATTCACTACACATTTAATTTATTGCTATTTTCTTTTATTATATTATTGCACCACTAAGCATTATTGCTTAGCGCGTTGCTTTTGCCACGCGTAGGTACTGGAGATACAGATCGTGAGCCCAGTAGACCGCAGACTGGGTGAGTCCATCCTGCAGTCCTGCACAGTGTCCGTGTCACCTCAACTTCTGCAGTGCATTGGTAGGACATTAGGTGTCATTTTGACATTTTGTAACTTTGTTTTTCTCATATGTAATTAAACTTGTGTAATGTATATTGATGTTTATATGTGATCATCACATGTAATGGATGATTGAGAACTGGAATTGAAATGATGTTGAGATCTTAATATTGAGATTTTGTTGATAAATTGAAGTTGGGATTGTTTGGAAATTATTTGGAAGTGTTTTTAACAGGTTCCGAAGAACTGTTTTCTCCATTTTTAGCCGGTACTCCGCCGGATTTTCTTTAAAATTTTCGGAACCTCAAATAAATAATAATTTTGATAAATGGCTTAAATAAATCATATTTCATAAATTAGCTTCAAAAGCATGACACAAATTAAGTAAGGTATATTAGAGTGTGCCAGTACACCGTGTGGCATTACTTACTCGGGTATACTGTACACGGGTAAGGAGTGTCACAAATTTGGTCTAATATTCTCCATACGAAATGTTCTACTCTGTCTTAGGTTTCTATCGGTTTAAGAATCGCCTAAATCAGAGTTTTCTAGAGAGAGTTATGGCCATGCAAAGTTTACTGTTCATATGGTAAATTTGCAATTCTATAGATTTAGTGATTTAATTTTGCTCAGCAATTTGATTGGGTTAAGTCCACAATTTAGCCTCAAGTTCTCCATATGAAATGTTCTACTATGTCTTAGGTTTCCATCGGTTCAAGAATTGCCTAAATCGGAGTTTTCTAGAGAGAGTTATGGCCATGCAAAGTTTACTGTTCATATGGTCAAATTCTGCAGGTTCCAGAATTGTGTCTCTAAGTTCAAGCCAAGGTTTAGGCAATTTCTAGGCAGTTTTTGGGGTGGATCTCTTCATAAAAATTCTAGCCCTATCTCTTAAGTTTCATTTCCAATTGGTTTCACACCAATTGGAGTTGTGTAGCTCAATTTATGAGCTATCAAATACACTGAACTCAGTGTGCAAATTCAGCCCTAGGTTTAAAATTTTCATTTCTTCAATTATTCCCTCTAACCAACCTCAATTCACATTTAATTCACCCAAAATGACTATAATTTAGCATTGACACATCAATGGTACTTCCTAGCACAAACTCCACAATTTTCAAACACCAAAGTTTGCAATTTTCTCTAATCCTACCATTTCATTACTTCCATTCATCAATCCAATGTCAATTCAAACTAAATAAACCTCAAATGATAATAATTTAACACTACACACACCAATTTCACTCTCTAGCACCAAAACCCAATTTTTCCATGAACCCTAATCTCCCATAATTAAATTTATATACATTTCATGCAATTTCTTTGCTCTAATCGTACATACTACTTCAACTAAGCTTGATTTCATCATCATTTTCATTGAAATATATCAAACCCTAATTTTTCTCCAATTTGGCCAAAACCCTAGTTTCGGTTCCATGTATGTTTCCTTTCATTTTCTTATGAAATTTCATCATAATCTAACTTAATTTAAGGTTTGTATAACAAAATGAGCATTAAAGAACTTACCTCTTGATGACTTCATTCCAACTCCCCAAATCTTCAGTTTTCTTCTAATCTCTTGTTTTCCCTTGCTTTTAATCTTTAAATCAAATATTAATTTGATGCTCTCTACCAATTAGATGCAAAACCCATAGAGGAAAAGTAAGGAAATGAGTTTTGAGAATGGGTGTCAATGGAGAAAGAAGGAAGAAGAAGAAAGAAAGAAAGAGAGAAGGAAAGAAAGTGGGTGGTAACTAAATGGGAAAGAAAGGGAGGGTTTTCTCTTCTTTTATAATTATTTATTCCTTTTTAATTCATTTAATGAGTTGTCCAAAGCCCAATAGTCCCTTCAATTTTAATTAGGTCAAAAAATAGAATTTAAATTCTAGATTTTTGCTTTTTTTATTTTCTTTTCACTTTTACTCTAATTTTTCCCTCAATATTTCTTCATAATTTAATATTTTATTTTTATTTAATTTAATTTATATTTTGGTCAAAAGTCAACTCTTGAAGTGAATTGACCAAAATACCCCTCATCGGGTCATAATCCTTCTTTTTTTTTTATACCCGTTAAATCCTTAGGTCTTTGGTTCCCTTGAATTTTTATTGTGTTTATATCAATTAATTTTTTATTTATTTTTGGTCATTAAGGTGTCTTTGAATAGTACTAGTCACGGACAAAAAATGGTACTATTCATAATTCGGAGGTTCGGGGTGTTACAATTATGTTCTCTTTTAATTTCAGTTCTTCATTAATTAGATTTTCTTGTCAGAAACTCTTTTCTGACTAAATCTTTCTGTCCTGGCCAGGAACTTGAAATATCAAGAACGTTCTCTTTTAATTCCAGTTCTGGATTAATTAGATTTTCGTGTCAGAAACTCTTTTCTGACTAAATTTTTCTGTCCTGATCAGGAACTTGAAACATTAAAAACAATTAAATGAACATAGGATTTTATCCCTATTTACTTAGGGTAATGGATTCCATCTTGATCAACACCTATCTCTATATATAACTAGTAGGAGTCAACACATGCCCATATACTCATACACAGTACAAATATGAAAGCAGTATCAAACTCAAACCACCTATATACAAGATAACTGTATTATCTTAGGTCTAAAGATTATATGCACTGATATGATATATGACAATGCATTGACAAGAGTAAACTCCATGTGCTTATCATAAGCGTCACCGGTTCGACCTACTTATCATGTATAAGTGCTTGTCATGTTTGTTATATTGCATGAGACTCACCACTCCATCTTATTTATATCTCATATAAATTCCTTGGGAACAAACATGATTACAATCTTTCTAGTTAAGTCACGTCCTTTGTGGAGTGTCTTCGATTGTGAATCAATTTATGATACTTTATTCTAGAAATACTGTCACTCATATTCTTAACAACTTAATAATATAATTTCTAACAAATATCAATGGACCTTTTCTATTACACATAAATATATTATGTAAACGAAAAAGTGAATTGCCTTTTATTAATTAAATATGTACAAAATACATATAAAATGATACGCTCTAGGGCATACTACTAACATAATTTATTTACGTATATTTTATTGATATCTTATTATTATTTTTTTTATATTTATTTTTCATGTTTATTTTTCTTTATATTTTCATGATTCTTTTTATAAAATTTTCTTAAAATATTTTAAATAAATTAAACATAAATATATAAAAAAAATGCTATACAGTCGTATCTCTATTCAATTAAATAATATATAAATATATAAAGAGAATATTTCCTTTAAAGTTGAAATTGAAGAGATTTAAATGTATCCTTTATTGCTTGAAGATTTTTAAAATAATAATAATTGACTTCCACTAAATACCATTGAATTGAATTGAATTAAAGCTCATTGATTATTCCTCATTTAGACGAAAAATTTGCAATATAATTAACAATTTTTCATACCTACTCATTTAGACGACACGATTCATCATATAATCATATGCGTTTGGATATAGTATAAATCAGATCACATGATGACCTGTTTATTTAAGTTGATTTATAAAATTTAAGGCAGGAGGATCTTATGAAAAATAATAATTATGGAAGATAATGATTTATTAAAAAAATAAATGTTCAAGATTTTTGAAGTTGCGTAAACAATTTTAATTAATTTTAATATTAAATATTATTACTTATTATTTAACAAATTATTTAAATATTAAAATAACCCATTTATTTAAATAAGTTACCAATTGTAATGTAAATACTTTGTTTATTATAAATAAATAAATAAATAAATAAATAAATAAAATAAAATAAAACATTTCAACATGATAAATTAAAACAAATCATATTCGAATTAGACATATTTACATTATACGTATATGTTGACATGATCTATTTTATGACAATGAGAGTACGAACTATCAATGCCAGGAAATCACTTGTATTCTAAGGCACTTAAATCATTATTTTACAGAAGTTCTAACCTTTAAAATTTGGTACTATCGAGGACCAATTTAATATAAACAAATATTATTTGCCTAAATGCAGCAAAATCAAAGCAGAGCCAAAATGGTATAGTTATGAATAAAACTACTAACTTCGTATACCCAAAAATTGTAATCAAATCATATGGAGATTCATACAATTTCAAAAGGGATAAAGAGACACAGTAATACAATCATTTGCATTTTCTGCAGAACAAGCTGCAATTTTATCAACAGGTGAGCAAAACCACAAAGTAATTAGTTAGGGGGTCATTTTGAATACAATATTCTTGGTATGCAAGTCTGGTAAAACATATTAAGACTGTTTTCGCTACAAAATTACTTAGGAACCTGTACAATACCTAATCTTATTAGGAAAAAAAAAAAAATGAATTGCAGTAATCTATACCACCATGATACACATTTGGTCTTCGATGCAACACTTAATTCTGCTCTCCAGCAATAAGTAGTAGTATAAAGATGCTTTACAGCTAACTCTCTATTCTCTGTACGAACAGTTCCGAGATCCGTACGATATATGAGGGTCTATCTTAATGTACTATCATCACTGATGCTTTGCCTTGCTTAAGATCCGTAATAAGTCTTCCGACAAAGCTTCAAATCTATCTAAATGATTTTCTCTTAAGGATAAACCTCAACTAATAAATGACAAAAATTGATGCCTCGCCTGGACAAGGCAAATTTTATGGAGTCTTCATTCCGTTTCGAAATAACTATCATATATAGAAAGTCGATCAAAAGCATCAAAGTTTGCCTTTAGTCCAACAAATTGACTACTTAGTTGAGCACAACCTGCATCTGGCCAGCGGCAACCTCCATCCCTTGTGCGCAATGGGCATAAAGTTTCACACACTCTACCAATACGATTGTCAGAAACATCCTCTGCCACTACTGTAATTGAAACAGATAAGTCCGACTTCTCATCATTCAGCAGATTACCATCAGATTCACTTTTTGAAGAAGAACACATGAATTTCTGTGGAGTTGCTCTGGTGTTGCTTTCCACATCCACAGTAGTTTCACCACTTCTTGCAAAGTGAACTTTGCATCCCAATGACTGGATGGCTCTCTTTATGGCTGCATTTTCCTTGCTGGCCCTCTTAGCCAAGGCTGTTGCAGAGCTACTGATCTTCTTCTCATTCTGTAATTCTGCAGATAATGACTCCATGGCTTTTGTGATTTCTGTAGCCTTTCTTTCTGCCACTTCTTTTGCCTGTTAACATTTTAAACCACCCAATGACTAAATAAGAAAATAACAGCGCCATCTTGTAATTTGGTTGAAACTAACAGAAGGTCAACAACAGCAGTCTCCCTAAGATTTGGTTGAACAAGCAAGCCAATCACATGCTATTGGCTTTGGAAAATAAAACATTCCTGTAGAACAAATAGAACAACACAAAGGGGAAGAGAAACAAAATTCTCAAAGCTTTACTGATTCAAAATAAATAATTAACCATAGAAAAAAGTCCCCTAAAATACCTAGAAGACAAATATTTATAGAGTACTTGAAATCCTACTAGTATTTGGTTGAAATCTTCAAAAGGAAACTAATAAACAAAGACTATTAGGAATCCCAAACCAAAATAACTTCCTAAATAAATAAACTCTACTTCCTATATTTTTTTTTTCCTAAAATAGGTAGTCCTAAGATCCCTAGAAAATCCTGGCATCATATCGCCTACCATTTTTGCATTTCCCTAAAGACTTAACATATTCAAATTAGTCCAGGCAAAAGCAAATAGAGGAAAGTTCCAATCAGTCACGTTTTAAGAAATAAACATTTTGAAGATAAAAAAATAAATAAATAAAAAAGAATAAACATTGTGCAGGCTTTTTAGCTGGAAAGCATAACATAGATTTATTACCTTCTGCAGTTCTGAAAATTTTATGGACACGTTCCTACATTGAGCTTCAAGTTCCCCAGCTCGCGCTTCTGAGGGACAAGCCCATCGAAGATGGAATTGTGGCCAAAGAGTTGGGGCTAAGGCTGCTGCTGGGGGCAACAGTGGACCACCATGCTCATGTGGATCATAAAAAATGTTATAGTGTGAATGAGATCTCCCTTCTAAAGAACGCAAATCAGCCAAATAAGCCCACATGCATCCACAAGCTTCAGATACACCAACTTGCTGCCTCTCTTTTTCACTGAAAATAGGGACAGAACTCAGAAAGAGGTATGTCTAATGCTTTCACAATATTAAGAGCAGACATAGTTCAAATTGCTTTGTTAAAAATTTCATTTTATGCTTCCTTCCTGCCTAATAAAATAAGCCAGTATGCAATAATAGTCAAGTGTAAAAAGAACCATCAGAGGGTGGTTCTCAGGATAAAATCCTTGTATTCTCCATCAACTAGCCTCTTATTCCAGCCCAAACAAAAACCAAAGGCAATCCCCATTATTTTTACATGAGATAATTAATACAAATGTCATCACATTTTTTTAAAAGAAATATAGAGGTAAGTATAACTACAATGAGACATCAAGGGAAGAATTGAACTTCGGTTCTGAAAAAGAGTCCATGATTCCAATTCTTCAGCTTCCAAAAATTAAATATGATACTATGATCCATGCAGGAGGTAGATAAGACCAATGCATCCAAGAAACTATAGACTTATAAAAGCTAATCTATGAAGGATAATGCCTCAAATAAGTTAAATGGGATTGTGCTGAGAGGAAGAATAGAAAGACAGAAATCACCTGTTGCAGAAGAAGTTACCGAAACGACATGAAATTACAGTGTCCAATAAATCCACCAAGAAAGCCTAAATCATCACATAACAGAAAAGTCAGTAAAATAAATAAATAAATAAAGGTAACATTATTTTTCTATGCATTCAAACACAACATCTAGCTTTTCATGAAATCAAGAAATGAGTATTATTTACAAAAGAAAAGCACATACCGAGGAAAACTCAAAAGCAAATGGATACATTCGCAGCAACTGTGAGACACAATCAACCCACTGCATATAAATTTGCAATATCAAATTATTAGCTATTTCCCAGAAACTTCCAAAACACGAGCTTACATAACAGATTCTCAAATTTACTTGTGATAAAATATAGCATTAGTAGACTTTACAATTAAAAGTGGAATTGCTAGTTTTTTTATTATATATGAAAAATATCCTCTAAATCTCAAATAGATGACCTTGAAGCTGTTAAGCATCCAATGCAAAACTAAAAACACTAAGCTGTAAATTATTCTTTTTTTTTTGGTTGGATTTCAGAACCATCAAAATCAAAGGAATCGTATAAATTGTGCTCATAATTATGAAGTTACTCTTTTCTATGTGTATCTTTCACACACAGTGTACCTATGATTGCACAGAATTGTAGTTTCTAGAGGGCACTAAGATCTCAAAATCAGTGTCCTTCGCTCAAAACCTACAAAGGCTCAGTAATCTTTACAGGGTGGTATCCTCTTAAAAGATGTCTAATCCCTGTATCATTTATGTTAACATGCTATGTGTTTGTTGACCTACCTCTCTCTTAGTTTTAGGAAAGTCAAAACTTCTCTTAAATTCCATTTTAAAGCAAGAAGCCGGTGCATGAAGGCATCAATAACTCCAATTTGTGATTCAAGCCATTGTGGGATGAAACATCTACACCAGTGTAAGGCGAGTGTCAAAACCTACTAAAACCTTTTTTTTGGCCCAAGTAGTAGCTGTTGGGCATCTGTAGCTGCTTTTGTAATCTACTGAGACAGTTGGGTTCAGAGCAATGGCTATCTTTATCCGCATTAATTTTGTTTTGCTAACAACAATAATTATGATAACCAGTAGTAAATATGAAGATGACTCCTAAGAAGGATGCATAAATCACACACCTGCAAAAATATGGGAGAATAGTTGTTCTGTGCATGAGAAGAACTAGGAGTTTGAGATGTGAATGATCCTGATGACTGGCGCATAGGTGAAGGTGGAAAACTCCCAACAGAAGACTGACGGGATAATTCAAGAGGCATATTGCCAGTTCCAGATACAGTTGGCATTCCCACACGATCTGCAAATGGATGTCCAAATGCTAGCCAATCCTTTTCAATAAGTGCCTGTACCAATGTAAGAAATCCTAGAATGTAAAATTTACAGAGAGGTACGAGACCACCACCAAGCTAACAAGGGCAACACCAATGCCAGCATACATGAGAAAAAAGACAATTTTCTTCTGTTTGTAAGAGCTACAAGCCTACAACTCAAGCGTATGCAGAGAAGAGAGTAGAAAAATCAACCTCTTCAATATAGCAACCAAAATACCTGAAACCCAGTGAATGTTCGGTAGTATGGGTCAAGCAACAAATTAGCGAGTGATACCAGCTGAGTAGTTCTATCCCATCCATCACTACACAATACAATGACACATAGGTAAGTCAGCTGCCACATATAACTTCCAACTTTGTGCTAAAACTACCTTAAATGACATTCTTTTAGATCTTTTGGATTCCAAACATCTTGACACTGCCTTCTCTTTAACAGTATGTAAGCATAGAAGAAGACTCATCAGTTAACTAAGAATTTAAACTAGATTATTGGAAAAATGACAGAACTTAAATTTAAAGAGAAAAGGACAACAGGCAGCATGTAGAACACACCACATTTTTACATCAGTTGTTGCCAAGTTGAAGCTATGCTATTAAAAGATTTCTCACCTGCAATGTACAAGCACTGATGCCGACTCCAAAGCAACACGTGCAGCAATCCAAACTGAACCAGCCAAAACACTTTGAACATGTATCAGCCAACCAGTGTCACCAAGGGTTGATACTGAGGCAGACATACTACTGAGATTGCCCCCTCCCCAAGTCCAACCACCATGTCTCTGTCATTGAGAAATGTCATCCACAGACATACCACCCACAACAAATAGGCTTCATTTCTAAACTTATATTGCAAGAATTTTCCAACTTCAAAGTTCCAACTAAATATTAAATCAATTACGTACAGAGAAGACAATTTCAAAGTCTACTCAAACACTTTTAACTTAACATATAAGTGAAGCAATGGATTCCTAGAAAAGTTGAAGTGCACAATTCAATATGCAAGCAGGGATTGAAAATGCCAATAAATTAAATAGGGAAACTGTAAACAGAATACAATAGTTAACTGCATACAATCAAATTTTTCTTTCTTTTCCATTCCTTTTCACATTTATCAACAACCATGACAAGTGAACCCGATACTTTTGGTTTTTACCTGAGGTCTTAATTGACCACTATATCCTTACTCTATTTAGAAATGGTAAAGACAGGTATCTATATCACAGCACAGCCCTAAAATATAGTATTTGATATTCAAGGACCAGTTTATTGACTGCATCACAATATAACTGGACAAACAGAAACAAGTATATTCTGGTTACACAAAAATAATGTCATTACTAAATTCAACCTGTTGGAATACTGCTTTGAAGTTAAACAACACGAGGCTACATCGAAGCAAATAATAGACAGCTCATTAAACAGAAATTGTGTAGTTTATCACTGGTAAAGCAGCCAGAACTTAAAGGAATTCCAAGACTAACCAGAAATGATGAAATTCCATCTGATGAAGTGGTGCCATGAGTATCTAAGTAGTCTCTAAGACGAGAAAGACTCTCTCTCATTGCATGAATGTTGTCGATTCCAAAGAAAACTACCTGGTGGCACACCATGAAGAAGAAATGAGATTATAGTAGCATTGAAATCAAAGTTGATGAACAAGAGATATATAACTGCAGTGCACGACTCAAACTTTTCATAGACCTCAGATTGAAAATAATTAGAAGAAGACTCCGAGCCACCTCCCATTGCTCCATTTGCTAAAGCATTTTTTCTGGGCCTTGCATCAGCTATATACAACTTCCTGGAAAGAAAGTGATAAAGAAAAAGGGAAAGAAAATATCAATACTCTTGAAAGAATACCTAATATTCATCAAATGCAAAGCAACAATATATCACAGAAAAAAGTATGGGTAAATCACATAATAGGTGTTAAAATCGCAAGTTGACTCACACGACTTTATGATTTTACAACTTCAAATCTCTAAAATGAGTCAAAACATATGTAAAATTAGAATCAAGTAAAATCGAGATAAAATCTTATTTTTAAATAATGAAATCGGATTTGAAATAACATGATTTAACGAGTTTACAACTCTACGATCTTATATATTTGAAATTTTAAAAATTAAATATTACCTTTTAGTTTATCAAAATCATTATAATTTTTTTATTTACCATAAAGTCTAGATTTTTTAAGTATTTAAATATAACAGTAATTATTATTTATGCGGCTACAATTATCAAGCAGATATATTGTAATTTTTATATCATTTTTAAGCAACTTTTGTTATACTGTTGTTCACATAAATGTGATCTGATTTCCATAAGTTATTCATAAGATATTTATATTATTTTTATTTACATATTTTCAAAGTTAGAAACTTGAAATTATGTTATCAAATATGAAGTTTAAATATACAAGTGTGCACGCGCGTTTATGCATGTTCGTGAATTTATTACATTATTAAATAATTTTAATTATTCTCATTTTGATAACTCCACTTAAGTAGTTTGTGCTTAGCCAGTCCCAAGCCTAGATAAAGGAGTAGGGTTGCCACAGGTGACAACTAGCGTAAAAATTTCATCACACCTCATAATATGATTCTCACATTGATAACTTGTTGAAGAAACTATTACATTTAATATTAAAATAATTTGAATATTAGATTTAACAACATATTAGAAACCTTTTTTTTTGCAACTTTTTATGCTTAAATTTGTATGAAAGTTATCTATTTATATAAATATAATTATTTTTTTAAAGGTATTTTAAGTAAGTTGTAAAATCTTATAATTTGATTTTGCGATATGATTTTATAACCGCTTCACCGATTCTAGGTTAAAAAAGCAAGTTTGAGAACCTTGAATCACATCTATGTTCTCAAAATTTGCCCATAATTACAAGTCAGTACAACATTTTAGTAATATTACACGTCAAAACAACATTCTAGTAGAATTACAATCCATCTCAAACTCTCAAATCCAGAAACCTGTAAAAAAATTTATAATATTCTTCAAACGCCCTTAGACCGCTATAACATAAGCATTACTTTTCATTTCTATACTATAGAATAAAAGAGCCTTTATGTCCGACAGATTTTTATTTTAATTTTGTAATGCCAATTTTACCCTTAGTTTTTGAGAAATTTGCACAATAAAGTCTTTTCCTTTTTATTTCCCTTTAACATATTCAAACATCATAAATTTTTAAAATTTTAATTATTTTCAAATGATTAAAATTAATAATTCTTTCTTGACTCACATCAATATTTTATTAAATTTTCATAACAATAATAGTGAAAACAACAATAACTATATATATATATATGTATATATATGCAATGACATCTTTGCTCTTCACATTGTAAATATATTTACAATAAAATTTTGAAATTTAAAAAAAAACATTATTATAGCTAGCACGTACCTTGCAAGTGACCTTTCAACTAGATGTGTATAAAATTTAAGAATACAAATATCAATTAATATGTGTATAAAGTTTTATTTATTTTATATAATTTGTCACTTTTTAATTTTACTTTAGATAAAATTAAGGAATTTTTTATTTAGTAGGTACTTATTAGATTAGAATGTGCTCCTACCATTCCATTCATAAACATTAGTATGAGGTAATTAAATTTCATTTCTTTAAAAATTAGAACAAGGCTCTTGTAAATGAATTATTATCATTTAATTAATTTAAATTAAACAAATATTAATTATTAATATAAAGATATTAATATTACAAATAATTTACAAGAAAAATCTGAGCTACCTTTCATGTGCTACTCTTAAGTAGTTTAAATAAAAAACACAATTAACATTTTGCATCAACTTAACTGATCTCAATATCTAATTTCCCATTAAACTTCAAATTTCTCTTAATTTTGCCCCTAAATTGGTCTTATTTATTTTTAGTTTATGTAATTTGAGAGTTCTGAGTGACTATTCTAATTTGAGTGACTAATTTTATTTTTATTATACATGTGATCATTTTATAATTACAAATTTTATTCTTCAATTTCTTTCTCATGAAGGTGTTTTTTTTCCTTTTCGGTTCATGAGTGTTTACAGATTTGTCATTAAGAGCAAATCTTAGATACTAAAATGTTAGTTAACAAAAGGTATTCTTCTTACTAAAAAAAAAATTATAAGGAAAAAAAGATCAATTGAAGCAACAATAAAAAAATTTTAAAAAATGAGCAAATGATGCATGGTAAGCAATGAAATATTGAACTGGACTAATAAGCCAGGAGGATAATTAAGGTGTATTATTAAAATTCCTATTTACTTATCAAATGAGAAATGCGCAGTTCGTAGTTTCCTTTTAGAGCAAGGCATACATACGTTCACAGAACAGAAAAACTCCCAAATTTTCATGGAGTCCACATTAGGTTTATATTTATGCTTCGGAGTTGCACACTGAATATAAGTGGATGGCTGCAAATTTTGCAGATAGCAGAACATATTATCATTGCTACAACTAATGAATGAAGCAAAATTACAATCCAGAAATCAAATAATAATACAGAAAATAAAGATATGATACAAGCATGAAAAAATAAACAATGAGAACAATTAGATAAAAACAGGAAAAAGATACAAATAAACATACCTTCGGCCCCCTGCACCGGTAAGTTGAGAGCAAAGTGCTGCAACAAGCTTTTCATCTGTGTTGCTGCAGACAAACACGTTCATGCACATTAGACCAACATACCCATAGAAAAACTGATAAATTAGAAGATAACCAGCAATATATGCATAATTTTCTTTTAGATTGTACATTAACTTTCATACTCCCATGACAGTGTTTAACTTTCATAATCCCATGACAGTGTTGCTTATTGAAAAATAGTTAAGTGGGCACTTCAACTTACTTCCTCATATTCATCATAAGACCAACCAAGGGTTGGGATGATCGTGCAAGAACAGCTCCGGTTCCTAATAATACTTCACAATGTAAGTATGGAAATCATGACAAAGAAAAGAAAGTAATAAAAATTTTATATTCCATACCAGGATGACACCAAGAAACTACAGGTAATCGACACCTGGCACGAAAGCTGGATGCCTGGAGCACTTCTTCATCACTAGCATGTATGCAAACAAAATATTTATTACAAAGTTGAGGCATGAGTAAACCTTACAAAAAATAATTTGAGACAAAATTATTAGGAATAGATCTCAATTTGTTCCTCATTTCCCCCCTTTTGGCATGCTGTAAGGATCTCAATGCCTTACCTAATGGATTTTGGAACAAGCAAGGCAAATGGATAACTCTGACACATTGAATAGTTGCAATTTACAGTACTGATCCTCCACAACTCATTAGACAGTGTATAAGATCCATGCTCAATCATATCCATTGATGCACTAAGAGAGCCTTTTCCAAGAAGACGAAAATACTCGTTCAGCAACCGCACTTTTGGGTTAGCATTTCTGAATTTTGAAGGTCCACAAGTAAAAGTGTAAAGATCCCAGAGTACTGAAGGCTTCGTACACCTCAGTAATGCATCAAATACAACACGTCTCTGTACAATTAAAAGTTAAAAAAGGAACTGATCATGGCAAATTGAAGGCTATTGATTTGAACAAATAGACCTAGTGAATGGCAATCTGATAACAGATTAAACCTTTGAGTAAAAGGAAAGGAAAGGAACCAAAAAAAAAAAAAAAACACTCCAATGGCTCACACTTGTCTATGCACAAGTCCATCCTTGAACTCCCAGAGAAAGACATCCATTTAGGTAAGGCTAACAAGGCTTTAAATTGAAAAGTAATTTCATAAAGTTTTACACATCACAAGATCCTTCCCCCCCTCCAATCATATCCCTATAAAGATCAACACCGTACATGGTTGAACTCTTATTCAGACCATTCAGTAAAGTTCTGATCTCCTTTTACAACTATGGTTATAAACTAAGCCAAGATGAAGAAAAGCCCAAGCTTATCCCAAACTTTCTTTGATGTGCTCAAGCCTATGCTCAAACCAAATTGTTTTTAAAGCATGTGTCCAAACTGAACGGCCCAAATTATTTGACCAGTAATGTTCCCCCATTTGCTTGTAATCTCTCCTTGTTCCTATAGCCTCATGTTTAAATTGACTTAAAAAATGAATTGCTTTGATTCAGGCCAGTGTTGTCAAAGGTGCTTGAGGCACACAAGCGCAGTGAGGAAATACCTCAGTGGCAGCTTCTTTAGACAAATCAGGTGGGCCGCATTTTGCTAGGCACTTGCTTATCGCATTTAGGCAAGTGCATCTCATAAGAAGAGAGACATAAAAACCAGTGCCTCTTAATTTTTACCAATAAGTACCTGTTTTTTTTCATTTAGAACAGGGATAAAATAGTCAACTATGGATTTAATTTATTTACTAAATAAGACATCTTAGAATTAGGAGACTTTTCAGGAAACATGTTTTCTTCTATCACGGGATGGCTGACATAGGATTTTTTAAGTTAAAAAAAGAAGCAAAAAGCTATTAACATAAACTGCCATTCCTGCACCGGTTCAGATGAGTAACAAAGACACAATTTTTCTTTTTAACTATTTCTTTTACCTTTATCCCATTTTAGTTGCTACCATCTACTATTTCCCCATCTATTATCATTAACATACCATTTTAAGGCTTTATCTCTCTCGTGTTCTATATCATCCAGATATTTTTTTTTCTCTTTGCTCCTTCCCTTCCCTATTTTATTATACATCAACCTGAATTTTACCTACACAACATAAATTTTCTCTCTCACTTCTTCTGTTTGAGCCTCGCTTTACTCGGGGTATGCCTTTTTTGTGCCTTGTGCCTTAAGCTAAAAAGGACCTACCAACTTGAGTATGCCTTTTACCTTTCCACTCACCATGCTATCAAGTGTTAATAATTTCAGTTGATGCACTTGAATTTTTGGATTTTTATGATGAAGTAGCCACAAACTAGGTGGAGAGGACAGTATCCGCATAGCCAACCTCAACTAGTTTGGGATTAAAACTTAAATTTAAGCTGAGTTGAGTACTACAATATGGGACACATGTGAGTTTCCTTTTAGCTACTGGTACTAAAGGTTTTCAAATTGATAAAAAGAATTTAAAAAAAATTAAAAAAAGAAAAAGGATTTGAGCATAAATATGCCAGTTACAACTCAACATGCCAAAGATAAAGCTGGACAACATCTTCCATCTTGCAAACCTACCTGAATCCCCCTCAAAATGACTTCTGCTATTTCAAACTGATTTTCAACTCTTGAGATTTTGAGAAATTTTTCTGTGCGACCTCATGCAACCTTACAGGCAGTGCTTATTTGGTTTACAGGTCATGGTGAATAATTTAGAGTTAAAACAGCTACAATTTTGTAATTTTTTTTATATAGGCATTTTTTTTAAAAAAAAAGGGCATATCCATAATTTCTGCATCTCATGCACATTTTGGAAGTTCTGTATACAGTATTTTAGGTAATTCTGAGAGTTCTACGTTCATCATCTTGGAGTCAAAGTTAGGCATTCTAATTACGAGTTTTTACTCCTACAAGGATGAGGAAAAAGGAACCATAAGCACCCAGAAAATATAATAATATTAGCACTCTTAGGTATTTGTAATTACAGAATTATAATTTTTTAATATCAAATATAATAATATTACTATTTGAACTCATCTGCCTGAAGTATTTCTCTTTATTACTATTTGAACTCATCTGCCTGAAGTATTTCTCTTTCTTACATACTCTCTTTACTTCTTCACACACTGCTCTCCTTTCTCTGCAGCAGTTTTCATCTAATTCCCAACCAGTCACTTAAACCCTAGCCCACCACGAGCAAATACAGAAAATGATCTATCATGTGTCACTGGTGCAACTTGGACTTGAGATCTGATAGGTATTCCCAAGTAATGTATTGTTTGGCAAATCAGGGAATTTTACAGCCCAAGGGTAAAGCTTATTGAAGCATTGTATAAGTCATAGTCCCAATTAGTTTAAACCATTGTTTGTTTGAATTTTATTTTGGATCATGGATGGATAATTTTTAAGTACCACAGAAGGTTATTTAGTAAGTTGAGACTATAACTTCCTAGTAGATACTTAGTCCATGTGTTCCTTAAAGTGTTTGTGTTATTAGAAAAAATTCTTTTGGAGTCCTAGGCCTAATAAAACATTAAAGAGTCCCTATGAATGTCCATAAAATCTTACTATTTTCTTGGAGTTTGAAAATAGAATTATGAGTTATTTTATTATTATTTGAAGACACGCATGCCGAGTGAAAACTCCCTCCCTCTCTCTCACACACATAAACAATCCCAAAACTACAGGAACCTATTTTCAAATTTCAGCCATTACACAGCCTTCTCTTTGCCTTGCAAATTGATAAACCTCATTCAATGTATAAACCTACACATTTTCTCCAATAACTTTCAAACCTAGAATTTCCAAAATTTTAAGCCTTATGACAAATCTGCTTAACATCTAACACACCAACTTTGGGACCAATCAAGGGAACTTCAACCACCAAGTAGTTGGGACCAATCAAGGTATCTCTTGGGTATAATTGGGAGGATAAGTAATGGAAAAGCTTTGAGCTTAATGATGTGGTTTTACAATTCAATTGATAGTGGATTGATAATCAATAGAACAATACACCAATATAGAAACAATTTTCATATCAAGTATCATAATCCATAAACACTATACGCACTAATGTTTGAGAAAATAAAATGATCAAAACAGTAAGACACCCAAAGCCAACCTGCTTTGTTTTTGGACGGAAACCAAAGACAACTATTCTCATATCTTTTCCTGCACAATACAAGAGAAGGCAACAATTTTGTCTGTATTGTCAAACTGAAAGACCAATTATATCATCAAAATAACCAGCAGATGGCAGATGAACCAATTAGTCAATATCAACACATGAAGCCTAAGGTGAGCATTATGCAGTTCAAACAGAATTAACAAGGTGATATATTTTGGTTTGGCTATATCAAAATTCAGTTATATTTGGTTTTAAACTAAAAATAATTTAAATTTTGTTTCAATCATGAATATTTCCGATGATGTAGCCCTGAAATGGGTGGCGTTAAGCCAACACCAACTAGTTTGAGACTAAAACAGTTAATTGTCACAAGAATATAAAACCAAATAAATTGAATTAACAGTCCAATTTGTTTTTGAAATATGCTAAATGATACTAGATACAACCATTTCATAAAAGGACAAGAAGATGAGTGCATTAGCATAGAGCAAACATAATGACAATTGCGAACCTTTAATTGTCAGAAAGCAAAGAAGTTGCATGCACTTCTTGTGTTCAGTCTCCTATTGTCTATGGAGTTGCCAAAAGAATGCAAGGTTTTTGAATATTTACTTTTTGGCAACTTAGACATTTAGTCATATCCATTTGCCGCCTTTCTAAATTCACTTCTTATTTTCTATATTTTTCCATAAGGCATGGCTCACACATTTGGTACAACATTACTTTTAGGTTAATGCATATCGATTGACTTAAAATTTTTCTATTTAAGATTTGAGTAGTTCTCAAGCAATTACTGACAACCAGAACTCTACAATTCAGTTTCCATATCATCTGGTCTCTGTTTTATGTCAGTTTGGCTAGGTTCCTCTACAAAAAGTATAAGCAACCAAAAAGAGTAGTACTTCAAAGAAAATGAAGAAATTAAAGTCTCACGTCTTAATGCCATCTAGACTAAAACTACGTGCATCAAACTGGAACTAGATTTCATCTATAAACATCCACTTCAGCACTGGCCAGATAAACGAGATCTCAGTAACCAGAATAGCACTGCTTACAGAATTAGTGAATCATCAACATGTTGAATCATCAAGTAACCACCAACACATAAGCAATTTAACAGCCTAAATACTGAATCACCAAAGCTTAAAGTAGAATTGTAGAATTTTATTTGATCTTATGAAGACCACTAAATATTTCAAATTCCACCTTCAAAACCCAAATTTCAAATATATGATAAATCCTATATAAAGAGAAAATGAATAAATAAAAAAAATATATTCACATAGAGCTAATTAAATTTAATTGTTAAAATCATACCAATGACCTGGAGAAGTCGCAGTGACGGAGTCTTGTCTGGTTGACGGGAAGCTGATTGATTCTTTATAACCTAAATATATTCCACAAAGCAATAACGATAAATGTGCAAGTAAATTTCCCTCACTCAAGAAACATATACCATTGGTGGGCATACGGAAACCAATTTCATAGTAGTTAATTTCAAATGGTGATCTGAGAAATGAATAAACAGGTAAAAAATTATATCAAAGAGTTGAAAATATGTTATATTCCAATTATGAACCACATAATGACATGGTCCTATCAATCAAAGAAAGCCCGTCATGATTTAATATGATGTTACGATAAGAATAACCTAGCTAAAAAGGATAACACTGAGTGAACACTAATTTGATGCATCAATCAAAAGAGGGCGAAAAAAAAAAGACAGGTTCACTAAGACAGACCTACATATTAGTCTACCTTTTAAAAACAAAAAACTAAAAGAGAGAGAAATAATTAGAAAATAAATACACAAATCATCAGAACAAGCTTCAAATTTCATCATGATCCAACACAACCAAACTCTATTGGATATCATTTCTTTTGACATTTTAAATGTATCCTTAAAATCTGCAATCTTAGAAGAAATATTTTGTCAAGGTATTACTGGTAGCATAATTGTATATGTATGTATGTCTGTAAATATGTATGTATGTATGGCAGTATGTGTGTGTGTGCATGTGTGTGTGTGTGTATGCGCGCGCGCGCGCGTGTGTACATCTTCATTGAAGAAGAACATCTTTTTGGCCCTTCAACATGATTTTTAGGATGATTTAGCTCACAATAACTCAATTACACAAACAAGAATTCAGTTGCCTCATCTTTTAAGCCTCCTCCACCCCTCCCTCTACCTCTCCTTCCTACCCTCTCATCAATGCTCTACTGGGAGACAAAAAGAGTTGTAACTTGTAAGAGTGAATAAACAGGGAGACAAAATCAGATAGATGGGCTCCAACATTCTGTGTAAGACAAAGCCAATATACAACTGAAAAAGTGAATATGCTGAAATTAGTGCATGTACTATGAAGCAATTTATCTTTCTGGAAATAGTGAGAGCATAAAACAAGAACTTTGAATAACACTCCAACACTGCACATCTACCAGCCAGGCAACCACAAATAATCATAGTAAATAAGTAAAAGAAAAAAAAAAATATACCATTTTGTTGAACTTCTCAATTGTCGCCAATGGAATTGTGCCAAGAGTAACGACATTTTCAGTCCCCTCGCTCTTCAAATAAAATAAATAAATAAATAACAATTAGCAATTACAAACTTCATAATATACACAAAATGTGCATCTGTGTGCATATGCATGTAAACATCATTTAAAGTCCAGCAACTACAGCTTCATTCCTTTTTCATTTAAAAAAAAAAATTATTTTATACGTGTACCAAAGGTGGTGCAATGGTATAGAAAATGATAGAGCTGCCAAAATATTGGAAAATTTTCCAAAAGCATAATGACGTACAAGCAATTACCAAATGTCCACAAGTATAATGCACAGTCAGATCTCTTTAATCCTGGCCATAGGGTTTCCAAACTCCTAAAAGCTTCCAAATTTCACCCCTTCAACACTATTTGCAAAATGATCAATTAACAGTACTACTCACCTTCTCTAGCCTAGCTCTGCAAAGGGAATCTCTCTATTTATTAACCTCCGTCCACAGATTCCCGCATAAAACATCAAAAACAAAAATGAACCTCAATCACTCCCAGTATATAAGCTATTGATTCATCAATTTTTACTACATCTTGCAACAAAAACAATTATTTACAAGTATGCCCCCCTTTTTTCATCAGATTGATTAATATTACTAAGAGGTTAACACTGTTAAAAATATTTCTGACACCACCTCCCAAGAAAAAAGAGGATAATTTTACAACACATTAGCTTTTCAAATAGCTTCCCTACAAAAGCTCTCCAATTTAATGCTTCCAACCTTTATTTGTCCCAATACGGCTTTCTGCACAGTAGTTTAGAGAGAATCAGATTATGCAAGCTTCTCTTGGCATTGCAAGAAGGCACTACCATGGTTTGAACTTGCAATACCATTGCATCAAAGTTCACCCTTTTTTTATTCAATGCTTATCAAATCTTTTCTTCCTTTCCCAAATGAACCAATCTCATAAGATACCAGTAGGATTCCAACAAACAAAATATTGCCTTAATCTCCCACACTTAAGGCACATTTTCAAGGACCAAGCTCCCTGATAATAGAACTTCTCTAAACAAGAAGAAATTGCTAATAAATTGCTCTTGTTTATGGCCAACAAAAGAAAATATTGGAGTTTCTTTTTTAGAAAGGGGTTGCCACTATGACACTCATTCCAAAAATAAATTGAAGTTATCACCTATCTCAACTCAACTCAACTAAACCTTCATCCCAAAAATTTGGAGTCAGCTATATGGATTCGCTTTCTCCACTCTAAACGATTTTGGGTTAAATTCTTAGAAATGAATTATTTACCTTAATTGCTTTTGAGATAGGTGAAGTTATCACCTATCTCAAAAGCAATTAAGGTAAATAATTCATTTCAAACTCTCCCAATACATTTCCATTATCCCACCTAATGAGGAAGTGTAGGCCATAATCACTTTGCAAGAAATACTTTATTTTAATTCACAAAACTTTCGATCCCTAACCCTTCTTCACATTACATATAGGGAAAGTAAACTGTTTCACCAAACTTATTTCCTCCATCTCCACAAAGAAAGCTCATTTAAATTTCCTCCTCCATCTCCACACACACACACACACACACACAAAAAAAGCTTATCTAAATTTCCTCCCATCCCTTCGCTCACTGAACAAGGAAAACCACCCCTCTCTCCCCCCTCCCCCCCCCCCCCCCCTGAAAAAAAACCTTCATGAAGTAAATACACAAACCATGTCCTGTTCTCCATTGAGCAAATCAACCTTTTATAATGTTTCTTCTACTAGCAAGCCCTCTCTATAAGTTCTCAACGACAGGAGTTGATACGCCTCATCTTCGCATTTAGCACACATCAGTAAGCCCAAATAGGTGATAAGAAGTTTTACTCTCCATTAAAAAGTGTGTTCACTTCTTGGTATGGTTATAGAAAAAATAGTAGCAAAACAATAAATTAAATATGGAATGTAAAGCAAATGAAGATACCATTCACTGCCACCCTGTATTTTGATTATAATTAAAAGAAAAAAGGGTCAAGCACTCACCATAAAAATCAGACGAAAATTCGTAACTATCAATGTACCAGCTTCATCGATATTAACAAGAACAACTCCACGCCCCTAAAAGCAAAGCCCAAAAAATTATTGAATGCACTTCATAAATTTACCAAAAGGAAGACAATCAATAAAATTTTGTATGTATATTGCTCTGATTCCATCATCATTCAATATAGATAATGATGCCTTTGGAAAAGAAGCAAAGAAAACATTTTCAATGCTCTAGGTTTCTCAATGACAATTAATAACATTTAAGGGTGTCAATGGAGCGCGCCACATAGCCAATTTGCCCAACCTAATCATGCACAACCTAAAAATTTTAGGAGTTGACATTAAGAGTTGAGCCCAAGGTTTAGTCCAATGTTGGACAAGGTTGGGATAGTGTTTTGCTTATAATTTCAATATGTTGGGCCAACCATAAATTGGGAAACATAATAAATGGAAAGCCCTAATAACATTATACTCAACACTTTAAAACTAGACTAAAATTGATGGACCTGAAGATTTAAACACAATCATTTGACCTAGCCCAGGGTGGCAGAATCAAATGGGTTTCCTTCTGGTTAAAATATTACACTTGGATATTCAGAGGGTAGGATTCTACACTCATGAATTAAATGAAGCAAATTGCCAAGATTACAATGATTGCCACTTTTGTTCAGGTTATTACAATTTACAACTAAGTGAGTAGCTTATCCTAGAGCTTGTGCAGTTTAGTTGGGCTTAGCCCCATTTTATTCACCAAAAATAAAAAAATTAACTATACTTCATCACATTATCATATTTGTTAAAATTATAAAATTATGAGTGCATGTGCATCACAGTTCAACACCAAGTCACCCATATGTCCTAAATGGTATTAAAGCATATTGATACTAGGAGTTGAAGTTAGGACAGGACAGATCCTAAATAGAAAGCTAAAATTACTTTTCTCTGAGCAGTAACATTCATTTTTAGTTAGATTTTATCAGTTTTCTAGAACAAGACAATAACATTCCAGTGGAAAGTGAAACCTACAACCCTACCAGTGGTATGTAATTACATCTTTTCTATAATGGAACAAACTTCAACAGTAATGGAATAAAGTCTTGCTGAATATTTTTAGATGCCTTACAACTAGGAAAACTCTAATGTACATCCTCCAAAGAGAGCATTAATGAACACCAGAAATGATGCAAGACTTGGATAGCATAAGAGGAACAAAGGAATCAAAAAAGAAGCCAAAACAGGGCATTCCAGCAGAGGCAGCAGGTTTGCACAGTGAAGTACTGATACGGTGTTGAATAAGCGAGTCGCAGCAAAGTAGCCGTTGTAGAAGAATCTATCTGTTAGAGGAAATTGTGGCGTCAGCGGGAACAGTTATAATTGTTAGATTGTTGTTATAGCTGTTGAGCTTATGTACACGTGGACCAATTGTCCATTAGCTAGCTATATAACCTTTGTGAATTGTGCAACAGATTCAATCTTATCAGTTGGTTGTTAATGCAATAGAAGATTCCTTTTCGGTGTCTTCCAGTTTTTCTTTGTCCGTATCCTATTAGCTGGTATTAGAGCCGGCAATCCTCAGCAATAGCAATGGAGACCTGTTCACAGGAGTGCAGAAAAGAGATTCAACTCTGGTTCTGGAATCAGAGCATAGGCAGGAGACGAAAATGAAAGTGAGATTGCAAGATATGGTAAAAGAATTGAAGTCCCTAATCGCTGGCTTGGGTAATCAGACCACGGAGCTGGTGGATAACAAGAAGCTTGAGAAGATGTCTCAAAACAATTCAGAACAATGAAGCTAGTTCGTGCACCAATATGGCGAGGGCAAAATTGGAGTTTCCTCAGTTTAATGGTGATGGTTTAGAAGGCTGGTTGTTAAGGGCCGAGTATTTCTTTGAAGTGGGGTAAGTTCTACAAGGGAACAAAGTGAAGATTGCAGCCTTACATTTGGAAGGAAGGGCTGCCAAGTGGCATCAGGGTTTTGTTAGAGTAAAAGGGGAAGATGCGCATGGTGATTGGGAAGGCTATGTAAATGTGTTGGCTACTAGATTCGGTAATCATGCATTTGATGACCCAATTGCAGCTACGCACAACTTGAGGCAACAAGATTCTCTTCAAGATTACCTTAATGCCTTCGATGAACTCTAACCAAAAGCAGGTATAACCATGGTTTCAAATAACAGCAGTTATTTACATGTTTTGAAGGGGGCCGTTACGCATGAGGCTGTTATTTATAGGTAAACAAGAACTTGCAGGTGTAATGGCCGTTACCAACCGTTAAATAACAGTAATGGCCGTTACTTTGAAGATTCCTCTGACATTTTTTCACATGTGCACAGTACTTTGGTGCCCTTTTTCTTGTCTCTGTCATTTAATGTCTTTATTTGATGTATTGGTGCTTACTATACAGTTATGTATCTTAGTTTTACTTGTATCTACCAATATATAGTCATCTTACAAACTTTACAAATTTTTCAAAAAAAATTTACATATCGCCAGGCCATTACCGTTACAACCGTTATAAGCTTGTTTTCATAACCCGCGACTACGATTTGAAACCATAACCGAAGAACAAGCCTTGAGTTTTTTTTTTTTTTTTACTAGCCTTTCTGATGAGTTACTACAAATGCTTATTAGGATGTTCAGACCCAAAACTTTATGTAATGCCTATTCCTTAGCAAACTTCAATAATTGACTGTGGCCGCTATTCAACAAAACCAAGAACCTTACCCAAACCCACATATAGCTCTTTTAGTAATTTCACTTACAATAAACCCTTAACCCTAACCACATCAACCTATCCAAATAGACAAACCAAATGTGAAAGAATCACCCAAAAAACCACTCCCTGATTACCTGCAAGATTGCCTCCCACACTAACTAGCAAAGATATCGATGAAAAAATATCAAAGAATTTGTGTTTTTGGTCTAATGAGAATTTGTGCCTGGTCATCCGTGTAAGAAACGACAATTGTATGTGTTATAGCTGAAAGAAGTGATAGATGAGGAAGAACTAGAGACAATGGTGGAGGAAAGTGCTATGTTAGAACTTAGAAGATGTAATACAAGAAGGTCAATTGTCTCTTCACACTATGTGGGGTATGGGTAGTAATCAGAATACAATGTTAAGAGTGAATTGTGGAAAGAAAAGGTTGTACATTCTAATTGATACAGTCAGCAAGCATAGCTTCTTGAAGGAACAATTAGTTTCGACACTTCATTGCCCAGTGAGCAAAGTTTCAGAAATTTGGGTGGAAGTCGCCAATAGTCAAGAATTGAGGTGTGAAGTTGTGCAAAGGGTTTCAATGGTAAATGCAAAAGCAAAATTTCCAAACTGCTATCTATGTATTGCCACTTGAGAGTTACGATTTAATTTGAGAATTCAATGGTTGAAGATTCCGTAATATTAATTGGAATTTTGCTAATTTGACAATGACTTTTCAATTGGATGGTACATACCATTGCTTGCATGGGGAGAATTTTAGAAGTGAGAAGCAACTGAATGCTACGAGTATTAAAAGCCGAATTGAAGGAGCTGCCTATATTGAGGGAATGGTTTCAAATAACGGCCATTACATAATTAATGGCCTTAATGGCCGTTATTTACAAGTTTTGAGGGGGACCGCTACGCATGAGGCCGTTATTTACAGGCAAATAGGTACTTACAGGTGTAACGATCATAACGGTAACAACAGTTACCGATCGTTACGGTAACAACCATTACCTTGAAGATTTCTCTACCATTTTTTCACATGTGCACTATGTTTTGGTGCCATTTTTCTTGTCTTTGCATGCAACACTTCAATAGCTACTGTTTGGCTTCAATTTCCCTCAAATTTTTACTCAAAGTTTCCTCCTTTCTTCATACAATATCTTTTCTAAGAATCTTAGTGAAAATTAGTAGATTACTCTATTCTCCAAAGCTAATTCTTGAAAAAAGACTAAAAGAGGTGAGTTATTTGCTATTTTATATAATTTATTTTTATTATATGTTTTTTTTTAGTACAACATGACCTAGAAACATTACACATTTCCAAGGATTTAACCCAAAATCGTTTAGAGTGGAGAAAGATAATCCATACGGTCGACCCCAATAATTTTTTTAGGATAAAGGCTTAGTTGAATTGGATTGAATTAAGTTTATGTGCTTTTTTTTTGTGATAGTAAGATTAGTTTTTTTTTTTTTTTACTATATGTCTACATCTAGCATTCTAGATTCTACTTCTGTAGTATCCACTATCATCAGGCGCGCCCCCGGCGCACCACCTCACAAAGGCGCACCAAGGCGTACTGAGGCGCAAGGCGTACTGAGGCGCAAGGCGCACCGAGGCGCGCCCCAGTGAGTTAAGGCGCTGGATATATAAGCTAGGGTTTTTTTTTTTTTAAACTTGTCCAGGCTCCAAACCAACAGCCAGCAAAAAGGAAAAAAATAAGAGGAAAAGAAGAAGAAGAAAAAGAAGAAGAAGAGGGAAGGAAGAGATCAAACAAGCCTGGTATGTATATTTTAATTTTACCGTTTTGTTATTGTTTTCTTCTTCTTCTTCTCCTCTCTCTCTCTTCTCTGCTCTGTTCTCCTGTTTCCTGTGCTGCCTTTTTTTCTTCCTGTTTCTTTTTTTTTTTTTCAGCTGCCAATGCCATGCTCTCTCTCTCCCTTTCCTGTGCAGCACTTTCTTTTTCTGCTTCATTTTTTTTTTTTGGGCTGCCATGCTCTCTCTCTCTCACTCTTTCTTTCCTGCACTGTTTCTGCACTGCACTTTCTTCTTCTGCATCTTTTTTTCTTTTTTTTTTGTGCTGCCATGCTCTCTCTCTCTCTCTCTCTCTCTCTCTCTCTCTCTCTCTCTCTTTCCTGCACTGTTCCTGCACTGTTTCTGCACTGCACTTTCTTCTTCTGCATTTTTTTTTTGGCTGCCAATGCCATGCTCTCTGTGTTTCTGCACTGTTCCAGCAGCTGCAATTTTCCATTTTTTCCAGCAGATGATGAAGAAGATGAAAAAGATGAAGAGGATTTTGATATTTCTATTGATGTGGATTTTGATATTTCTATTGATGTGGATTGAACATTTAGTAGTTTACTAGTTCATTAAACTTTAACTTTTAGTAGTTTATTAGTGTTTTTAACTTTTAGTAGTTAATTTTTACCTCTTTTGGATTATAAACTTATTATTACTTGCATATTTGTTAGTTATTATTATGTAGTTTTATGTTACTTGAGGTGTGATAGCATAATTATAATTTTTTTAATTTTTAATTTTTTTTTTATTTTTGCACCTTAGCTCACTCAAGACACCTTAGCACCTTGGTGCGCCTTGAGCCTTTGATAACTATGGACTAGTATCTACATAATTATTTTAGCCTATAAATTGTTTATAGCTAATAATTTCTAAAAATGATAGATTTAATGTCTTTATTTGATGTATTTGTACTTACTATATAGTTGTGTATCTTTGTTTTACTTGTATTTACCAATATATAGTCATTTTACGAACTTTGTAAATTTTTCAAAAAAATTTGCATAGCGCCACATTACGGCCGTTATAGGCCTATTTCAGTTATCCGCAATCGCGAAACCATGATTGAGAGTGAGTCACAAAGTATTGGACAATGTTTTCAGTCCAATTACAACATATGCAACATTGGCCTGAGTTGCAAGAATTATTGCAGCAATATGAAGATATATTTCAGAAGCCTAAAGGGTTGCTGCCTCTGTGATCTCATGATCATCAGATACCAATTAAGCCTGGTTCGCAGCCAGTTAACAGCAGGCCATACAGGTATGCTTAGACCCGGAAAAATGTTATTGAAGATATGGTTAAGGACATGTTAAAACGGGGTAATTCTGGAGAGTAATAGTCCTTATTCGAGTCCTGGGGTGTTGGTTAAGAGGAAGGATAATAATTGAGAGAGATGCATACCAAAGCACATTTACATGACTAGTGATCTACCTCCATCACGTTTGAATATTTGACTGATACACATACGCATCAAAGTAAGTACTCAACAGAAAATCCCACCCATTCAAAACTAAATTCCCTATCCCCATTTAAACAAAAGTATGCATGCAGATAAGTACAAGAATTCATACCAAATCAAGAATGCCTATACAGTGTGTGATCATTTTCAATTCCTAACAGACAATCAATAACTTATAACCCATGAATTTGGAACTGTAGAAGCTAATAGTGCAAAATCACAGGTAAAATTCGACTCTTGCCGGTGCCAAAGATTGATTTAGACAACAAAATTGAAAACAATAGATTATGAAACGATTAGAAAAGCAATCAAAAAGCGCACCTCAACCATAACCCGCTCAGCCTCGAGCAAACACTTGTAATTTGCATGATGAGAAATCGAGCGCGCGACAGGATGCGGTTCCTGAATCAAAGAAAAACAGAAAGAGATGAATAATGTAACAATTTTATATGTTTGTGTATATGTATAAACACATAGAATAATAGAAATGCAGAGAATTGCGACCTCGAGCTTGAACAAATCGAAGGCGTCGTCCCAGCCACCGCTGCCCTCCATCTTCTCGGACTCGGCGGAGTAGTCTCTGAGCGACGTCGATCGGCTCTGCTTTGGCGCAGCCATGCGGCGGTCCGATGAGAGAGAGAGACCGTCGTTGAAGAATTGTGTGATTAAGGAGAGACAGACCGAAAGAGACACGTGGGCTTGGGCTCACTTACCGTTCAATGGGAGGAAACTGTGAATGTCTGCCTTTTTTTTTTATAATATGACGAGAAAATTAAAAAATATATAACATGTGACGTGGAAAATCAAAACAAAATATACTATGTGTTGTGTCCCTCTGGTTTTTTTTTTATTTTTAAATTTATTAAATAAATTATAAGATACATTTAGTATATTAAATAAATAATATATTAATTAATTATAAAAATTAATTATTCTCTAAATTTAAAAATGTGAGACTCTTAATTTTATAATAAATATACATAAAAAATATTTAATAATTTATCAAATTTATTTTCCCTATTTTTTACTATCTTAAAAATATATTTTATTGAGACTTTACCGTTAGATTTCATAGTAATTGGATGCCACTCGAAGTCAACTCTAATCCATCACAATGATTTGGATTTAAGAAAATATTATTTATTTTTAAAAAATAAATTCTAAAACAAATTATTCAAAAGTTTTTACCATTAAATTACAATTTTGGATATTAAAATGCATCCAAATAAAGTTTTTTCCCTAAAAATAATTCTAGAATTTGAATTATTGAATTTACAGTTAAAATTCGTTTGCGAATCAGTTTCAGTCATTCATCCGATTATAATGATCCCCTTTTATTGTTAAATAAGCAATAAATTTTTTAATTTATTATTAAATAAAAAAATAGTCTTCTAAGATAAAATTCGGGTTTTTTTCCTTTAAAAATTAGCAATAAATTTACAAAATTCATTGTTAAATTTGTAATTTGATCTTTTGAAATTGCAATTAATTTGAAATCCATTATTAAATATAAAAAATTATTTTTTTCACCCCTTTGGATTTATCAAATGATTGAAAAATCCATATTAAATCTAAAGGGTGTTTTTTTTTTTCACTCATCTTAATTTAGTAAAAAAAATTATCTATAAGGATATTGTATCACTTATCAGATAATTAAAAAAAAAATTGACTGAAAATTAGAAGGAAAGACCTTCGGATTGATAAAATCAAAATGTAAAGATTAAATTATTAATTTTTTAAAATTGGAGAATATATATATATATCTAAAAATAATTTGTCATAAAATTTATCTCAAATATAATGAAAATATAAAACATTTTATACCGACTAATTACAATATAACCGACTAAAAAAAAAATTATATGAAATTTATATGAGATAGTAAGTGTTTGTTTAATATTGAATTTGGAAAACACAAATTATTTTTCTAAATAAAAATAATATTTTGATGCTATTAAAAATATAATTTAAAAAAATATATTTTATTATTTTTATATTTTTATAATTAAAATTTATTTAATTTAATTTTAAATTATTTTTTATATTTTTTTAATTAAAATATTTTAAAAAATAATTATTTTAACAATAATTTTAATAACAACACTAAACAAACCTAAACGATGCCTCAAGAATCGAGACCAATTCATAATGTGCCACTATAATAAAGTACGGTCGGTAAATCCAACGCTAACGTATTTAACCATTCTAAGTTTTTATATTACAATTATGCCATTATAATATCTTGCTTTTTTTATAAAAAAAATTACATCTATAAACTTTTCTAACCCTCTTAGACTTTTATATTTATCATTTTTCCATTATATATCACATTATCACTTGCTTACTTTGTCTTTTATTTTTTAATTTTAATTTTATATTTATAATTTTATCATTTTATCTTTTATCTTTTTAATTATTTAAATACGTGATATTTTCATACTTAAAATTAAGAGTGATATTCAAATAAAATCTTCTTAATAAAGACGACTCAAAGATTTGAATCCCTTACTTTATAGGTAAAGTATGCTTAAGATATCTGTCGTCTTTATGATTGAGTATTTATATAAATAAATAATATGTTTAAAATGTGGACTTATTTCAAATTATAGCATTTCTTATAACCTTAATTAATTATAAGTTTATCATTTTTTATCTTATTTAATTAATTTTTTTTATTATTTTCAAAGTAATCGTATAAAAAAAACTTGACAAAAATAAATAAAAATAATCAAGAGAAAAATAAAGAGATAAAATTTATTTGTTAATTTTATTATTTGAATAAAATTTTGATTTCTACATAAAGATATTTAAGATGATTTTATACTTTTCAATCCATAATCAAGCAAAAGTCAAATTTGAAGATAATAATAATAATAATAATAATAATAATAATAATAATAATAATAATAATAATAATAATAATAATAATATACTCCCTAATTTTCTTAAGGAAAAATCTCTTCAAAGAAAAAATAAAATCATAAAAAAAATTACATTTATCTACAACAATGGCAGAGTTATAGATTTTTAATTTTGGAGGGCCAAATTAAGATTCATTTATATTTGCAAATAATAATAATTTAAAAAAAATAGAATGAATTATTAATTTTAATTATTAATCACTTAATTTGACTAAATAATTTTTCTCTTACATGAAAATGATTTTATTTCTTTTTTTGTTAATATGTAAATTAAATTTCTATTTTTATTTATAAAACAAAATATTTTCAATGTATATTAATCATAAAAGGTTACTATAATTTATTAAATATTTAATTGGAAATCAACATTTTTAATTTAAATTATTAATTTATTAAAAATACTGATTATAGTATATTATCAATATATTTTTTTAAAATTTAAAATATTAAAATAAATAAAAATTATGAAATTAATGATAAAATATATCAATTTATTAAGTAAAAAAAGATAGAGTTTGAGAAAATCATACATTTCCCATTTATAGAAAATCATAAGTTTATCAATATATCCATTTTTGTTCTTATGGTGGAGATAGTTCTATTTTTAGATATTATTGATTGTTGAGATATTTAATTGTGATGAATTTGGGGCAATTCACTATGAGTTTGGTATTGAATTTACTCTAGATATTAAGAGGCAGTTGATGGTCTTATCAAAATTAATTTCACTTTTTATAATGAAATTTCAAATACTTTATATTTTTAAATAAAATTATATTTTTAATTATGCTATATATTAATTAATGATATATATATATATATAATGGAATTATTATATTTTAAATTTTGTAAAATTTATACACTAATTAAATATATTTGTTTTCATTCTATCTTACATTTCAATTTTAAATAAAATTATTATTTTTAATTATGCATGATGAATCATCTATAAATATAAAATGTTTGCTTAACACATGATAGTCATGGTAAATATGACAAATTATTTAATAATTCAGAAAAAAAATATCCTATGTATCGTATTTTATATATTTAATGAGAGTTTATCGCATATGTTAAAAGGCCGACATTGGGAAAAAAGAAATTTATAAGGGTGAAAGTCAACTAACTAATTGATTAGTTCTAACTTTTTAGTAATAGTTAGTCTTAATTTGGATAAACTCATATCACTCGTCACATATTTTTACTTTGACTCACTCACTCACTTCCACCCGATCAACTTAAGTTTAAAATATAATATCAGAATAGGTCTGTCTGGTTCAATTCTAAGTGTTCTCTAATATTTTAATAATGATTGCATCACAGACTCTTGTCTCAGTGAACTAAATTCAAATTAATGTAGTTTGATATAGGATAATTAAATGGTCAAGGAAAAATACAATAAACATAATTCAAATGTATTAATTAATTAATTAATTAATCTAATTTCGTCAAGTTGGAGAATGGAAAATGGAGAGAGGATGAATAAGATGAGAAAGGTGTAGGAACCAGGAAGGTGGATGGAAAAGAGGCTCAATTACTCAAATGATTACATCTCACCAATTGCAATGTAATTAATTAGGATAAATTTTATTAAGTGTCACTCAATTTAGCCAATCATATTAGCGTTATTTATAATAATTTGGTTGAATTCTATAATAATTTATTTAATTTTATGATAAAATTTATTTATAAATAAATTCTTTTGTTTAGCATATTTATAAATTAATCTGTAAATTAATAACAATAGGTTATAAAAAAATTAATAATATTAAATTAAAATCTAGAGATATTTATAATATAAATTAAAATTAAAATACAATATGCTAATATAATCTCATAATCTAAAAAGCAATAAGCGAACTTATCCTCAATTAATTACAATGGGGTTTGTAGGTTTTCCACTAAGTACTTTTTTTTTTATAATAAAACAAAAATAATTTTCTTAACACGTGAACAAACAATTAAAAATATATTATTTTTTTAAAAAAATTTACATATAATAATAATAATAATAATAATAATAATAATAATAATAATAATAATAATATCTAAAATCCCCACGCAAAACCATATTTCAATTGGATTTTGATTTAGATCCACGCTTCTAGACCTCAAAGCAAGGAGTCAATGGTAGATATCCAAGGTCGCAATTGGAAATAATGAAACAAACAAAAGCGAATAAATTAAAAATAAATTAATTATCATATATTTTATATATTAAAATTATAATAAATTTTATTTAAATAAAAAAATTTCCTTATTATTTTTTTTTAATAACATCACAATTAAAAAAAATTCAAAAAAAAAACATTACAACATAGAAAAAAAAAAAAAGAAGCAATCTATTGACAATTGAAAGAAGGAGAAAAAAATAATAATAATAAAAAGACATGTTTATCCCAACAAAAAAATTACTTCCTCGTGTTGAAGCCAGAAATCTAGTTAGCTGCCCTTACTTGCCATTCGGTCTCGGCTGCCTGAGCTGCCTCCCGGAACTTGTTGTTGTTGATGTCACTCTTGAAAAATTTTCTTGTCCTAAACACCAACATAAGTGACATAAAAGCACCAAATAGTGTTGCAGCAGCAATTATAATGAAAGATAACTTGTAGCATTCAGTCCTAATGCAATTCAGGGCTTGGCCAGACTGTCTTACAGGTCCCTGAGCTGCTAATTGCTTATTTGCCTTCCTATCATAGAAATGGCATACTACACAAACATTGAGCAAATATGATCCAATAGGGCTAGCCAAAGATCCAAAATCGTACAAAGTAGCTCGAAACTCGAGACCAAACATTCCTGATATTATAGCGAAAAGCAATGGCCATTGAGCACCAAAACAGAACCCAATAATGATGGATGCAAAATAGAGGCCTTTGGGGACATTGAAGGCAATCAGAAGGTGACCAACAAATGAAAATAGAAGGATGAAAGTAAGCATTATAGGGTGAGGAAATTTGTTCTTGGTTAAGGAACGTTGAGACAAGAAACCTACTGCAATTGTACTAATATAATTAAATGTGCCCATGAATAACAAAGAAGTGCTTATACTTCTTTTAGGGCACCTTAAAGAAGTTCCTATCTGACCCATGTTGTCTATAGTTGTCAGAGTGCCCTCAATACCGCAAATTGTAGCTAAAAAGATGATTAACATATCAATGCTAAAAAGAGCTTATAGTATACTAGTGTAAGCAATTTTCCAACAAGAAACATTGCCTTTGTCCTCAGACACAGTGACTGTGTCCAAAACTTTATCATCAGTTGGTGGATCAGATGCTGCTAAGGTGGTGCCTTGCCTTGGCTTCTCTGCGATAATATTTCTCAAAGGTAGAGTATCATCCAAGGCTAGTTTCTTGCTTTTCCAGATATTGTATTATTCCCTAACAACAATAGCAAGAGGCAAAAAGATCAAGAAGATAACAATGGCTGCACTACCTCCATACTCACTCTAAGTAAAATTAATCATTCTCTCTACTAAGGTTATCACCATAAGAAACCCAACAAGGACATAAGAGATGTAGAAAAATCTATGGAAGACTTTGAGCTTATTAGGTTGGCAAATTATCTTCATGATTCAAATGGTTTTCAAGAAGAAAAAAGAGATAGCGGCAAGAAGTGAACCAATGAACAAAATCAGAGCCTTAGAATCATCACCAAAAAAAAGCATGGTATAATTGGGTGATAATTGCACCACTAAGAACAGCATAATCCTTCAAGATCCTAGGAACAGCATATCGGTGTTGATGCTAGTGACAAGACAACTAGTATGGGAAAATGACTTGGAGCTGGCAGCTATGCATATGAACAAGCACATGTACCAGACATGGACGCCCGAGATTTTTCTTATCATGGCTAGCCATATCATGAGGGGACCAAAAAGGTTGAAAATTTCTCCCATTGAGAGAACCACCATGGAGGACTGACCTTGTTGATCAGGTTAGAGAGGACATTAGCATGTGAGCCAAGGTTCTTGAAGAAACTGAGAAGACTGGTGGTGGTTTGATCATATCCTAGAGTGGCTTTAATATCACTGGAGTAAAGGTTGAATAAGTGGGTTGCACCGGCAGCAGCCATGATTAATAATGAAGAAAAGACCATGAACCACAAGCCGGTGATGGCTTGGACGAAGAGATTCATAATGTCAGCGAAACCAACTATAACAGGAGTAGCAGCAGAAGCTAAAACGAAGAGCAAAAGTTCTTGATGAGTCTAGCTTATCTCTACACCTGTGAGGATGAGAACATTGAACAAAACAGAGAGATAAAAGACTAAAAATATAACACAGGCAATTTATTAAAGATATGATGGTAGAAGCATAAATTTAGACTCTACTTTAATGTAACAAGACATGGAAATGCCAATAGTCATTAGCAAGTCACCACAATAATAAACAATTATGATGCTATAAATGTATTTTACGGAAACAAAGACTGATTTCTCCTTTCGGAGAGATTCAAAATGACAATAGAATCAATTCAAATAGAGGAGATGAATGCAACACCGCATACAAAAAATCAACTATGAATCACATAGCCTACAAATCAAAACTGATCAAAACCAACAGAATATCAAATTTTGCGACTTAACACTGATGAACAATGATCATAAATTATTTTATAGAAGGAAATTTAAGAAAAAAAACTCCACCTCTCCCACAGTAATCGAAGGCAGCTTGAACAAGGAAAAGGATGCCAAAAATTGGTCGAGTTGGGCATCGCAACTGGGCTCCGTATACTGGACTTGAAGGAGAGATAAAGCGGCTGTATGTGGGTGTGGTTCTAGGTGAATAACCTAGGATAGGGTCAGGTCTGTGTTACTGAATGAGAAATGGAGCAACTGTGGACTGGTTGGAGAGGATATGTGTGGCAAGATTGAGCTTGAGGGAAGATGAGAATGGGAGCGGGAAACTGGACCGAGAAGATGCTCGGTGTGGGTGAGGGAGTTGTGTATAGTTGCTATAACAAGCACGCAAATCTAAGGCACACACAAATCGCACTATCACACAATATAGAAAAGAGAAGAAGAATAACACAGGATTTAACGTGGTTCAACCGTAAGGTCTACGTCCACGGGCAAGATAAGAGGAAAAATTCCACTATGATGCAGAACTCTCAAACCCTAACCCCAGTGTGTTTTCTGAATATCTTATAACTCTACCACAAATGGTAGAATATTATAATATTTATATTGGTCCATACCGCAGGGGCGTTGCCCCCACACCCCCAAGGAGATCAATGGTGGACTTTAGGCCCGAGCTCATAAGAGTATTACTGAGCACTACAAACACCAACCAAGTCTAGGTAATACCTAAACTTGCTAACTAAAACTCCCTTAGTCATTATATCTGCTGGATTATCATGTGTAAAGACTTTCTGCACAACTACAATCCCTTGAGATACAATGTCCCGAATGAAGTGATATCTGAGCTTAGTTCGCTCATGGTACAATTGATTCTTTGTGAGGTGTATTACACTCTAGCTGTCACAAAAACACTGTTGCCTTATTCTGTATCAACCCAAGATCATCCACCAAACCTTGTAACCATAAAGCTTCCTTTACAGCCTCTGCTAAGGCCATCTATTCAGCCTCTGTGGTAGACAAAGCAACTGTAGCTTGCAATGTTGCCTTCCAACTAATAGCACTTCCAGAAAGAGTAAACAAATAACCTGTCCAAGAACTCCTCTTATCTAAGTCCCCTACAAAATCTAAATCCACATAACCAACAACTGAATCACTCATCTTGGACCTGTCAAATGTCAGACCAACACCTGCAGTACCCTTCAAATATCTCAAAATCCATTTCACTGCCTGCCAATGCTCTTTCTCAGGACACGCCATGTATCTACTCATAAAACTAACTGCATGTGAAATATCAGGTCGAGTGCATACCATAGCATACATGATGCTACCAACAGCACTCGAATAGGGAACACTAGACATGTGCTCCATCTCTTCATCTATTTTTGATGACATGTCTGCAGATAACTTGAAATGGGCAGCAAATGGAACAGTCATAGGCTTAGCATTATTCATGTTGAAATGCTTAAGCACTTTCTCAACATTGGCCTGTTGAGATAAGAAAAGCTTCCCAACACTTCTATCCCTAGTAATTTCCATTTCCAATATCTTTTTTTGTAGCACCCAAATCTTTTATCTCAAACTCATCACTCAACTGTTTTTTCAGAATGTTAATTTGTGGCATGCTTTTAGCAGCAATAAGCATGTCATCCACATACAATAGCAAATAAACAAAGGAATCATCTAAAAGCTTCTTATGATACATACAACTGTCATATGAACTACGATTAAAGCCATTACGAACCATAAATGTATCAAATCTTTTGTACCACTGCCTAGGGGACTGTTTTAGACCATATAAAGATTTCTTAAGCAAGCAAACTTAGTTTTCCATACCTAGAATGACAAATCCCTTAGGCTGACTCATATAAATTTGCTCCTCCAAATCACCATGCAAAAATGTTGTCTTCACATCTAGTTACTCAAGCTCTAGATCATGAAGAGTAACCATAGCAAGTAAGACTCTGATAGAACTGTGCTTCACAACTGGAGAAAATACTTCATTAAAGTCAATCCCCTCCCTCTGAGTAAAGCCTTTTGCTACCAATCGTGCCTTATATCGAGGTCCTTCAACCCCTGGAGTGCCTTCCTTTTTCTTGAACACCCATTTGCAACCTACCACTTTTTGTCCCTTAGGCAATATTACAAGCTTCTAAGTCTGATTCTTGTGAAGAGATTCAATTTCTTCACTCATAATACCGACCCACTGATCTGTATCTGGACAAAAAATAGCTTCTTTATAATTACTGGGTTCATGCACATCAACTGTCTCAGCAACTGACAAGGCAAATGCAACTAGATCTGCATATGTATATCTCTGTGGTGGTCTAATCTGTCTTCTCTCTCTACCAGTTGCAATGCTATATGGTTCCTGTTGCTGTCACTCAAGTGCATCCTCTTATTGATAAGGATCTTGCACCTCATCCTCTGAATCACTGGACTGAACTACTGAAGTATTAATATCAAGCTCCACCTGTTCTCTGACACCATGATCTGATTCTGCTATTGACTTCTCCCTCTGACTATTTAATGAAGTAGACTCATTAAATGTCACATCCCTACTGATAATTAATCCTGGAGACTTTTGATCATTGCAGTACAACCTGTAGCCTTTCACTCTACATGCAAACCCTAGAAATATGCATTTTCTTACCCTCGGCTCAAGCTTACCATCTCTCACATGAGCATAAGCAGGGAAATCAAACACTCCCAGCTGAGAGTAATCGGCAAGTGAACTGAACCAGATCTCAAAAGGAGTTTTGCACTCAGTAGCTATAGATGGAGATCTATTAACTAAGAAGTAGGCTGTATTAATTGCTTCAGCCCAGAAATCCTTTCCCAATCCTAAATGTGAAAGCATGCTTCATGCTTTATCACAAAGCGTTCTATTCATGCGTTCTGCAATACCATTCTGTTGTGGTGTCCTTATACAAGTGCAGTGTCTCACTATACCTTCATTGTTGCAGAATGCATCGAACTCACGATTGCAAAATTCTAATCCATTATCAGTTCTAAGACGCTTGACCTTCTTTTCTGTCTACTTCTCAATCATTGTCTTCCACTTTATAAAGGTTGAAAATGCTTCATCTTTTGTTTTCAGAAAATACACCCACACCATCTGAGAGTAATTATCAATCAAAGTCATAAAGTACCTGGTATCGCTTTTGGAAGGGATTCTGTTAGGACCCCATAGATTTGAGTGGATATAATCCACCGTTCCTTTAGTCTTGTGCACTGCCTTTTTATTGAACTTCACCCTGGTCTGTTTGCCAAACACACAGTGTTCACAAAAGTCCACAAATTCTATTTTTTGCCCGTCCAACAAATCCCACTTGCTTAACACAAATAATCCTCTTTCACTTATATGACCAAGACGCATATGCCACAATTGAGTATGATTCTGATTATTGCTTTCGGATGCTACTGCAGCTTCCCCTGAAACTGTACTGCCCTGAAGAAAATACAATCCTGAAACTAAACTGCTCTTCATGACTACCCTAGAGCCCTTGCACACTTTGAGAACTTCATTCTCTGCATGGTATCTAAATCCATGAGAGTCAAGTGTCCCAAGAGAAATTAGGTTCCTCTTTAGTCCTGAAATATGCCAACACTCTATAGTTCTGATAACGCCATCAAACATCCTCAATCTGATATTACCAATTCCTTCAACCGATAATGCACGATCATTGCCTAAAAACACCTTGCCACTCATCCGTTTGTAAGTGACAAACCAGTTTTTGTGTGGACACATGTTATAAGTAGCACCAATATCAAGAATCCAGAAATTTTGTCCATGATCTGAACTCACGGATAAAATCTCTCTAGCACTGTCATCACCATTAGAATCAATAAAACTGTCAACCACATTTGCAAAACTTTCTGGTTGCTTTCCCTTTTTATTTTTCAACTTGGGACAGTCTCTCTTGTAGTGACCTTGCTCCTCGTACTCAAAACAGTTGACCTTTTTCATTCTTGACTTAGATCTGGCCTTAGATTTCTTCCTGCTAGAAGAACCCTCCCTTGAATGTGCTCTTCCCCTGCTCACCAAACCTTCCCCCTCAAATCTTTCTCTATTATCTAGAAACTTCTTTTTTAACTCCTTCGATTTTAAAGAATTAATAACATCGTCTAATGAAATACTGTCTTTTCCATACAACAGAGTATCAACAAAAGTTTCATAGAAGGGTGGCAAAGAATATAACACAATAAGGGCTTGATCCTCACTATCAATCTCAATATCAATATTCTTCAGGTCCATAATGATTGAATTGAATTCATCCAGATGTTCTTTAATGGGCATACCTTCGCTCATTCTCAGATTATAAAGCCTTTTCTTCATATACAAGCGGTTGGTCAGCGATTTGATAGAGTATAACTCCTCTAATTTCTTCCATGCCGCAGACGCTGAGCTTTCACCAGCAATCTCGCGTAGGACATTATCAGTTACGCTCATGAAAATCGCCCTCAAGGCTCTCTCCTTCATCAACCTTCTCCGCCTCTTTTATACCTTCTGAAAAGTTATCCTCGATTGCCTTCCATAGACCTTGTAGGATCAAGGAAGATTTAATTTTAATCTTTCATAGACTGAAACTCGATCCATCATCAAACTTCTTCATCTCATACTTCGTTGAAGACAACGCCATCTGTAAACCCTAGGTTTTACGCACAAAGCTCTGATACCAGTTTGTTATAACAAGCACTCAAATCTAAGGCACACACACAAATTGCACTATCACATAGTATAGAAAAGAGAAGAAGAATAACACAGGATTAACGTGGTTTAACTGTAAGGTCTACGTCAACGGGCAAGATAAGAGAAAAAGTTTCACTATGATTAAAAGAGCAAGATACAATCACTCAGAACTCTCAAACCCTAACTCCAGTGTATTTTCTGAATATCTTACAACTCTACCGCAAAGGATAGAATATTACAATATTTATACTGGTCCATACCGCGAGAGCGTTGCCCCCGTACCCCCAAGGAGATCAGTGGTGGGCTTCGAGCTTGGGCCTATCGGCCCATGCCCTCCGCTACCACTCCAGATTTCACTTTTTATCCCCATCAGGTAGTATCGTGAAACTTTTGGGTCAGGTTAAAATTCGGGTCTATGAAAAACATATCCAAACTTTAAGCCACAAAAATAACAATTTGCTATAACTTGTTAGAGACCTGGGGAGCCCAAAGCGCCTAGGCATCCCTTGCCAAACCAAGGCTCTGACTTGTTAGAGATTTGGAGAGCCCAAAGCGCCTAAGGAGAATCTGGGCCTTGTGAAAGAACACACTCATGGACTTGACACCATATCCAACCCAAAACCTTAAGGCAATGAATCTATGGGTCCTTCCCATTTATATATCTCTCACTCATTCCATCTTTTTCCGATGTGAGAATTTCATACTTGTATATTCCCAACAATAGTCAATAAGGTCTAGTGTTTCAGGTGTTGCGAAGAAGTCTCATCGATCGATTGGAGCAGCTCGTTGCTGTGCAGGGTAGCTGGGTTTGTTAATGCGGTGATTTCTACGGGTCAAAGTGAGGCTCTATGTGATGTCGGGTCTCAGGAAAGAGACCGGGAGATAGGTTATCGGAGGAAATGGAAGCAGGGGACTATGGTGATGAGGGCTTATGTATGCTGGGTTTTAAGTTGGTTGTGGGTCGATGGTGATTTGCTGGGAGCGGAGGTGTGGCCTGGTTTCATCGCCAAGTAAACCAGCGTGTGGCCCATCTAGTTTGTCCTTCATCTTAGAAACTTACAAGCCCTAACTGCAACTGCAAGTATATTGTTTTATATTTATAATATTAATATAATTAATGAATAGAAAAAATATTGATATTCAAAACATTTGCAATTCTATTTTATAATAATATAAAATATTATACTTACATCATATAAATAAACAAACTTATTATCTATCAATAATTATTAAATTCATTAAATTAATTAAATTAAAATCAACAAATATTAATAATATAATATTTATTTATTATAATATATAAAAATATTTAATTGAATAATTTAATTATAAAAAGAATATAATAATAATAATATTGGTTAAAATAAGTAAATTAAATAACTTTTTTTTAAATAACATGGTAATAGTTTTAGTACATTAAAGTAATTTATATGCACATTATTTTAATTAAAATATTTTTTAATTATTAAAAAATAAAATAAATATGTGGCAAATACTCTATATAGATATTATGAGAAAAGTTAATTATTATTATTATTATTATTTATGCCAATCAAAAGTTTACTCTTTTAAAGTAGTGTTTGTTGGAAAAAAGTAAAAAATATGTAAAAAATATTGCTAAAATAAATTAAAATTTTGTTATTTATTATACTTTGCTTGTAATGAGATAAAAGTCTGATATTCATTAATATAATATTGGTGTATGAAGTAAAATTCATTTGATCATGATATAAAGTCATTTTAAATTTGGTTTAACAATGATACTAATAATTAATGTAAATTTATTAATTAAATGGGAAAATAATTAAAAAATAGAACAACATAATAGTAAAAAAATAATTTGAATTTCTATGCAAATTTTGAAGGGAACTAAAGCATTCCTTTTAGTTTAGAAGATTTAACTAATTAAAAAGAAAAAAAAAAGTAGTGTAGTATGTCAAAAGGGTTCAAAATACATCTTATCAAAATTAAAATTAAAAAAAATTATCTATGGTAATAAAATTGATGATATTTACTAATTAAAAATAAATTTCTCTTCACTGTTTATTGTTTTATCTTTAAAAAATATATATATGTATTAAAAAATTTAATATAAATTCACTTAATAATTTTTATGATATAAAAAATATGATTTTTTTAATATGTCACATATGAAATTGAAAATAAATTGATTTTCAAATATATATATATATATATATATATATATATATATATATATATATATATATATATATATATATATAAAGAAAACAAAAAGAACAGGATGAGAATGTAATTTTAGTGTTTAAAAAATAAATTTTGAAATAAAAAAAAATTAAATTGTTATTTAATCTTTAAAATTTTGCTAATTAATTTTATATTTTTCAAATTAAATTAGTTAATTATTAACATTTGATACCGTTAATATTTTAATTCATTTCACTTTTTAAACATTTTTTAAGTCAAATCAATAAAAAAAATTTGAAATTTTAACTAGTTTATAAATATTTAAAAATTTATTTTTTAATATTCAACTAAAGAAAATTATCAAATAATTTTTTTTTTCAATATGGTTTTTTTTCTTTAAAAACATTTCATGGAAAAATTTATTTATTTATTTAAATAAATAAATAAATTTTAGTCTTCTTCTAAATATGCGTGGCAATGGTACAGAGGATTGGTTGATACTTGCATGTTTGTGGGACTGCTGTTATTTGGATTGGAGGATACACCAAAAGAAAAGAGAATTCTAGCCAAGTGAAATAAGAGGATTGTAAATTCATCCATTCTTTATTCTTATGAACACAAAAAGTGTGCTTTGCTTTAATATATTAGTATAATAATCCATGGATTATATATATATATATATATATATATATATATATATATATATATATATATATATATATATATATAATCCGTGAATTTTCTAGTCCATATGGCCTGCAAACTGTTCAAGTCCAACACTATTACATCAGGGCCTAACCCAGATGTGCACCGGGAGAAAAGGCCCATAATGATGAACATTTGAGAGAGACATTATCTCCTCCTCCTCCTCCTCCTCCTCCTCCGGAAAACAAGACCCACCCTCATGTCAGCTTGAACAGTGACACAAAGCCCCAGGTGTTGACATTCCCAGATAGGCGCAAATGGAAGCGCAGAGCTAGGGAGTTAAACTCATGGAAAGGAGACCCTTAACGCCAAAGGTTTCTTGTGAATCCATGCCTGCATGAAGGCATGCTGTCCTGTTAGTTGGCGCCCACATGCACGCTGGCTTTGTTTCTTAAGTTGCCGACACTGAAACTTCGGCTTGTCTTTTTTGCTTGCTTTATTTTTCTGGAGCGGTTAAGACTAGGAATATTAAATTCTTATATTTAGAAGAATAGCTACTTTCTCAGAATTTAACAAAGTCAAATATATATATGATTTGTTTATAAAATAAAAACTATGAAAACAAATAAAATTAAATAATTATCTTATTTAGTTGAATTTTGATAAATTATTCATATTTATTTAATTTTTTTTTTAATAAATTTTTCTTATTTTCAGGCCTAAGCTCCATAATCCTTGGAGCCTTGGTGCGCCTTTTGCCTTTGAAAACTATGGTCGTATTCTAAAATCCTGCTGATTTACACTTCAATATGCGTTACCATGCAACCAAAAGTACCAACAATATCAGAATACAGCAGGTAGCCCATTCCAAAAGGAAGCATGCTCAATTCTCATATATGAAATTAAAATCTTATCAGGTAAATTTACAATTAACATAGATAGATATATGTATCTGATAAAATATACACAACTCATCCAACAACAACTAAATTAATAAGCCTAGACTAGCTTCACCAGGAAGAAGATAGAGAAGCCACTATTTAAAGTGGCCACAGGAGGGGAAATCTCCACTCACATAAGGAAAATTAGCACTACTATTTGGAAGCTCATACCATACCTCAAACTCGCTAAGATGGCTTTTGGTGTAGGAAATTCCAGGGGGTTTCATGTTCAACCTCCTCATCACCGAGTAAACTGAATAATGTTTGTCCACAGGATTTGAGAAGCCACTTGGACCTGCCAGGTGAACCTGGAAGAATCCAGTCAATTGTGAGGTAACTGGAATCATGGTAGCAATTACTACAGCCTTGATGATATCATCACTTATCATGCTCCAAATATTCACTAAATCCAAGACCACCAGCACATTCCTGCAAAGCTTTTGTGTTGAGTTCTCGCCCCAGTCTCCAAACATAATTGAGACCAACCAAAAGCTCAGTTATGGTTGCTTCAGTCTTTTCTTGATTTGCAAAATAAAGGGTCTGTACCAGGAGCACATTTGTTCGTGAAACAAAGTTCTGCTGCTCAAAACTTCGATCTGATTGCCATTTTATCATGTTATGAGCAAGTGGAGCCAGCCATTCTAATATTGTTGTAATTGCATTAGTCCACTCTCCTGCAAGAGCAGTATCATAACCAGACGAGGTCAAGCTCTTAGAGTATGGCTTTAGCCTTGCTCTTAGTGAATTCCTCACTTTTGAAGGCAACATATTGTACAAATCATCTCTTGCATCATGACCAATTAAGTGAGGAGATGCAGCTAACTTTTCAATTACAACAATAACGTTTGCATAGTGCAGTGCCAAAGCAGCGGCACCAAGAGTTTCAGGAAGAGCATCCGACAACTTGAACCTTGAACTGAGTATCGATGGTGCAGAATGAGCCATGCTGGCTGGAGAAAGGTAGTCAGTGCGATATTCATTGGCTTCATTAACATTTCCAGAATGAACAACTGTTGAACTTAAGTAGCAATTGACAACAGGTGAACTATTTGCAGCTACCATACACCCTTTAAAAGGTCCAACTTGAGTCGATCTATTTGGTTTTGAGTGGAGTTTCTTCCCCAGAAAAGCAGGGGACTGAGGAATCTGCCACATCTTCTTGCTGAATTTGTTTATTCCCGAAATAGGGCCTGACTTTGTTGTTGGCTTTCCAAGAGGACCTGAAAAAAAGTTCATATTCCTATTCTTTCCAGAAATAGGGCCAGACTTTGCAGTTGGACCACCAAGAGGACCAGAATAGAAATGATTGGTTTTATTTGATTTTGAAATTGGACCCGATTTTGCAATAAATCCACCAAGGGGACCAGAAGAAAATCTAGGAATGCTACTGCTCTCCGAAGAATGAACTGACTCCATTAGTGCAGAAACTGACTGGCTGCGATTAATATAATCAGAATTCACAACTTTTGAGTGCTCTGTGGAAACCAACAGATTAAAGCCAAAGACATGATTCATTCTACTGAATATTGTGAACAGTGATCTCACTAGAAGGCGGACAGTATAATCATATGTTCTGTTCCAAAGTGAGATCTCCCTAAGATTTTTCACTTCCTGCTGTTTCCACACAAGCTTCTTCTGACAATTAAGCAAATTATCAGGCTCCGGATCATTACCTTTGATTCTCTTCACAGTCTGCTCAAGATCTGAAAGCATTTCCATCTCTTGATACAATGTAGCATTGATTGAAATGAAATGTTCCATCTTCTTAACTTTCTTATCCATCTTCCTATATGAAAACTCCCACCCATATGGATCAGTGCCAAGCTTGATCCATTCCTCAAAAACATGCTCGAAACTCTTCAGAGTTGGGTCAGAGCATTTCTTCCCCAATCTGACCACAGATTTCGCCACATGTATCATACTCTCAAACAACTCTACACAAATCAAACGAACAATAAAATCATCATCTTCTGATACAAGCTTTTTTATACCCTCGGAATTTGATATCTCCTCTCTCAACCTAGAAACCTGTTTATCACTTAATGTCTGCCATAGATGAATCAACTTAGACATCAAGCTAGCAACTTCAAAGGCCTGAACTCCAATCACTGCCTTTTCAGAACCTGACTCATGCTTCCGTGGAATTTTCAAGAGTCCACGAAACCACGATTCCACAACCATCTCTTGCTGCCAAAATTCTGCATAAAAATATTATAAAGACAGACACTTAAAAGCCAAAACCCAGATCAAATCAATTGATTATGCAATGAACATTATAGATCCACTATCTATAATTTAGCAACTCTATGAATAGCCAACAAAATTGGCAAAACTAACATATTGAAAGAAAAGCAAATTCAAAAGACATGAACATAATTAACCAAGAATCAAATGACTGAAGCGATTCATAACAGCTTACTGAAACTGGATTATTTTTTATACTCTTTCTAATGTTAGAACTTTTTAATCTAAAAAGCTAAATCTAAATTTCTATGTAACTAAACTATAATTAAAAAAAAAAAAAAAAAAAGAAGAAGAAGAAGAAGCAAAGAACCTGATCTTCTACAATTTTCTTTACTAGAACTCTCCCAACAGAACCTGTACTTCCTTTTTAAACTCAAACAACATTGAACTTTTCATCCTCTCTCGCCTCCATCTCTCTCATTTTGATTCACTTTCTTTTTCACATAATCTTAACAGCCAGACCAATGGATTTAGCAATCAATACAGAAAAAAAAAATCACAAAATTATCGCTTTGTTAGATAAACAAACTAAAAATAGCAAATTGTGCAAATAAATTAAAAAAAAAAACCCAAAATTTCAGATCAAAATCCAACTAAAAACACCCCATCAGAACACAAAAGCAGTACAATCCATCATTAACCCAAAAAGAGAAAGAAAGAGACCTTACTGATCACATGAACAGAAGAAGGAAGGAAGCAGCGAGGAATGAGGGACAAGAAAGACTTCTAATCAAGAGGAAAAAAGGAGAAAGAAAAAGAGGAAGTAGCAAGGAAGGAGCAGTGAGAGGAGCACGGAACATAGTCAATAAGAGCCACATAGAAAGGGAAATAATAAAGAAATGAAAAGAGCCGAAAATGGTAGAAAGAAGTGCAAAACCGAGTGAAATTAAAGATTAGAAGACCCCACCACTCCCTCTTAATTATTTTATATTTATGTAAGTGCTCTACTTCTTATGCTCTTTTTCTTTTGGTCCTTCCCTTTTCACTTATTTGATTTTCTTACCCATAATTTTTTCTTATTTTTTCTTTGAAATTTTTATTTTTATTTTTTTTAATATAATGACATTTTTAAAGAGTGTGCTTTTTTGGATGGCTTTAGTGCACCGATAAATTTATATTATTTAATTTCACCGAAAGCATTTTATTTAATAATAATTTTTTTTAGTGTGAGTAAAATTAAATTAAATTTATTAAGTTAAGAGGCATCTGTGATTTAAAAATTATAGATTTAAATAATAAAAATAGTCTTTATGTAAAATAAAAATAAATTTTATGTATTAATTCTCCCCAAAATTCATAAATATAATATGTTTTGGATATTTTTTAGTAACTGGACTCAATATTTAGATTTAGAGAAGTAAGTGAAGAACATAATATTTAAATTTAGGTGTTATTTAATGTGTTTTGTTCACAATTTAATGTTTTTAAATTTTAATTTTTATTACTTAAAATTAAATTTAAAAATAAATCACTAATTTTTTTTTATTTAGTTGAGAAATTTCTTTTAAATATAAATTTATTAAAATTTTTTATCTAATTGAATTAATAAATAATTATTAATATTTAATTTTTTTAAAAAAATTTTCAAAAAGGCTAAATATGAGATTCTGTTAAAATTTTAAGAGAACAGTAGCCCTCCCTTGAGTCCATCATGATCTCTTTTTTTAGAATATGTATACAACAATATATGAGTTAAGATTAAACAACACAAGAAAGAGAACAGAAAATACCATTATTATTATGAACAAGCACACAAACTGACTTGGAAAGGAGGTTGTTGGGGACAGGTGGCACCAACAGACAAAGAAGTTACCTAATTTGCAAAACAATTTATACTCACATTAGCTTCCCTGTAAATATGCATAATCATGACCTCCTTTTTTATTTTAAATTTTAGCTAATATAGTTTAAATTCTTTGAATTTTGATAGACTTAAATAAAAAAATAATAATAAAAACATTTATAGTTTAATGCTCCATTCATTTTTAAAAATGATCTATATATAAAAAATATTTTTCATGAAAATTATTTTAAAAAAATATTTTTCATGAAAATTATTTTAAAAAAATATTTTTTATAAAAATATTTTTTATTATTTTATTATAATATTAAACAAATGATATATATTTATATTATTTATGTATAAGTGTTAATATTTTAATAAAATTTTTAAAATTTTTATTAACTCATTTTCTAAATGCCTCAAATGCTAAAATATGTACAGAAAATATTTTCAGTAAAATAAATAGGGTATAAATTTAAAATATTTAAATTTAAATTAAGAGAATATAATTCAAACTTATAATAAATGTAAATTTTTTTAAAATTTGAAGAATTTAAATTCCTCAAAAAATTAAACTTAAAATTCAAAGACATTTAATTTCAAAAATAAGCATTAAATTTAAAATCCTTAAATTTTTGCCAAAAAAATATTTTAAATAAAATAATATTCAAAAATTATAAAAACACCTATAATATTTTTAGAACTCAAAAACAAAATAAATAAAATCACTGTCAAGATTTTTTTAAATAAATAAAATAAATGAAATTTTATAAATTATAATTGAATACAAAATTTCCATTAAATTTAGAAAAATACAACATGATGTGGGAATAAAGGAGGTGAGTTAACGGTGATAAAATTAGGATGGTGGTAATAGAAATAGTGATATATTTGTCAAATTTTTTTTAAATTATATTCAAAATTTAATTTAAATATTTATATAATATATAAAATCTTATTTATAACTTATAAGTAATTGTAAATTTAGTTTGTAAGAATAAATTATATTTAAATATTATTTATGATTTTAAAATAATTTAATTAATAAATATATTTTATTCATCAATATTTTTAATTTAAAATAAAAATATAAATTAGTGAATAAAATAGATTGAATTGATAATATAATAAATTACTATTATTTTTTAAGTGTAATAATTCAAAATTAAAATATTTTATGTAATGTATAAATATAAAATATTTTTAATTATGTGTAAAAATAAATAACTAATAATATTTTATAATTATGATCCATCCCTGCAAATATTATGGTCAAGCTTCATCATTACTGTTGGTAGCGGTGGAGGCAGAGATAATACAATTGTAGGTAAATTGTACCAATCGTTTCTCAACCTAAGTAATTATTTTAATTAATTTTAATTTATTAAAATAAAATATTTTAATTTTAATTTATTTAAATAAAATCTTTCAACTATAATTTATTTTAAAATAAAATTTTCTAACCTAAAATAATAAGTTTTTAAGTTAAAAGGATAAAATTACTCTTTTACTTTTTTTTTTTAATTTTTATGAATAAATTAATTAATAATTATGATCAATAAAATTATTTATTTTAATTAAATTTATTATTATATATATGTTATTTATTATTAATTAAATTTTAATTTGTAACAACTTGAAATAATAATAATAATAATAATAATAATAATAATAATAAATTTAAATTTTAAAATAATATTTTATTAATATATGACATTTTATTAATATTTAGTTTCTATATAAAATAAAAAATAAAAAATAAAAAATAATAATTTATAAATTTATTTTTATTAAATATTATTTTGTGATAATTTGAATAAAAAAAATCTAAGAACTTATTATTACATATTAAAGAGATTTTTTCTAAAATAAAATTAAAACTGAAATTTTTTTAATAAATTTAAATTAAATAATAATAATAATAATAATAATAATAATAATAATAATAATAATAATAATAATAATAATAATAATAATAATAACAGTAGCAGCGATAACAATAAACAGTAAATCTAATCAATTGAAACTGATGCTTTGTATAAAATTTAATTTAATATAAAAATTACTTTTTACATTTTTATTTTTAAAATATGCAAATAAACAATAAATTTAAATTTTTTACTTTAAGAAAATTAATTTTCTTATAATTAACCAAACTCTACCTAAATTTTATAATTTAATTTCATGATAATTTACTTTGATTAGCTTTAGGAACTTTACGTTGGTCAATTTGCCTTTTCCTTTTTGCCCTACAAAAAAAGTTGCCTTTTTCCTTTTATTATTATTTTGAAAGCTAAATATATACTTTATAGACAATAAAGGTAATTTTTAAATTAAAAATAAAATATAACGTTATATTATAATTAAATATTAATTTTGATTATAGTTATTATATTAAATGAAATTTGGAATAAGGTTCAATTTGCCCCCTGTACTTACTGGGGAGGTTCAATTTAGTCTATTTTTAATTTTTGGTCTAATTTAACCCATAAGTTTTGATTTATACTCAAATTAGTCTAATTAATAAAAATATTATTTTTTAATATTAAAATATAATATAAAAATAATTTATTTAATATTTTAATTATACAAATTATACAATATAAAAATAATATTTTAATATCATTTTTAAAATATTTAATTATTTTGTTTAAATAATATTAAAAAATGACTTTTGTTAATATTAAAATATTTTTTATATTGTATAATTAATTAATTAATTAATTTGTTTATATATCAAATAATTTATTTAAATAAATTATTTAATATTTAATTATTTTTTAATATTAAAATATTATTTTTTATATTGTATAATTAATTAAATAAAAATATTATTTTTATTATTCAATATTATTAATTGGAATAGTAATAATTTTTAATTTTAATTAATTATATGAAAATATAAAAATATTTTTTTATATTTTTAGTTTAATTAATAATATTGAATAATAAAAATAATATTTTTATTTTTATTAATGAATTATACAATATAAAAATAATATTTTAATATTATAAAAAATAATTAAATAATTACACATTTTTATTAATTTGGCTAATTTGAGCATAAATCAAAACTTATGGATTAAATTGGACCAAAAGTTAAAAATTAACTAAATTGAACCTCCCCAATAAATACAAGGAGCAAATTAAACCTTATTCCAATGAAATTTATATATTTATTTAATAACATTTTATTATAATAAATGTATTCCTGATTTAATAAGAAACTTAATTCAAAAGAAGCATATTTTTTCACTTTTTATATACATAGAATATTAGAGATACTAATTTCAAATAATTTCAAATAATCATATAAGATTTATTTGAAATTAGTAAAATAATATATATATTACTTAATTAAAAAATAATATATCTTAAAATAATATATTAGTAAAATAATATATATATATATATATATATATATAATTTAATTAAAAAATTATCATTAATTATCGGTGAATGATAGTTTAATTAATATTTTTATATTTTCAAACATATAAAACATAGATAAACCTCAAACTTAAATACTTTTATTTATTTATTTTAAAATTATTTATTATTATAATACGAGAAAATATTACTTCTCATTATATAAACTATCAGATATAATCTCCCATTGTATATTAATTAAACAAAAAAAAATTATTAATTTATTTTGTGTGTTTTGTAATATAAACTTTAAATAATAGGGGTATAATTTAATAAAAATAGAAATAGAAGGACTTGTCTGCAAATTAGAAAAAAAAGGTCAGATCCGTCACAATCATTAATGGCAAGCACACGGAAACTGTCCTTTGACAGAAATAACCCTAAATTTAGGTCCAAATCAATGTAGCTGGAATCGAACCAAACCCATCAATACGGACGGTCGAAACCTTAAAAAAAAAAAAGAAAAAAAATCTCCTCATTGGTCGAACCGAGGGCGTGCAACTGCTTCCTGCTTATGCTTAGCATTTATTAGTAGTTTTTATATATTTATTTTGTTTCAAATAAAATAAAATTTTATTTAAAATTTACAAATTTTTATTTTACAAAAAAAAAATAATATCTATTAACGTACAAATTGGTTTGAAGATATTTTAACATAATTAAAAATATATAATATATTTTTATCAATAAATTTAACATAATAATATTAAAATTATTTTAAAGACCATAAATTTCAAATTTTTAAATTTTAATTAAAATTAAATTAATAAAAAAAAATTCTAATTGAAGTGAAGAATATATGATAATATTCAAGTGATAATATATGATAATATATGATAATTTTGAAGAATAAATTATGGTTTAACACTATAATATATAAAAGGGATTTTTTTTTAATTTTATCATAAATTTCGTTATTTTTTTTAGGGTAATACATTTTATTATTGTTGTTAAATCATATGGATATTATCTTTATTATGAGGTCTTAAATTTAAATCTTAATCAAAATTAATTATATAAAAAAAATTATCACACTCATATACATACACATACTTGGAGTTGACGCTTATCGTCAATGGCGGAACCTAAAACTTTTGCTGGTGGTTCAACCATAGTACATCAACAAAATAGATGTTTTTTTGTACTCATTTAATTACAATCATGTTAATTTACTATTTTAATTTAAATTATAATAAATAAACTATAAACTATTAAAAATTAATAGAAAATTTGTGAATTAATTAATGAAAAATAAAATTTACTATATATATTAAGATTTTTTCTAAATATTTATAAGGGTTAATAGAAAATTTAAGAGACCAACTCAACTCAACTCAACTAAACCTTTATCTCAAAGATTTGGGGTCGGTTATATGGATTCGCTTTCTCCACTTTAAACGATTTTGGGTTAAATCATCAGAAATATGTAATGCTTCTAGGTCATGTTGTATTACTCTCCTCCAATTCAATTTAGGTCTACCTCTTTTTTTCTTTCTATCATCTTACCTAATGTGCTCTACTTGTCTAACTGGAGCCTCCGTATATCTACGCTTCACATGACCAAACCATCTCAATCTCCCTTTTCTCAACTTATCTTCAATTGACATCACTCTTACCTTTTCTCTAATACTCTCATTACGGACTTTATCTAGTTTAGTATGGCCATTCATCCACCTTAACATACACCTGTAACAAAATTTTATAAATGATTGGGCAAAGTCCCCATTTACACCCTAATCTGTCTTTGCTTATCATTATTAAAGTAAGTGTCTATTTAGCATTAAGTTTAGAAGGCTCAAACTACTTTTCTGAATAAAAATATCATTTTAAATATTATTGAAAAAAATTATTTTATTATTTTAATATTTTTATGATTAAAATTTATTAAATTTAATTTTAAATTATTTTTTAATATTCTTTAATATGACATATATTAGTGATACATTAATGTTGTATTTATTTTAAAAGAATAATAATTGCAAGATAAAACTTTTAAAGGATTTTAGTATATTAAAATTCCTAAAAACAAGAATGGTGAGAATTTAAATTCTTATTTTATATGGATTATTTTACCATAGTGTAATAATTATGCAATGGGGTAAAAAGAAAAAAAAAAGTAACAGAGAATGCTAATGAGTCATTTAATAAAGTTTTAGTCATCAGGTAATCTAATTAATTATATATATTGCATTATAAAGTACATGCTTGGTCTATAAGATAGAAAAATAAATGATCACTTATGATGACTGCTAACTGATGCTAAATGACCAAAATAGTTAGGTAAATTTGGCACTTTATGCATTGGCATTATACAACATATGCTTGTTGTTGATATATCATCATCATCATCTTCATCAGGTTGGATATATTATTTTATTTTTAAATTTTATAAAAAAGATCTCAAAAAGTATTCTAAACTTTAAAAATATTTCATAATATATTTTAATTCTCGTGAAATTAAATTATAAATATTTTTTAAATTTCACATAAATTTTAATTATATTGACATGATAATTTATTGATTAAAATCTAAAAAGTATATTAATTTTATTTTTATAGGAGTTAAAGTGTGTCATGAGACTTTTATATGAGTTAAGATGTGAAATGAAATATTTTAAAAGTTTAAAGTGTCACAAAATTTTTTTTCGATAAAATTCAAAAGTAAATTTATGTATTCAAAGTATTATTATTATTATTATTATTATTATTATAAAAGTATTTTTTAAACTTTTGAACTCTATTTAAAAAGTTATTTAGTTTTTTTATTTTTATTTATACCCCATTTGATAATTAAATTTTATAAAAAAATTATTATTTAATTCTTATAATCGATAAACATGTAAGTATCACCTACCTATGTTTTAATTTTTTATTATATATTTATAAAATTTAACGATTTAATCGCTACACTTTTATAAATTTAAACTTATTAGTTAAGTTTTCATAAATGTTTTTAATATAAAATAATATATAATTAAATATGATGTATTAAAGTGATTTTTCGTAGGTCTTATTATTATTATTATTCTTGATAGAAATTGTCCTCTCAACTTGTTGCGCCCGTGAAGTGAGTTTGACTAAGCAATTTGTCTTTTACCATATGTTTATTATTATTATTATTATAAAAATTTTTAAAGGCAGTTGTAAATATTTAAAATTTTGTACTGTATTTTAAATAAATTTTATTATATGGTATGACATAATTTCAAATGTAAAATTTAATTGAATTTTATATAATTTATATTATATTTCTTAAAAAAAATATAAAATTTAATTGAATTTCATAAAATTTTATATTTTAAAATTGAACTAAACAAAGTGTTATTTTCTTAATATATATTCAATTATTGAAGTACTCATATATTTTATTACTCAACTAGAAAAAAATTAGTAACTAAAATTATTCATATCTATACACATTATGCATAAATATTGCATTTTAATCCTTGTTTACTCATAAATATTACATTTAAATTAATTAAAATGAAAATATCAAAATACTATTAATTTTATTTTCAATTTAAAATAATTAAGTTTCTGAATATTTTATTATATTATTAAAATAGTATCTTCATTTAAATTTTATATTTAAATAATTAATATATATATTACATTTAAAATATAATATATATGTGTATTATAATTAAAATATAATTTTAAAATACAATATATATGCGTATTATTATTAAAATATATTTTTTATTAAAATCTTCTCTATATATCATATCCTAAATTCATTTTGTAAGAAAATAATTCATTCACATCATTCTTTTTAAATATTAATTACATTAATTTTAATTATTACATAAAAAATAAAATTTTAGTCTTTATAATAACAATAGCGGAACATGGAGCTCATTTGCAAGATGTGAAAGCACATGGACCGCTGTTTTGTGGATGATACATAAATTCACCGTGAAATTTTATAAAAAATTATCGTAACACCCTAATATGCAAAGATTTCATAACACACTTCTTCAACTCTTGTAAGATCATTCGAGTTCATTCTCGCGTGAATTTTAATTGTTACGACTCAACCTATGGGCCGGACTGACACTAAGACTTGGGCCAGCGTAAAGCCTCTGAGGCCTATAGTAAGCCTAACTGTTCCTCAATCCATGACTAGGCCCACAATTTAGGCCCAATATGCATATAAAATAATTTAAATTAAACTGTTATAATTTTATTTCGGACCAACTTAGCCTAATAATTATCATAAACTAAAATTAGGAGAGCCCAGCTCAACCCTGTTACATCATTTATAAACTATTTAAAACTCATAAAAATTTTTCATTTATTAATATAAAAACTTAAATTCATGCAGTTCCTGACAGGATTAATGCTACTACTAGTACATGAGGAGTTCTAAATTACAAATTTAGACAATAATAATACAGTTAAGTAATTTTTTCATAACCTGAAAGGAACAGGTTATTTTGAAAAAAATCTCCTCCTGTAGCCTGAAAAAATAAGGTGAACAGGAGTGAGCGTTCGACTCAGAGAGTAAAATATCAATTTTAACCATAATCTCTATACCTATCTAAAGCTAATGCACCATGTGGAGTGAAATACAACATCGTTATAAATTTCATACAAATCACATCAAAAAGGCAATTTGGAGCACTCACACACCCGATAATGTCAACAATACATATATGGGAACTGATCCCCTATACAGCCCTCTTAATCTAACCTATGCTAGCGAAGATCTCAAGCCGGACTTTTGCTTAATAAACCAAATACGGGGTCCCAGCGAAGAACTTAAGCCGTGTCTACCCCGAAGGACCGGGTCCCAGCGAAGATCTCAAGCTGTGTCTACCCGTCTTGTCCATATCCAACACCATATCACACGCACGCCAACGCACGCACACTGCTCCAAATTACCACAAACAACATCCATAGCACTTTAACAGTTGTGAATGCAATATAAAACATGCCTAGAGTTTAACTACATAGATATATACATATAAGTGATGCATGGGCATGCTTGAACATATAATAATATCGAAATTACAATTAAAATTAATATTTTACTCACAGTACACCGAGGACTATTGTGGCTGCTGGATGGAGGAAAATAGCTGAAATCGATCACCTAAATAATTATATTATAAATTTATTAGTGCTAAGTCAAAATAAAACTTTAAAGAGACAACAGACAGCCTAATTCATGCCGGAAATCCGGCAGAGTTTCCCCTATACCTGGGACCTACCCAATCTGCCAAAAATGGTTCAAATAGCACTTCTAAACTTAACCCATATCTCATCATCATTATATAGCCCCTCCTGGGCCCTCCAAACCAAATAATACTCAAAATCTTAAAAATTACGTTTTAGTCCCTATAATTGACATTTTGCAAAAATCCACTCAAACAAGCTCTAAAAATTCTAAAATTTCGACCCGCGGTTCTTAATAAAGTTATAAAACTATCGCAAAAGTAATAGTAATTTTTTAATCACCCATGAATATTTTATTCAAGAATATTACTCAATTCCATAAGTTTCCAACAGCTAACATATTCTTAATTCAACCCAATTCAATATTCACATATTTAAACCTCCATTCTTAAGCTTTGACCAATCATATAAAATTTAAATATCATAATTTCAAATAATCTTATATGCCCGTATGCTAAAAATCTAACTAAAATCCATCTAAATTTTTCAAAAATATTCTACAATCACTCAAAAATTCAACAAACACTATAGAATATCTCTAAATAATTTTACTTTCATCATATATTTTTCTTAGAATTTTTCTCCAATTTTTCCTGTTTAAGAAACACTGCATTTATACTCCACAGACAGAGAAATAATGAAAATAATTTTACCCGAAATTTATCCGTGTCTCAAAAATTCTAAAAATTTATGAGGAAGCCTCTGGAAGTTGAATCATCTCCAAAGCCCACCGGAGCCACCGCCGGAACCACCGCGCACAGTGGTCGGCTGCCCGTCGCCAGTGACATTTGCCTGATCTGATCATACCATTATGTTCCTCTCCTCTCCCTCAGTTCATAGGTGGTCTCGGATCATCAATCCAATGGTCAGATCGTCCTAGATCTGACAAAAAAGCTTGAAAAACTCGAAATTTCTCTCCTCCATATCTCACTCATCCGACCTCCATTTGCTGCAAAATTGGTATCAAAAGAAAGCTCTCGGAACAAACTTTCCAACGCCACCTGAATCGCCTCGATCAGACGTCAGATGAAGTCGAAATTGCGTCGGGAAGTTGCTGTCCACTGTGCGCGCGTTGAGGAAGAAAACTCCTCCATTTGCGCTGCTGCCGGCGCTGCTCCGGCCAGTTGGCAGCTCGCCGGCGTCGCCTAGGGTGGGGGGACACCTCGTAGGCTGGCCATGGTGGCTGGAGGCTCGTCGGCCGGAAGAAAAGAGGAGGGGGAGGGAGAGTTTAAAGGGGGGGGGGGGGGCTGCTGGTTTTGTTTGTTTTTTTTTTTTTTAATCTGGAAATGAATCTGGACATACATGTTGTCTAGATTCATTCCTAGAAATAAAAATTACAATATACAATAAATAAAAATAATAAAAATAATAACCATAATATTTCCTTTTTATTTTATTTATAATTTAAAAATTTTGAGTTGTTACATTCTTCCTCCCTTAAGAAAAATTCGTCCTCGAATTTTCGAATAAACAAGAGATAAGGAAAAGAAGATTATTAGAACAAGTGCAATCATTACTCCCCAGCTATGCAGAGATTGGTAAAACATTTATTCTTCAAACTCTTCATAAATTATAGGTGACATTCTACAGCTCTCTGATTCTATTATAGTGTCCTAACTGTCATCATCTCTTCCTAGAGATGCTCTTATCTCTTAGCTATTCATTGACCGTTTTTCTGACATCTCAAGTTTTCACTATACCTCCACTACTCTCGACTTGATATCTGATAACTTTAATCAATTTTGGCGCTTGCCTCACTTTTATTACACCCTAACGTGTCTCTTGGTGACTTCAGTCCTTATTCCTTTGTTTCAATAATCTCTGTTTCCCCAAAATATGACTTATTTTTCTTATCCTAAGGCATCCTATGAGTAGCTTTCCTGTAGCACCTAATCTAGGCATCTTGTTCGAGATCTTCACTCTTCTTATGACCTCAGTGGTCAATACCTATAAATCTTCTCACTCCCATGATACTTCAAATTTTTAATCTCTTTTGTGTCATTACTAAGGTACTTAGACCAACCTCTGTCCATCTTATGTAACTAGTTAGGTAGAGTTCCCTCCAAGGGCCAAGTGTACCATTTATCAACATTAGAAAGTGAACTGGGTCTCTTCTCTTATATAACAAAAGTGTTTATATTCCCTGACAACTCAATCCATGCGACTTTATCAATTCTCACTCCTCCTCTGGAATGATAATATCTAGACTTCTTCCTAAAGCTTCTTAGTATGTGGCCTACTTCTGACACATTGGCACTTAGATCGAGGCTCTACTACTTCTTTAATCTATCATCTCATAATAACTTATTTCAAACATCTCTTAGTGTGTTCCTAGCATACCTATTCCTTCTTATCCTCATCATTATAACTAGCTCTGCCGAGCTTTCTTCATGTCCTTTGAATCTTATCCACTTCCTTTTCCTGTTTCTGCTATTGTTGATATCTTTTCAACCTGCTGTACTTATTCCTTAATCTTAGTCCTGTCTCACCCTTACACCTTTTCCTTCAAGGATGTCCATCCCATCATCAACTTTAACTTTCTTTTTATTTCTTAGTCCTATCTTGATTACTAGTTCTATTACTTTGGGAATTCTAACCTTACGATTTACTCCTACCAGCACATTCTTCACCTTATGTAACACTTATAATTAACTATAGAAAATTCCTTTTCTATCCCTTTTCCCAACTTACCTATTAGAACATTATCATTCCTTACCAGCCTTAGTAGGAAATTGCTCATCCTGGATGGATAGGAGCCCCAGTAACTATAAGTTCCATATGAACTAACACGGCTGTGGGAAATGTGTGCCATTGCCTTAATTCTAAATAAGATACTTCACGTGTTCATTCTCCTTAATATAATCACATATACTGCCCATAGCTTTCCAAACTTCAGCCTCAACTTTTTCCATTAGCAACAATTTCATCTATTGAAACTCATCCACAATTAGTATTTCCTCCAGCTCATAGTTTAAGATAGTTGCAAGCCTTAATAGCTAACTCAATTTAACTCCTGTCATTACTCTGATCGTCCTTTCATACTTAACACTAGGTATGCACTTACTATCATTCTCATATCAGGAAATTGTTTATGAATTGGTGCCTAGCAAACTCTCAAATAACTAGATCTCCTTGACTCAGTCTATGTTATTTATATAACCCTCTAGAACCAAAAGCATGAGCTAGACTGGAAAAGAAAGAAAAATATCCTTTTATATTCAACTACGCCCTATCGTCCATATTATAACGTTTCACCTATGTTTGTTGGTCTTTCTCTTCAAATTTCATCATCTCCTAGCACAATTGTGCTTTACCTATAAGGTATCATCTGCATGAACCCTTTACCGTACCATTGTCCTTCCTGACATAATACTTTATAATTTATTAACTTTACTTATACTTGACCTATGATTCATATCTATTATCGTTTATATTGTGCCCTTAACTTTTGTTGAATCCTGAAAGATTTTTCTTACTAATAGATTCTTCCAACACTAATTCTACCCTTATCTATGGTCATTAATTTGATCCTTGAACTTTCTAGTGATTTATAACCACCCATACTTGTCACTTTTCGTTCTACCCCTACTGTTGTTCTGTCGTTATTACTTCACTGCAAAGTGATTCTATTGATCACACTAAAAATGTTTGCCTGACATTCATAACAAACCTCTAACTACCTTCTCACTATCTTAAAGGTCTAACCTAAAGCCTATGTGTCATTATCTATAATTCTTTCCTCTCATCATACCTATTTGATCCCTTAGATTGACTTTTATTCAACTTAATACTTACTAACTTCTTTTTTCTGCCTGATTAGATAGTTCATAATACCATTGCACACCTCCTAGCTTTTGCTTATTATTATTATATTCTTCTCCTAATCTGCTTGATACTGTTAATGAGTTAAATAAATCTTACCCCATTGCTATCCACTTCACTTTAGGAATAAGGAATAGATAGAGTATGATCCAATCATGCAACTCCAAGCTCTATCTTCTAGCCCCTGTTACTATCTTAACTACATCATACTATGAGTATCAAATTACTAGATTCTATACCTCCATCACTATTCTCACTAATATGGTCCCATTTCGGGTTCTCCATCCTTGTCATTCACCTTGCCAATAATAACACTTAGTGTAACACCCCTATTTGTATAGCCTGGTATATTTTACTATTCCGGTGACCGGTGTCGGTCCGGACAATTAAGAGGATTAGAACCACACTTAAAACAACTAGATAAGCCCTGAATACAAATAATTAGTAATTGTCAATTAGTTAAGTATAAATAAGAAAAACAAAACATAAGAAGTTAAACGAGCCGAGAGTCACAGCGATGGGTGACCTTCTCGGGAAGGATTGCGAAGTCGATTTAAACTCAAATTTCGGAACGTAAAATGTGACGCTGCGGTCCTTAGGACTATTGCGAACACAGTGGAAGAGAGAAAATCACGAAAAAGAATTGTTAAGCCAGTCAAATAATTAGGTCAGGGATCCGGAAGAAATATTGAATTATTTGCAAGCTGGGTCGAACCGGCGAGAGGCAATTTGGTCAATTGACCCCGAGAGCTGACTCCTGACCTAACTGTCAAATAAAATTGGAGAAAAGAAAATTTCGGGATCAAGAATTAAATTAAAGAACTAATGAAAAAAAAAAGGAAAAGAAAAGAAAAAGTTTATTACATCACCCCCACCTCACAATTATGACATCATAAGTCAAAAACTTATTTTTCCACCATATTTGACTAACTCAATTACACAAAATTAACCATAAAAGACCTAAAAATTAAAAAAGAAAATAACACTTTCTCTTACCTCAAGTTTCGGTAGCCATCACTCCCATAGCTCCACCATTGTTCTTCCTCTATGAAAGCTTGAGTTCAAGCTTGTAAACTCCCACTTAACCCTACCTTGCCCCAAATTCTTCCATAAAAACTTGTTAACCTCACTTGAGAAGAAGATTGATCACAAAAGAAAGAAGAAATGAAGAAAGAAATTGAAGATTTAATATCCAAGTTGAGGTTAGTGATTTAATTTGAAAAATTTAGTTTATCAGTTGTGTTTGTAGCTTAACTAACCTAGAACTCAACTTAAAAATCAAAAGAAAACAGCTTTGGAGGACTAAATAGAAATTCAGCCAGCTAGGGTTTAGGTTTGAGAATGGATAATTTTGATGCAAATTATGAATTAGTTAAGTGTGATTGAGTGTATGAGAGCTAAATATGCATTTATAATTCAACAAATGAACTAAACATGGAAGTTAGGGTTTTGGCACCTAGGGTTTGGAAGGAAAAAATTTGGAAAAGTGGTCAAATGGTGTGTTTGACCTTGTTTGAGGTGAAAAATGGTCATTTGTGATCAATTGGGGTATGTTGGAAGTGTTGGAATTGAGTGGAGATTCGGATTGGATGTGGGCAGTATGTAGGCAGCAGGACCAAGGTCCCTTTCAAGGACCAAAAGATGAAAATTTACAAGCTCAATTGGTGTGAGGCTAATTGAGAATGAAACTAGACACAAAATGACACATTTTTCATTTAGGAATCATGCCCAAAAAGTGATCATAGCATAGTAAACAAATTGGCCAAATCCGGATGTGAGTGTTCTGCCCTGTACAAAAATGACCAAATGAATTTGGCCATAACTTGGACTAGGCAGGTCTAAATGACCTGAAATTTTACCAGTGGAAAGCTGAGATATAGACCTAAAATTTTCATGAAGAACACAAACTCAAATTATGCCCTTAACCAAGTCATTTAGCCACCCAAAGTTGGTGACTTAAAACTGCCAGAACCAAAATTTGCCCAGAAAATCTGGGTTAAGTCCAATCCGGCAGCCATGATTCAAATGACTATAACTTGAGCTACAAAACTCCAATTGGAGTGATTCAAAAAGGAAAATAAAGTTAAGACAATAGAGAACATTTTTTATGAAGAAAATTTTGCCAAATTCTAACAGCAAAATGACCAATAGAACAGTACAACATAAGACACCAAAACTGAAAATTTAAAAATTTGCCTAAAAGACTTAAGTTTTGAGAAAACAACCAAAACCAATAAAATTAGTGACCAAAATGTGGTATGTAAGTATAGTTGGAATTCCCATACCTATTAAGCCTTAGAAAGTCAACAAATTGACTTAAATAGTGTAGTGAATAGTAACCCCAAAACATAAATTTTAAAGAACGTCAATTTTAGCATATTAAAGCTAGGTAAAAGTAAATTTAAATTTATTTTTGGATTTATGATAAGTTATAATACTGAAACACTGTGAAACTATGTGTTTCAGTGGAAAAGAATACCGGAAAAGAACCCGAGGGATCGAGTTAAGGCCAAGAGGCAACTCGTATAAGGTTTGTGTACAACATTAATATGCTTTAAAATTCATTTGCAAAGTGCATGAAATGTGTATTATGCTTTTGCTTTGAATTATTAAAAGTTTATTTGTGTATGTTTGAAATGGCAATAAATATTTAGTAAATTGTTAAGATAAGTTTTGAAACCACAGTGTCATGACCATATATTTGAACACCTCACTAGCATGACTAGTAGGGGAAATCATTTTCGAATTTTGATTCCTTCTCTTGCTGAAGTGTTGAGGTGTGTGCCAGTAGAAGAAGAAAAAGAATGGGTTCCCATATATTTGAGCTAGCTAGCCTTATGTTGTGACTTCTCCTTAGCCTCTGGCTATTGAGATTATATTTGTTTCGAATGATATGATATAACTGTGTGTTTTTATGTAAATGGTTTTGAGATTTTTGAAATAAAATTGTTTGAACTAAAATCTTGTAAATCATGTTTTATATTGATATCGCATGTTCAGTTTAATTTTTTAATAAATATGATTTAAATTCCCCATAAAGATTATTTTTAGTATATTGTGTACCACTGAGTCCTAGTACTCAGCGATAGTTGTTATTGCTGTCGCAGATATAAAGACTAGAGGAGCAGCAGAGTGAGCTGCTGAGGATTGTGGAGCGACCTACCCTGAAGTTCTATCGGGTATATTTTATACCCTGATTGTAAAAACTATTTTGATGTATGTAACTATATGGACATGTAAAATTGGTTATGAATAGTTGTATAAAGTTGTATAAAGCTTGTGATAAATTTTGGTTTGGATTTCTCTTAATGTAAATTTTTGTAATGATATATATAAATTGTTTCATCTTTAATGAAATATGAATGGAAGTATTTTATTTTAAATTGAATAAAATTGATTAATGGTGTTTTGATGATTGTTGAATTTTGGAAATTGAGAAATGATGTTGAAATTGGTTGGGATGGTTGTGGAATTGATGAAGTTGTTGAGATAAATCTTTGGAAGTGTTTTTTTCAAGTATTTGAAGAACTGTTTTCTCAAAATACAGAAGGCACTTTGCCGAAATTTTTATAGAATTTACGGAAAAATAAAATAGGACAAAAATCTTAACTAGTTTTCAAACTCTAACTAAATGTTTTGATACCTATTAGAAAATGCTCACCACTTATAAAAAGTAAGAAAATTGTTTTAAAATCCCTTGTAGAGTACTTAATGAGTTATCGGTAGGTGAAGTTTGGTAGTTCATTAGGTATTCTACGGGATCATGTTTTGCCTTACAGAGGGGTAAGGTGTGACACTTAGCCTACCCTATATCTTAAATTTGTCCCTTTTATTATGCGCCCTTCAGGTTGTCCTTTCATTTATTTCCTTTGTCTTACCCAAAATAGAACTTGACTATTCTATCCCTGATTCCATTCTTCTTCCTAACATAACAGCTGTACTTGCTAACTATATCTTTCAGAGTCTCTACCGCGTTATCACATATCTGTGCTACTCAGATTTGGTCTTTTGACCACTCTACTTAGTACTTCCACTGGCATTTAGATTATATTGCATCTGCAATCAATTGTCCAAACTTTCATTCTGCACTTTCTCTATCCATTGGCCTTCTATGATTTATCTTCGCTAGTTTATTACTCTTAACACTATTATAATTAGATTATATTATTGTTTTGAACAATATGAAATTAGAAAGGAACTCAGGAAATTGCAATTATACTTTTATTATATGATCTCTATTCTTATCCTTTAGCTTATATAATACCCTTACTACCTTGAGAACTGATTCTGCAGCAAATTTATTAATTTGTTATTATTATTATTATTATTATTATTATTATTATTATTATTATTATTATTATTATTATTATTATTTTCATGTTTACTCAATTAGCCAAAACTTAAGATACCGGGCACCCAAACCCGTCATCTAATTCAAAGGATTTACATCCATCATGATCTGGTTATATATGATTCCTATAATGGAACTTGTATCAATCTCTAGAATACCCGAGCCAACTACTCTCTACCACACTCTACAGTTCCATCTGGGGCACTATTTTGTTGGTCACCATTATTAGTAATAAACCCCTATCCCTCTTGAAAGAATAAGACCACTTTACATCATAATTGACTGCGAAAAAGGTAATACATCTTCCACCTTGCCACAACCATGTCAGGCTATCTACTCTCTAATCATACTGCAAACCACTTAAAGCGTCGTTTCACAGGCTATGAACATCATCCATAGCATCCTGTCTCCCTTAGGGGAGAAAAATCATACCCTGCGCCCTACTACTACACAAGGAAGATACTATTTTTCACTAAACTTTAGGCAAAAGGCCCATAACAATGCCTAAACTCTCTAAGACCCCATATCAAAGACCAAATGGCCTCGCCCTATAGGTGTTACCTTTAATTTATGACTATACTGAAACCGCTAATCTTTCAGCAATTCCTGATGTAACTGTAGCTCATGTTAGGGTAACTGAATCACTGACTCTAGCTACCTTGCAACTGTGACCCTTTAATATTCTAGCTATAGGGTTTTAAATCTCTACCTAGGATTTCCAAACTCTTTTGCAGTAATAGAACCCTATTCTGGCATAACTGTACCAAAACAGAGACTGCCTGCAAACATCCTCATCATAAGCACTACAGGGAAGTACGCAGCTCTACACAATAATCCCATGTTGGTAATGTAATCTGTAACTTATAGAGCAGACATTGAGAACATTGTATAGTTATTACGATACGTCTTGACAGACTAGGTCTCCCAATTTCTTATCTCTCTTGAATCTTCTATTATCATAAACTTATTATGACTGGGTCATCCACCGATGACTGACAGCAGTGGTATCCTCATCCTTATCTAGGGCAACTGTACTTTCAAGACTCACCTTTATGTACTCATGCCTTGCACGAAATGGGCACACCATTTAAACCCATATAGATAGAAACATAGCATTTCTTGGAGTATGTATCCTCATAACAGACCTCAACATGTTTGCTAACTCTATTTCACATTTCTATGTACTCCACGAAAATCAAGACACTAACTGAGGCACTTTTATATTTCCTGAGGTACAACGCAGAATCTAGAAACAAAGAATTACAGAACAAGACAAAACATAATCCTATACTCCGCATGTAACATCCTAATAAGACTCCTTTTACACTCCCAAGTATAGTATTTCCCATGAATCTAGAGCCTAAGCTTTGATACCAACTTTGTCACGACCCAACTTATGGGCCGGACTAGCACTAGGACCTGGGCCAGCCTAAAGCCCCTGAGGCCCGTAGTAAGCCTAACTATTCCTCAACCTATGACTAGGCCCACAATTTAGGCCCAATATGCATATAAAATAATTTAAATTAAACTGTTATAATTTATTTCGGGTCAACTTAGCCCAATAATTATCAGAAACTAAAATTAAGGGAGCCTAGCTCAACCCTGTTACATCATTTACAAACTATTTAAAACTCATAAAAATTTTTCATTTATTAATATAAAAACTTAAATTCATGCAGTCCCTGATAGGATTAATGCTACTACTAGTCAATGCGGAGTTCTAAATTATAAATTTAGACAATAATAATACAGTTAAGTAATTTTTTCATAACCTGCGAGGAAAGGAACAGGTTATTTTGAAAAAAATCTCCTCCTGTAGCCTGGAAAAATAAGGTGAACAGGAGTGAGCGTTTGACTCAGAGAGTAAAATATCAATTTTAACCATAATCTCTATAGCTATCTAAAGCTAATGCACCATGTGGAGTGAAATGAAACATTGTCATAAATTTCATACAAATCACATCAAAAAGGTAATTTGGAGCGCTCACACACCCGATAATGTCAAACAATACATATATGGGAGCTAATCCCCTATACAGCCCTCTTAATCCAACCTCTGCCAGCGAAGATCTCAAGCCAGACTTTCGCTTAATAAACCAAATACGGGGTCCCAGCGAAGAACTCAAGCCGTGTCTACCCCGAAGGACCGGGTCCCAGCGAAGATCTCAAGCCGTGTCTACTCGTCCTGTCCATAACCAACACCATACCACAGGCACGCCAACGCATGCACACTGCTCCAAATTACCACAAACAACATCAATAACACTTTAACAATTGTGTATGCAACATAAAACGTGCCTAGAGTTTAACTACATAGATATATACATATAAGTGATGCATGGGCATGCTTGAACATATAATAATATCGAAATTACAATTAAAATTAATATTTTACTCACAGTACACTGAGGACTATTGTGGCTGCTGGATGGAGGAAAATAGCTGACATCGATCACCTAAATAATTATATTATAAATTTATTAGTGCTAAGTCAAAATAAAACTCTAAAGAGACAACAGACAGCCTAATTCATGCCGGAAATCCAGCAGAGTTTCCTCTATACCTGGGACCTATTCAACCAAAAATGGTTCAAATAGCACTTCGAAACTTAACCCATATCTCATCATCATTATATGGGCCCTCCAAAACAAACAATACTCAAAATCTTAAAAATTATATTTTAGTCCCTATAATTGACATTTTACAAAAATCCACTCAAACAAGCTCTAAAAATTCTAAAATTTTGACCCGCTATTCTTAATAAAGTTATAAAACTATCGCAAAAGTAATGGTAATTTTTTAATCACCCTTGAATATTTTATTCAAGAATATTACTCAATTCCATAAGTTTCCAATAGCTAACATATTCTTAATTCAACCCAATTCAATATTCACATATTTAAACCTCCATCATCAAGCTTCAACTAATCATATAAAATTTAAATATCATAATTTCAAATAATCTTATATGCTCGTATGCTAAAAATCTAACTAAAATCCATTTACATTTTTCAAAAATATTCTACAATCACTCAAAAATTTAACAAACACTATAGAATATCTCCAAATAATTTTACTTTCATCATATATTTTTCTTAGAATTTTTCTCCAATTTTCCTCTTTAAGAAACACTGCATTTATGCTCCACAGACAGAGAAATAATGAAAATAATCTTACCCGAAATTTATCTGTGTCTCAAAAATTCCAAAAATTTATGAGGAAGCCTCTGGAAGTTGAATCATCTAAAAAGCCCACCGGAGCTACTGCTAAAATCACCGCGCACGGTGGCTGGCCACAGATCGTCGGTGATATTTGCCGGATCTGATCATACCATCATGTTCCTCTCCTCTCCCTCAGTCTATAGGTGGTCTTGGATCATCAACGGATCGTCCTAGATTTGACCAAAAAACTTAAAAAACTTGAAACTTCTCTCCTCCATATCTCACTCATCCGACTTCCATTTGCTGCAAAATTAGTATCAAAAGAAAGCTCTCGGAACAAGCTTTCTAACGCCACCTGAATCGCCTTGATCGGACGTTGGATGAAGCCGAAAAATCGTCGGGAAGTTGCTGCCCACTGTGCACTCGTTGAGGAAGAAAACTCCTCCATTTGCGCCGTTGCCGGCGCTGCTCCGGTGAGCTGGCAGCTCGTCGGCATCCCCTAGGGTGGGGGGACGCCTCGCCGGCTTGCCATGGTGGCTGGAGGCTCGCTGACCGGAAGAAAAGGGGAGGGGGAGGGAGAGTGACGGGAGGGAGAGTTTAAGGGAGGGGGGGGGGGGCTGCTGGTTTTGTTTGTTTTTTTTTTTTTTTTAATCTGGGAATGAATCTTGACATACATGTTGTCTAGATTCATTCCTAGAAATAAAAATTATAATATACAATAAATAAAAATAATAAAAATAATAACCATAATATTTCATTTTTGTTTTATTTATAATTTAAAAATTTTGGATTGTTACACTAATGGTGCTGACATAATAAATTTAAAAGATATTTTGATTTTACTTTTACAGGAATTGAAAAGTATTATGAGACGTTTTAAAAGTTTAAAGTATTATAATTTTTTATTTTTATAAAATTCAGATATGAAATGATATATTTGCCCCAAAAATAGTTAAGGTATCGATCCCTATGAACTATAATGCTATGATAAATTTTAGCCCATGGATCAATATTAATAAAAAAAATAAAACGGTGTAATTCTTTGTCAATTTATGAAATGAAATTGGAAATTTGAATACCATCAAATCATTTATCGCCTTTAAGATTATGCTGTTGATTTATTTCAACCAGTCAGAATATGAAGAACAATCTTTTCGTGGCTTGTAAATTATAATAAAGAGAATTTTTTTGATACTATTCATCTTTTATGACGGAACAATATAGGTTTCCGTGAAGATTTTATTTTATTTATTATTATTACATAATATAAATTTATTTATTAAAAAATAAATTATAAACTAAAAATATAATTTTTATACATAATTTTAATAATATATATATATTTATTAATATTATAATATTTAAATATATAAATAAATTAATTTTAATGAAATATATAATATATTATCGTATGGGCAGCATTATGAGGATTAGAGGCAGAGAGATTCTCCTTACCCATGATCGCAACAGAGATTATTGATCGGGTCGGAAACAGATCCAATGGTTCGAAATAATTTCCATCCAATAGTCCATGCATTGCCTTCTCATACCAAAAACAGAGATTATTGGATGAGCATCCAAAATGGCAGTAAGATCGCTTGCCTCTAAAAGCAGAATCTTGTGCTCTGTCTTCTATTCTCTCCACAGCCCCTACTCCCATCTTCGTCCTCACTCTCTCTCCCTTCTCACTCCACTCAATGCGAACCAGTCATCACCAGAACTTGTGAATGAGATCTCTCGCATTCTCAGTGACCACAGAAACCCCCATCATGACTTGGAGCTTTCTCTCAACACTTACTCTTCAAAGATATCTACCGACTTAGTAGAGCAAGTCTTGAAACGCTGCAAGAATCTTGGATTCTCTGCGCACAGATTTTTCCTTTGGGCTAAAAGAATTCAAGGTTTTGAGCATAGTGTAGAAAGCTATCACGTTTTGGTGGATATATTGGGTGCTAGTAAGCAGTTTGCTATTTTATGGGATTTCTTGATGGAAATGAGAGAATGTCGAGATTTTAATATAACCCCACAAACTTTTTGGCTTGTTTTTAGAGCTTATAGTAGAGCTAATTTACCAGGTGATGCAATTCGTGCTTTTGACAGAATGGTTGAGTTTGGTTTAAAGCCTGCCATTGATGATCTTGATCAGTTGTTGTATGTGTTATGCAAAAGGAAGCATGTGAAGGTTGCCCAGCAATTTTTTGATAGAGTTAAGCGTCAATATGAGCCTAAACTGAAAACTTATAGCATTTTGGTCAGGGGATGGGGTGATATTGGCGAGTCAGAGTCAGCATGTAAGGTGTTTGACGAAATGCGTGACAAACAATTTGCGGTGGATGTGCTTGCTTATAATTGCTTGTTAGAGGCTTTTTGCAAGGGAGGAAGAGTCAGTGAAGCCTATAAGATGTTTCGAGAAATGAGTTCAAATGGAATTGAGCCAGATGCTTGTAGTTATTCGATTTTCATTCGTGCGTATTGTGAGGCAAATGATATTCATTTGGCTTTCAGAGTGCTTGATGAAATGCGGCGATATGATCTCATGCCTAATGCGTTCACTTATAATTGCATCATCAAGAAACTTTGCAAGAATGACAAGGTAGAAGAGGCTTATCAACTTTTGAATGAGATGATTGAGAGGGGAGGTAGCCCTGATGCATGGAGTTACAATGCAATATTAGCTTATCATTGTGAGCATTCTGAGGTCAATAGAGCTACTAGGCTGATCTCTAGAATGGTGAAAGATAATTGCTCACCGGATCGACATAGTTATAACATGTTGCTCAAACTGCTGATAAGAGTTGGGAGATTTGATAGAGCAACTGAAGTTTGGGAGAGTATGGCGGAGAGGGGATTTTGTCCTTCAGTCTCAACATATGCTGTTATGGTTCATGGTTTGTCCAAGAAACATGGTAAACTAGAGGAGGCATGTAAGTACTTTGAGATGATGATTGATGAAGGAATACCGCCATATTCCTGTACCGTTGAGATGTTGAGAAACAGGCTAATAGGGTTAGGATTGTTGGATAATATAGAGATACTTGCAGGTAAAATGGAGCGAAGCACTTCTTGTTCAATACAAGAGTTGGCAAATGCAATGAGAGGCAGTAAGGTCCACTGGAGATCAAGAAATGAAGAAACAGAATTTGAAAGTGACTGAAGTATTGGGTACCATCAATTAATGATATAGGCATTTTATATTTGGGGAGTCAAATCGTACTTCTCTCTGCTCCTCCCTTGAACCAAAAGGTGAAAAAATCCAGCTTTCTGGTTTGATATCTCCTGCCAATTGCTTAATCATGATATTTCTGTAGCATGGGTAAATGCCATAATATCTGACTTGTTCATTTGGGACCTTGTGGGAGATAGATGAACTTCTGTGCAATTATGTTGCATTTGTTTATTCACTAATTCTCCAAAAATTTTCAATCTAGAAAATATAATTAGAAAAGGAGCTCTTTATCACTGCTTAATTGCATGTGAGTTATTGTTGCTCCACATAGCATTTTGAAGAGTGTGGATCCTGGTCACCCCAAAGAAGTTTATGTAGCTACTGTGATTACACGTTAGCAAAAAAGCTGTGTATTGGCATCAAGAACTATTTGCCGAATTGGAGATATTGTAACCAGAAGTCCCAGTATTGAAAAGATTATAACAATCAATGTGTTCCCCCAAAACATTATTTCCTTCTTGGATGGTTGAAAGTCACGTTATAGGAGATCACAGACAAAATGATGTCTAGAGGTATGAATCCAAATGCTTCAAGCACTCATTAATGTCTCTGAAGAAAGGAAACATGGCAGCGACAGTTGTGGCGATTACTATAGATAATGATCGGAAGATTAACCTTGGCACCGCGTTGCAGATGGAGAAGTGCTCAATTCTTGCATCTGCGAACTTCTTTTAAAGCGCTTCTTTTGTTGGTTGCAAGTAAACCTGCAAGAAATCATTCAGTATAGCTATTGAAAACACAACTGATATAATTTGTTAACTTATTAATATTTTGTTACAGTTTTTGAGTCTTGGGGGCTTTTAGAGCCATATGAGAAATTGCTTTCACAAAGTATCAAATAGGCAATAAGAATTCAACCAGTTTTGATAAATGGACATGTTAGAAAATGTAATTCAAAGGTCTCTACTTAAAGACGGATCCAAAGGGAGCGACTGCACAGTTACAATTTTAATTTTTATTTTTAATTGAGAGTAGATTGTCCATGCGCATATATTCAATTAGACCCTTATATTTAGCTCTAAAAAATTTTCTAAAAAATTTAAAAAGGTTAAATATTTTTCACTGATTAAATTAAAAAAAAAAAAAAACTCATTCTAAAAGTTATTTCTGTTATTGGCTAAATTATGAGTGAAGCAAATGCCTATGTCTATTGCATCTGAAAGCGCTGCATTCATTTAATGAGATGTCTTCCTAAAGCAACACCTGCTGCTACTTGCAAAAGGGTGAAAACGTTGGTCATCAGGAGCCCAAGTGGGCAACAAAAGCTTGTCATCATCCATGAATTCATTAGAACTGTTCCCTTGGCTTGATTCCCAAAGGCCTAATAACCAGAAATTGCAACACTGAAAAATGTTGAGACTAAACAGCATAACAGACCAGCAGGCCTTTGAACATTTTCCCATTGACTGGAGGTACTATAGTTGAATACAAAGAGGGAGAAAAGAAATTATAGCGCTGAAAGCATGAACAATTAGAGCTATACTATTGATATATATGACTTAGAACCTCTGTTTCAGGAATGATTCCATTTCCATATGTAGTAGCAATGATCGAAATAGCATTCAAAGATTCGAAGACAAGATGCCATTCACTTCCATTAACAGCAAAATCCTTCACTGGTGCATTCTTTGAATGTCCTGACAGAGACAAAGAACATGAAAGCACACTCCTAAAAATCAACTAATTTTTTGATTTCTTACCGATGCAAATAGAACCAGCCATGGCACAAGTGCTATAAGCAAAGGAACGGACTACAGAGACAAGGTTGATTTGTCATGGAGAGTGGAAAGATGGAATCCGCGCTAGTACTAGCATCAGCATGCCAAAAATAGTAACAAATTGGTATTGCCCCAACCCACGCTTCTCTTTGCAGTAGAAAGCAGTAAATGAGCTGCCAAGAGAAATCTAGTTTTTGTGGAAGTGTAGGATCCTTCTCCTTCATCATGTTCAGATATATCTATGGAATTTGGAAGAAGAATTGTCCTTATCTCCCTATGTTCCATGGTAGACCCCAAAATTCTAAAGGATGGAATGGAAAGAATCTTACACTCTCTTGTCAGAATTTTTTTTTCCAATGGAGACACAATGGTCAGGTAACAATTGGTAGGCTATACAGTGAAAAGTAACCTGAGAACTCTCCGCTTCTTGCACTTGGAGAAAGAGCAATTAAACTACTGCTGATGGGCAGAAAAATTTTTCTTTTAAAAAAATGGTATTGGATCTAAGCAAGTTTTTTTTTCTAAATATTCGAAAGATTTTTTTTTTTACGAAAAATAATATTACAATAATATGAGCCACCAATTCCATTGATCATTTATAGCAGACAGTTGGTGTCTTTACACATTAGCAAACAAACTGTATGTATTGGCATCAATAACTATTTGCCTAATTGAAGAAATTGTACCCAAAACTCCTAGCGCTGAAAAGATTATGGCAACCAATGTGTTTCCCCAAAACATTAGCCCCTGCTTTGATGGCCTGAAAGTCACATTATAGAAGACCACAGGTAAAATGAAGTCTAAAGGTATGAATCCAAATGCTCCAATCACTGCATTAAGATCTCCAAAGAAAGGAAACATGGCAGCAATAGTTGTGGCTATGACTACCGACAACGAGCGGAAGATTAACCTTGGCACCATATTCCTGATGGAGAATTGATCAATCTTTGCATCCGCAAGCTTCTGTTCAAGCACTTCATTTGTTGGTTGCAAGTAAACCTGCAACAAGTTACCAACAATAGTAAAATAGTACACATCCTGAGATACATATGCATTATTACATGCAAATAATCAAACATGCAATGAGAAGTCAAAGATTTGACAAGCCTGGACCTAATCATTTGCTAGTCACAGGGCTTTTCAGAACAGAGCTTGCCTTTGTTGAATGCTACTTCTAGCCAGCAATGAGCATAGTCTTACCACAGTTACAGCTGCTACTTGCAAGAGTGTAAAAACATTGGTCATCAGGAGAACCCAAAAGGGTAATAAAGGCTTGTCATCAGGCATAAAATTCATTAAAACTGTTCCCTTGGCCTGATTCCCAAATGCCCAATATCCAGAGATTGCTACACTGAAAAATGTGGTCGCTACAACAGCATAACAGACCAGTAGGCCTTTGAACATTTTTCCCTTCGCTGGAGCTGCTATGGTTGCCTGCAAAATGGGACTTGAAGAAAATTAGCAAATTATTTTGAGACACAATTGTTTTAAAGCATGAAGAAATTGATTGATTCTTTCTATAGGACATAAAAAAAAAAAACCTGTATTTCAGGAATAATTCCATTCCCATATGTGGTTGCAATAATTGAAATAGCATTCAACGATCCGAAGAGACGATTCCATCCTCTTTCATTGATAGAATAGTCCTTTGCTTGTGCATTCTTTGAATGTCCTGCCAGAGATTAAAGAACATGGAAAAAAAAAAAAACTTAAAGACGCATTCACTCCTTAAAATCAAGCAACTTTTTAATTTTTTGTACCTATGTAAATGGAACCAGCCATGGCACAAGCACTGTAAGCAAGGGAAAGGATTAAAGAAACAAGGTTGATGTGCCTGAGGGAGTGAAATGATGGAATCTGAGCTAAGACTAGCATCAGGATGCCAAAAATAGTCACAAATTGGTATAGCTCCATGGTTCCATGAGAAGTAGAAAGCAAGTAAATGAACTGCCAACAAGTTAAAAAAAAAAATGTAAAATCCAACTTAAATGACTGCAAAATATACCAGAAATCCAACTATATGTTAGTCCTTGGCACTACAACAATTAAACGTGGGAAGGAACTAATTAACTATAACATAAAATGCATATCTCATAACAAATAACTTCTTTTATTTGAAGATCTCAGTCTCTTATTAAGTAGTACCATCAATATTCTTTTAATCGGCTTCATTATCAAAGTAGTTTATGTATTATATTTGCCGACAAGGGTTGGTTTATAATTAGTTGCAAGATTCAATTAGCGCTACCATTAGGTTGAGTATTTGAGTCTCTCAATTAGAATAAGAAGGTTAGCGGTATGTCCCGACTCTGGACTGGGTGCCTCTCCTCACCTAAAGGTTTCAATTCAAAATTTCCCAGGTACCAAAAAAACAATAATATTCTTCAGGTTAGAGGAGAAATTGGATTGTTGGCAAAACCACAGGAAACTAACCTTGAGGCTCTGCCCTCCAAGAAGAACACCAGCAATAACAGCACCATAGCATACGCCAAATTGGATTGGACCCACAAAGTATTTGCCCCATCCGGGTCCTATGAAAACACACCAGGATCAAGAGGAGAACTGTTACAAAGAAAAGATAAAATCACAAGGTCAACCACATATAGTATGATGTTGCTTACCTAATATATCTTTAGCCATGTCTCTGAACCTAAGCTGTCTATGCCCTAGCTGTGCATGGTGCTCCAGAACCAATGAGAGAAGGTTATAGGAATAGAATGTTACCAGAGCTCCAATTGTGAGACATACAACACCAGCAAACCAGCCCAGCAAGGACAAAGCATAGGGAAGACTTAGAAGTGCTGGTGCTACGATTGAAGTAGTCAAGTGGTAACCACAGTGCAGCCATGAACCTATTCAATGAAACGGGCACTTTTAGGCTTTCTTTATATTTTTTGGCTGGGATGACATAGTTTTTGTCATTGGGTTTTTGTATTACCTCTTGATTTCAACACAAACAAAGCTCCAGCATCAAGTTCTTTGGAGGAATTGGCTACGCCTTTATCATTTTCAGACGTATCCATTGAATTTGGAAGAAGGGCTGTATGATTTCTCTATCTATCATGAAAAAGAAGATCACAAATTTGTGGTATGATATTGAAAATTTGAAATAATATATCTTCCTGCAATGATTTTATTAATCGTTGAAGTGCATTGGCATGTCCCTACTTGAAAGAAAATGTGAACCAAACAAGAAGAAAACAACATCACATCTGCAACAAGTCAAGTGGTAGTCACTTCAATCGATGAAAGTACTGTCTCGTTGTGGAAAAATTATATCGTAAATTCACATGGAAAGATGAACAAGTAAATAAATTATAAATGAATAAAAGTAATTATTAAATTTTAAAAATAAAAAAATTATTATATAATTACTTAATAATTATAATTTTTAAGAGCTCATTTATATATATATATATATATATATATATATTTAATTTTTATTAAATTATCATTTTATATAGAATATTCTATATAAAATTATCATTATATAATATAATTACTCTTGTTGTGTACAGTACTTTGGACTTCTACGTAAAAGGCATCATGCAATACAAAGTGTAGAAAGTACATATAATATATTCATTTTGTAACACCTTAAATTTTTAAATAATTATTTTATATGATTATATGATTTTTAACTGGTTTGTCAGGTCTAGGAAGAATCATATGATGTTGATAAGATGTGAATATGGAAAATATGTTTTAGAAGTGTTATTTGGATCATTTTGCAAGTTAGGTAAGTCCTAGGTATAGAAGGGATTTTGTTGAATTTTCAGTAAAATTTAGGATTTTTCCTTTGACTCTTTGAAGTTTTGTTTGAATAAATATTAATAAAAATTTTTGATATAATATTTAGGTGAGCCAGGCTAGCATTCTTCCTCTAACCAGTTGCCGCAGTAATAAACGGTTAATTTGTGAGTAGATATTAATTTTATTTGCAATTTCAATATTATTGCATATTCAAAGCATGCTCATGCATCACACACACACACACACACACACACACACACACACATATATGTAGTTAAATATTAGACACGCTCTGTGTTGCATTTTTTGTTGTTTGAGATATGCTTGTAGATATCGCCTTAGGGTAATTTGGAGCTGTGTATATGTGTCGGCGTGCGGGTGGTGTGGTGTGGTATGATGGATATGGGTAGGACGAGCAAATCAGCTTGAGCTAGTCTCGCTTGGGCCTAGTCCTTTTTGAGAAAATCGGGGTGAGTACGGCTTTGAGTTAATCTCGTGGACCCCCGCATTTGGATTATTAAGCGAAAGTCCGACTCGAGTTGATCTCGCTGGCAGGCCTTAGATTGAGAGAGTTGTATAGGGGATTAGCTCTCATATGTATTTTAATTGATGTGATATAGGGGTGTGTGAGTGCTCTAAATTATTCTTTGTGCGAGTATTATTAGAATTTGGTGAAATTTATTGATCGATGCTGCATTCCATCCTTAGGGATGCATTAAAATTAGATAGTTATAGAAATTATTTTTAAAATCAATATCTTACTCTATGAGTCGAACACTCATTCATGTTCATCCATTTTTCCGAGGTTCAGGAGAGTTTTTTTTTGTAATTGACCTGTCTCCTCCTTTGTAGGTCCATTGGTGCCTTGATTATATTTATTATTGTTGATTTGAATTCTAAAACTCTGCATATACTAGGGACATTTTATTTAGTTGGGTCTGTAAAAGATTAATTATTGAATTTGTTAACATTTTAAATATGTATGTGTGGACTTATGGTTTTATTTGCTTGTATGGATGAGGGAGCCGGGCTCCCGGTGATCATTTTATGTTGACTGAGGATATTGTGGGTGAGTTGAGCTCCCCAAATGATTATATATTGTAATTATAGGTCAGATGAGTTGAAAACTCTCCGTTGGATGGTCCTAGATATGGTCGGACTTTGTTCGATTATTTTATTGAAATGGACTTTGAAATTGGACTTATAAATTGGGTTTGAATAATGAGGCTTACTATAAGTTTTGGGGGTCTTATGCCGACTCAAATTCTAGTGTCGATCTGACCCATAATCTGGGTCGTGACAAATTTCATTCCTAAAAATATAATAATAAAAGAAAGATGAAAAAATTTGACACTCACTAATAAATTTCTCAAGCCATCATCAATTGTCTTGAAACGGAGCAAGAGTTTACCCATATATTCAATTGTCTTGAAACAGAGCAAGAGTTTACCCATATATATATGGGTAAACTCTTGCTCTGTTTCAAGACAATTGATGATGGCTTGACACACTCACACTCTCTCACTCTCTCTCTCTCTCTCTCTCTCTCTCTCTCTCTCTCTCTCTCTCTCTCTCTCTATATATATATATATATTATAAACTTCGGTTAAAATATCAATGAGTTAATTAATAATTAGTATGAAGGGAAATAATTAAAATATTCAATCTCTTACCAGAGAAAGCTTGATCTAATGTGTGTGTAAGAGCTCTCTCTCTCTCTCTCTCTCTCTCTCTCTCTCTCTCTCTCTCTCTCTCTCTCTCTATATATATATATATATATATAAATAAAATATTCAATCTTTTACCAGAGAAAGCTTGATCTAATGTGCGTGTAAGAGCTCTCTTACATGCACATTAGATCAAGCTTTCTCTTGTAAGAGATTGAATATTTTAATTATTTCCATTTATACTAATTATTAATTAACTCATTGATATTTTGACCAAAATAAGGAAAATTTATTATTTAATTATTTAATTTTATTATTTATCACTATTTAATTTTTATATTTTGAGAATTAAATAATTTTTTTAACGTATATTTTTATCAAAATTAGAGGTTTCTTTATTTAATTTAAAAAAACATTTTATCAATTTAGGTAAAAAAGTAAATATATTTTTTATTTAATTAAATTTAATTATTAAAATAATCAATTCAAATTGGATACTTAGGCTCCAAATGGCAAAAGCAATGGCAAATGCCAATAACTTATTTTAATAGATAAATATACCCTTTACCTGATTGTTGTTGCAGACCGAACATTGCAGGATTTGTACAGAAATCCAGATATGTAGCTCTGAATTTATTGATTGAAACTGAAATTACTAAATTGCAATTTTTGATTTTTTGGATGGAGTTATTATTTAATTATAATCATGTGACACGGAAAATCACATGATAATTTATGTGTAAGAAGCTAAAATTTTAAAATTAATTTTAAATTTTAAATAAAAATTTTTTAATTTTAAAATATATAGTTAAATTATTTAAAATTAAAAATTTTGGATATAAAGATTTTGATTTATTTGGCCAATAAGCCTCATTTTATTATCTTTTTTTCATTTCACATAATCATTGTTAATATTATTTTTCTTTTCTTCTTTATAAATTTAGGACATATTATTTTAGTTAATATAATTTTAATATAGATAAAATAGGTCATAAAAATAAGATATGGAGTAATTAACTAAAAAATATATAAAAAATATTTTTTTGAATATGTTAATATATATTTAAATAATAAAATAATTAAAATTAAATATGTGAAATAAATTATTAATTATTATACAAAGCATTTAAGAAAATAAAAATCTTAGATAATATTTAATTTTATAATTTGTTAGAGCCGTTCTATTATTGTTACTTTCACTAAATAAAAAAAATTTAAAGTTTATTCTTTAAAATTATTTAAAGAAGAAATTTAATTAATATGTATAAATTGACTTAAAAATATATTTAAGTACAAGTAATAAAAATGTATAAAAAAATTAAGAAATTAAATTTAAAACAAACATTAATAATAACCATGCACAAAGCACAAGGGTTTACTAGTTTATATATGAGAGCACCAAAAATTTGATCTAGAATATATTAAAGTCTTATAATTATTTAACTATTTAGAAAAAATAATTTGAAGAATCTTTTAATCATATTTGCACGATGTTTGGATACAAAATGGAGGAGAAAGGAAAATAAAAAAAGTAAATATTTTTTATTTTTTATTTTTTATTTTCTCTCTACTTGTTTGGAATGGAATGAGGAGAAGGAAAATGAAATTTATTTTTCCTTATTTGGGAAGAGATAAGAGAGGAAAGAAAATAATACTATTCTTTTTATTACCATTTTACTCTCAATTTTATAAATTATTTAAAAAGTTGAAATGAACAAACAAGGCTATATAAGTAATTTTCTTTAATCAAGTATACTTTTCCCTCTTGATTAGTTTATTTTCTCTCTAAATTGGAGAGAAAATAATAAGTGTGAAATAAATATTATTTTCATTCTTATCATTATTTTCATTCCATTATCAAACAAGAAAAAGTGATCATCTCACTTTATTTTCCATCTTTTATTTTCTGTCTTCTCCCCTTTCCACATATCTAAATAGAGGCTTAAGAATTGCTTAATTATAATGCATGATCTCAAATTAAAAAAGTTCACATTTAATGGATAAATTTCATAGGTCTTAAGGTATTGTACAACACCGTCTTTAAACTTTAATTTATAATATAAAACTCCTTCAACTTTAATTTGATTAACAATAAATTCCTTTGCACTTATTATTATCGGTATTTCGGTATTTACTGATATGGCAAGTATTCGATTTTTTTTTCTCCTCTTTCTTTTTCTCTCCATGATCTCTCATGTCTCTCTCTCCTCTATTTTCCCATCTCTCTATCTTATTCTCCGTTCAAACATAACCAACACCTATTTCATTCACAAAACTAAATCCCAATCAATCTTCCTTAATTACCCCTTTTCTCACCTCTCTCATACCTTATATTTCTAACCCATTAACAAAGAATCCTTGAAATTCTTGCACATCGTCATCTTCCTCTTCTTTGGCATTCTCATCAGCTTCGGTTCCAACCACCAGTATACTTCATGGTTCTCCCATATTGTTCTTATCAAGGCCAATCAGTTCATGAGCCTCAAAAAGGCTGGCAATTCAGCACAACCGGTGGCTGTGATTCTTCTCCATCTCATTCAAGAGAGCATTATCTGGTACAAAAGGAAAAGCATGTCCTTGTTGTCACTAGTTGAAAGAGCTACCTCATGTACTTCATGGTCCCAAAACAAATTGAAGATTGCCCCAAATGTAATGCCCAACTTCTCCATTTTGACAAATATGAAAATGGCTCTTCATGAATTGGATTTCTTGTCTCTTTAGCCTTTAATTAATTTCTATAGTTCTAGTGTGGTTAGAGCATTAATTTCTTGTCTTTGGTTTCTTAAGGTGCTATTAAAGTCTCTGAACTAGGATTGTGCAATTGATTTCAAATTTAGATTTTTTTTTTAGTTTGAAATTCAAAAATTAGCTAGAGTTTGCTATGGTTGTTCCTATAAATGTAATTTTAAGTTTGAGTTGTTTTGTTATGTTGATGTATGATAAAGTTTGTTTTACCGTGTTGATGTTGTTCTTTTGGTTTAATTTAAGGGCTATTTGGTTTGCAATAGTGATTAGGGAAGAGAGGAGCAATTTGGATTTGGTTTTGTGAATGAGGTAAGCGTTGGCTATTGAATGGAGAAGGAGATTAAGAGATGGACATTGGATGTATTTGAATGGAGAAGAAGATAGAGAGATGAGAGATCGTAATGAGAGAGGACTGGGAGAGAGAGGGGAAAAGAAAAAAATATATACTTTTTTTTTGCTTTATGCTTACCAAGTTAACCGGAAGACTGACGATAATAGGTGAGAAAGAGTTTATTATTAAACCAAATTAAAGTTTATGGGGTTTTATATTATAAATTAAAGTTTAAGGGCTGTGTTGTTATAATACCCTAAGTTTAGGGATGACTTGTGAAATTTATCCCACATTTAATATATGTAGTGAAAGATTATTGCACTTAAACTTTTTTTTTTTTGGGTAACTTTGCATCTTATCTCCCCCTGAAAGTTTCCTTCCCAATTCCCATAGTTCAATATTTGTGTGCTTTGTGGCTATTGCATATGGCGCATGGATAATGAGCTCATAACACAGAGCATTCTTTTTTGTGGTTATGAAGAAAATACAGACCATGGCCTGAATCATATACCCCTATTTGGAATTCAGAATTTTATAAGAATTCAATTGAATTATTTTTTCTTTTGTCGATTTTTATGTTTAGAATGAAATAAGTCAATTCTTTTTAACTTAATTTTTTTTAAAAATAGAAATCAAACATAATTGTGTGAGAATTTAATTAAATTCTTTATTGCAAATATTTTATTTCAAGCAAAGCGTTAGGGTTTGGCCACTAGTGTTATGAACTTCTAAACTAGGATCCTTGATCTCCAATAACTTAAGATATCACAGTTCTAGAGATAACTTCAAATTAAAGATCATTGCTAATTGACTTTTGTTCTTGGTGAATACGCATATTGATGGATCTATGCTTGGGCTAAGGGGCCATTGGGCCCCTTAAGCTTTAAAAGTTTTTTTTTTTTTTTTTTTTTTTTTTATGGGTTTAGTGGAAATTTTCTTAAAAAGTAGTATTTTTTTTTTTCTAATGTTTAATAGTTTTTATGGGCCACTGGCCTCCAAAAAATTAGGGGTGTAGACATAGTAGTAGTTTTTTTAATAATCAATATTTTTTTACTATTACCTATCAACTTTAGAAGGGACATTAGGCCCCTAATATTTGAAAAATTTTTAGGGACTTATTAGTAATTTTATAAAAAAAAACTCTAATTTCTTTAATGCCTTGTTGAAATAATTATATTAATAGTATAGCACAAATCTTTTTGTCAAAAAAGAAAAAAATTCAAATCATCATTGCCTGACCTGTTCTTCTCCATCAATTCTATTTTATTGCAATCACCAACTTCTATCTTTTAAAATATAAATCATTGAACAAGATCAATATATAGAAATCTGGCAAATTTTTCTCATCAATTTTTTTCATCAACTTGAAATTTTAGTGATTTTTTTCCCCATAATCTCATTGCTATTGGAATCTCTCTCCCTTACTATAATTCATCATACTCAAATTAGGAAAAAAAAAGTTTTTTTTTTCATAAATTAAAATCATGTCATTTATTTTATTTAATCTATAATTTTAATTAAATTTATTTTTCATGATTACTTTGAAAAAATTAAACTTCAGATAAGTTAGGCAATTTTTCTTTTTTAATTTTACGTCATCAATATATTGTAAGTTCAGCAATTCCTAATACTAAGCATTCATGATATTTTTTTTAATTAATAATATTCCATTTAATTTTTACCAAGCCAATTTTATCTTTTTTTTAAAAAATCTCTTTCAGATAGCAAATAATCTCTCTAGTCAATCTTTCGTCCAAGATGCACATGCAAACCCTATAAAAATTACTTTAACCCAAGTTGATATTTCTTGTAAATCTACTAAAATCCCTATTTTGTTGAACAAACAGTCGCTTAACTCCTGCTTCAATGAAACACCAACCCTAAAAGCAAACTATACTCATAGACTTTCGCTACCTTCAAAAAATCGAAAAGTGGTAGCAGTTCTACTCAATATCCTTTTCTTGAGTCTCATTGGTCGTATCTTTTAACCATGCATGGGTTATCATGGGCCTAAATCATTGGAAAGCCTATACATATACCTTTTAGCAACCTCATTCTGGAACTAAACACAATTCAAATATGTTAAAGTAAGCCCACATTTGTAGTTGAAAAATCTCAACCTTAACCAACTCGATATCATAACAAACTCGAATCCACATATCCATAAAATTTTGCCTAATCCAAGAAAACCCAAGCTCAAAGCTATGGCTAAAAAGTCCTCCCATATAACTTCTTCCTTTCCTGGTCTAAATCAAGAAGGTGGTGACTTTCCCCTAGTACCTTCGGTAAAAGAAAATGATCTCCTTACCCCCAATTGTGCATCAAAGGCTCAGATGGCTAGCCAAAAGATACCAAGGGAGCCATGAGTCTTATCTGATGGAAATGTCAGGGGCTAGGCAACCCTTGACAATGAGAGTTCTTCGGGAGCTCATTCTTACTAATAAGCCTGACTTAGTTTTCCTTTTGAAAACTAAGAAGAGAAGTAACTATTTAAAACGGTAGAAGTATAGATTTAAGTTTGACCATTCTTTGGTGCTTTAGCTTTTTGGTGGTGTAATTCTTTCTTTGTGTTCCTCCCTCTGATGGATTGATGCCCTCATCACTTCTTCAATTTAATGGCATGCAACCTTTATTTATGGGGACCCAATAGATCACAGAAATATAGCTTTAAAAAAAAAAGGAAATTTGGATATGGAGTCTCAAATACCATGGCTCGTATTTGGCGATTTCAACATTTGCAGTAATTATTCCAAAAAATGGGGGTAGAGGCCTATTAACAATCATATTGCCGATGAATTTAACAATTTTCTGTTTATAGGGTCTTTTTCTGAGCATATCTATAAAGGGCAGAAGTATACATGGTCGAATAAGCAAATGGGGCAATCTTGGGTGATGGAGAGAATTAACAAAGCAAATGTCAATGACACATAGCAATCAACATTTCTTTTTACTTAACTGTATCATGGTCAATTAAAAGGGTTTTGATCATAGATTGTTATTATTCTCTTTATAGAACAACTAAGTTGCTGCAGAAGTGCCCTAACTAAGTTGCCAAGTGCAACACCTACCTTTTTTTGATGTCAGAATTCCTGTCATTGATGGAATATTCTTGCTAAATTCAAAATTTCACAGATAATGGAATGATGGTGGAAATATATATGTATATGTATGTATGTATGTATGATTGCACGTAAGAGTAAGTATGGGAAGGTAAGGAGTCCAAATTCATGTGTTGGGTGAATGAGAGAACCTAAATTCTCTTTCTGAATGGAACATACTTCGGTAGCCGGAAGCATGACTTTCGGCAGCTAAAATTTCCTTGACAGCAGGGGTATATACATATCCCATTTATTTTAATTTTCTTCAAAGAAAGTCAAATTTCTCTTCCTCTCTGCATCACTGTTACATGCAATAGAGTGAGTAAGTCTTTGCTAGGGCAATTGAGTGTTTGAAGGCTTAGAATCCTTGGGACACTTCAAGATTAAGGATAAATTAAAAACTTCATCCACCAATTCTCCTTTTTCTCAAGCTGAAGGGAAAAAGAGGTGATCCTTCTTTTCTTTTGATCTTTTAGAAGGATCCAAGCATGTTTATTAGTATTAGATTGTATAGCTTTTATTGCATGTGAAGTTTAAGAAATTTTGATCTTGGTATAGTTAAGGGAAATTCTTACATGTTGGGGGATTTTGATGAACCTTGTTGCAGATACATGTTTTGTTTTGATATTTTCAAGTTTAAGTGTTTATAGGCCTTAAATGGCTAGTTTCCTTAGATGAATTTAAGAATTTCTTGTTAATGTTGTGTTTGAGGTTGGGTAGAACTTTGAATTCATGTTCATGATGGATGCGTGTGGACTTTAAGCTTGGTTTTAAGTTGTTTTAGGCCTTAGTTATATGTTGGGATGTTTGGATTGTGTTTTGGTGTGATTGGAAGTAAGAGTCTATAGGTTTTTAACTTAGGAATTCTAGAAATTCCTAAGTCCGACTATTGAAAACCATTATTTCGGCAGCCGAAGCATACAATTTCTTGAGAAAATCTAGAAAATTTCTAGGTTCGATGGCTGAAGTCCAAGACTTTGGTAGCTATAGTCGCTGTTGGACTAAATAAGATTCAGGACTTTAACAGTCGAAGTCGGTTTTTCCAGCCTCATTTTTCCTTTGGTTTTAAGGCTCCAAAACTTGATTTTATGATTCGAAATGGCCTAGAATAAGATGTTTGAGATGTGTATAGAGTTGTAGAGCTTTGAATAACTTCTTAGGTATTGATGTTCATAGGATCAAACCTGAGGGATTCGGAAAGCTAAGGATCCAAGGATAGCAACTGTTCGAGTCTGGAGATTGATAGGCTCTAAGAAGTGAGTAACACTAACCTTAATGAATGTAATTTATTTAAATTAAAATCATGATCATCCACATGCATCATTTCATTGTTATTAGGGTGCATGTAACTAAAACACAAATATGTTGCATTTTCACATATTTGTTATTGATGCTTGATGGACCTTAGATGATCCACTGGTCTCTCCCATGTTATGGATATGTTATGTATTATGATATAATCATGCATGATATGTGGTGATAAGATCAAGTGAGGCCTAATAAGCTCTTGGCTCACTATTTATTTAAGCGGAAGTCTTGAGGCCTTTGTATTAGCTGGACACATTGGATATGTTACTGATTTAAGCAAAAGTCCTTAGGAGTCTCTGTATGAGTCAGACACATTAGATCTAGGAGATCACTGGTGATAAGTCCATCTTATGTGAAATATTTATGATATGAAAACCCATTTGGATGATGCATTGCATATATATGAAATGAGAAGGATAATAAATATATGTTTGGTTAGTTTACTCATTGATCTTTCATAAACTTACCTCTTTTCCCTAAACCCAGATGCAAGATTGCTAGGATAGATTTGTTTTTAAGAAGCTAGAAACAGGAGAAGCCTTAGATTTGCTGTGTTTAAATGATGTTGTCAGATTGGACATGTAAATGATAATGGATAGATATTGTTCTCAGTTGTAAAAGTATTGTAATAAGTTTGTTTAAGTAAGTATGTATGTATGTTACCATAATTTTAAGCATACTTGTGTTTTCCAAAGTATGAATATAAAAGTCACACTTTGTTATCTTTATGGAAGGTTCAAAATGGAAGGTTCAAATTCAAATCATTTCTTTCAAAAATTATGTAATATGTTTTAATGTAAGTTTCAAAGTGTGGATGACATGGGTTACTTAAATTATGGTTATTATGAAAATGTTTTATGATTAACAGGCTTTTAGGCTTGTTGCAGGTTTCGATAACCTTAAATTGACTCGATCCTTAGCGCTGGCAATAGCCTTGGTTTGGTCATTACACTAAGAATTTTAAATTTGATGTGAGATGGCCTACATCCGTAGAGTGTGAGGACATTATCAAAGCAAATTAGAGTAATTCCCCAAATTGGTCATTAATGGATAATTTGAACCAGTGTGAGTAGGCTTTATAGCTGTGGAGCAAAGAGAGGTTTGGGAAATCACAAAAGCGTATTCAGGATTTATCTAGAACTCTTGACTTTATGCAATCCTCCCCTTTTCTGTCAGTTACATAGGAGGATATTTTCCATGTTCAACAATAATTAAAGAGGCAGTATCAATTGGAAGAAAGATATTGGTTCCAAAAATCTAGGGTCAATTAGTTGTCTTTTGGTGAAAAAAATTGTAGATTTTTCCATGCCTTTACTAATCAACGCGGATAACAGAACAGATGGTTCAAATAGAAATAACAATGGGGATTGGATCCAGGAGGAGGAAGATATTAAAAGTGAGGCTCTTTGTTTCTTTCAATTTTTTTTTTTTTATCTAAACGAGAATATTGCAATTCAGAGGATATCATCTCTCTATTACTTATGTGGTTTCAAATCATATGAATGAGGCTTTGTGCTCCCCAATAACAGAGGAGAAAGTGAATTGCTGTTTTTAGTATGGTAGCTTATAAAAGGCCCTAGGCCTAGATGGATACATTGGCTATTTCTATCAGAAATATTGGGCAACAGTGAAACATGAGGTAATTAAAATGGCTCAGTATTTTTTTTTCCAATCTACTATTTTACCTGACCATATTAATAAAACACATATTGTTCTAATTTCTAAGATTATCAATCCTCAGTCTTTTTATGAGTACTGGCCTATAAGCTTATGCAACTTCTCATATAAAGTGATTCCTAGATTCTGGCTAATAGGCTTAAGCCTTGGTTGAATGAGATTATATCACCTGTTGAATGAGATTATATCACCTCTGCAATCTGCATTTGTTCCTTATCAGTTCATTCAAGATGACATAACAATAGCCCATGAAGCACTCCATTGTCTGAGGTAGAGGAAAAATGGGAAGAAAGGAGCTATGGCTGTGAAAGTTGATATTCACAAATCTTATGATATTGTTCTTTGGGAGTTTCTCATATCCATCATGCGCCGTATGGGGTTTAGTGAGCTACGGATTAGATGAATTTCATGTTGTATATCGACAGTAGAGTATTTGGTTGTTATAAATGGCTCTCAGTCTCTTGGATTTTATCCTTCAAGAGGGCTGAGACAAGGGGATCCTATATCCTCGTATCTTTTTTTGCTAGTTTCTGATTTGATCAAGCACAGCTCAACGGTTTTATCCATGGATACAAAATTAAAAGAACCTGCCCTTCTCTCACACGCTTACTTTTTGCGGATGATAGTATTTTATTCGATAAGGTCACCATTGAAGAAGCTTCTTGGATAAAAGGCATTCTAAACCTATATAGCCAGGCTTCGGATCAATGTATCAACCAACGCAAGTCGGACGTCACTTTTAGTGGCAATACTCCTCCACATGTCCAAGATGCTATCTCTAACATTTTCCAGATTCCAAATTTTGGTTCTTTGTCAAAATATTTGGGGTTGCCGGTTGCTTGGGGTCGATCTAACTGTCAAACTTTAGCATTCCTTAAGGAAAGAGTGGTTCATAAACTCCGAGGATGGAAATGCTGGTTTCTTTCCCGAGTAGGAAAAGAGGTGTTGATAAAATTGGTCGTCCAATCTATTCCTTCCTATATCATGTCTTCCTTTAAATTGTCGATGGGGATCATTTATGATTTGCAAAATATTACCACAAAATTTTTATGGGGTGCATCATTGGACAAGTCTACGATTCACTGGATGAAATGGGAGAAGCTTTCTTAGAGTCAGAAGGATGGGGGAATAGGTTTGAAGGATCTAGCTCTATTTAATGAAGCATTATTAGCAAAGCAAGCATGCCGGCTTCTTAAATTTCCGAATTCATTGTGGTAAAAAATTGTTAAAAGGAATTTATTTTCCTTATGGGGATTTCATGGATGCAGATTTAGGACCTAGGCCTTCGTGGGGATGGAGAAGTTTAATCCAGGGGCATAACTCTCTCAATATCGGTCTTAGATGGAATGTTACGGTTCCAAGCTCATAACTCTCTCAATATCGGTCTTAGATGGAATGTTACGGTTCCAAGCTTCCTCAACGTTTGTAATGAACTGTGGATTCCAATGATGCCAAGTTTCAAAATTCTTAGCCAAAAACCACTTGACAGCCCTACTATCTATATTTCAGACCTTATTGACAGAGCAACAGGATAATGGGATCAATCCATTATGTATCCAAACTTCAGTTTTCATGAATGTAGAGAAATCTTGTAAATTCCGATTGGAAGGCAGATGAGAGATCCTCAAAGGATTTGGCATTTTACGGGGCATGATGAACCATTTGTTAAATCTGTCTATCATTGTCTTAAAAAGAATAGGTGCCTGCCATATATTGAAGCTGCCCCATCATCTTCAAGAACTACTCCCCCTACCTATCGGAAGAGTATTTGGAGTTTAGATGTTCCTCCTAAGTTTCGTAACTTCTTGTGGAGAGCATCCACCAACTCCCTTGAAACTAGATTGAATCTGTTTAAAAGACATTCCAGTCCATCTCCTTCATGCCCTATTTGCAATAATCTAGAAGAATCTTTAGAGCATCTGCTATTTTTTTGTCCCCATGCGCAGGCTACATGGTTTGGCTCTCATTTGGGGTTTTGTCCTCGCATAGAAGGTTTTGGTGTTTTTTATGATTGGTGGAAGTCTTTGCTAAAGGCTTTCAAGATCTAGGATCAAAGAATTTTAAGGTTAGTAGCTCTCCTTTGCTGGTACATTTGGAAGTCCAGAAACCAAGCCGTGTTTGAAGCCTTATCGCCAGATCCTATTCAGGGTTGTAGAAAGGCTCAAAATGCATTTGAGGAAGTTCAGAACTTGGTTCTTCCACAACAACATTCTCTGCCGATGCTGAGCCTCCCTCCTACACCACAACCAAACCACACCACCCACACACACACCCGCCCCCACCACCCCACACCACCCAAACCCCCACCCACCCAAACCCCACCCCCACCACCCCCCCACCCCCCCCCCCCCCCCCCCCCCCCCAACAACCCTAGCCTGGAGCGTTAAAATAAATGTGGATGCTTCCTTTGATGGGATATCCTCCAAGGTAGGAATAGCTGTATTGTAAGAAAGTCTTCTGGATCTTTGCTGGATGAATGTTTTTACAAGTGCCTCAGTGCTTCTTCTCTAGCTGCTGAAGGGTTGGTAGTTTTAGTAGCTATTCGTTTTACTATCAACAAATGTTTTCATATGATTCTCTTATCTTGATCCATTGCTCGAATTCTCTTCAGGATTTTGTAACACCCCTGATTTTATATATTATTATTGGGCTTCGTGTAGGTATCCTCAATTCGCGAAAATTTGACAGTTGTCCGGATCTGTGAATTTCCGGCCAGACAGACTAGCTACCGGAAAAGTCTCCGAATTGGATCGAGGTTTTGGCTACCCCACCATTGTCGGCATCGGCGCGTTCGAAGTCGGAATCGGCAAAGGTAAACCCGAACCTTGTTTTTACGTAATTTTCTAGTGCTTAAATAGGATTAAAAATCCGTAAAATATTCGTGGTAGCTTAGAAAATTATGATTCTTTTTGCAATAGCTTAGTAATATTGCTAAGGACATGGGGCAAAGTTTTAGAATTTTTAGAGCTTATTTGGGCGGTTTTGCAAAAATGGTCAATTATAAGGACTAAATTGAAATATTACATCTTGTGATGGATGATTGATTTGATGGGCGGGAGGGCTGTGTGCTATGATTGAGCTGTGGATATATGGATTGTAAATATAGAAGTGTGTTTTGAGCCCTTTTGCAGGTTGGGTAGGTCCTAGGTATAAGGGAGACTCTGCCGGATTTTCGGCACGACTTAGGACGTATTGGGTCTTTTCTTGATTTGTATTGAGTCATTTGTATTAAATAATTGTAATATAATTGTCAGGTGAGCCGGGACAGCCTTCTTCCTCCGCCCAGCCGCCACAGTGATTGTCGTCAAGTTTGTGAGTAAAATATTAATTTTAATTGTAATTTCGATATTATTATATGTTCAGCATGCCCATGCATCACTTATATGCATATATTTATGTAGTTAAACTCTAGGCACGATTTATGTTGCATTCATAACTGTTGATGTACCATTGATGTTGTTGTGGTAATTTGGAGCAGTGTGCGTGCGTTGGCGTGCGTGTGATGTGGTGTGGACTATGGATAGGACGGGGTAGTCACGGCTTGAGTAATTATTGGGACGTTCCTTCGAGGGTAGTCACGGCTTGAGTAATTCTGGGACCCTCGATTTGGTTATTAAGTGGAAGTCCGAGCTTGAGTAATTCGGCACGGAAGTTGGATTTAAGAGAGCTGTATAGGGGATCAGCTCCCATATATTATGATTGATGTTACAGGGTGCGTGAGTGCTCCAAATTACCTTTTTGATGTTATGATGTGAAAATGTTGTGTATGTTGCATTTCACTCTACAGGTTGCATTAGTTTCAGATAGTTATAGAGATTATAGTTAAGATTGATATTTTACTCTCTGAGTCGAACGCTCACTCTGTTCAAAAATTTTTACAGAGCCACGGGAGGATATTTTGTTCAGGTTAACTTTGCCTTTTTACCTCGCAGTTGTTTATCAATATTGTGTAATTTTAATTACTCCTAGAATTTCCGCATGTGTTAGCGATAATTATTTGAAATTGGTCCGTAATATTATATTCATGTTGGACTGTAAACTTAATATTTTAAGTCTGTTTGATGGATTGGATGAGGGAGCTGAGCTCCCAGTTATTATTCTGTTGCTGAGTATGTGGAGGGTGGTGAGCTCCCCAATGGATTGTTTATTGTGTTTACAGGTCGGGTGAGTCGAAAACTCCCCGTTGGAAAGTCCATTTTATGGCCGGACTCTGTCCGTTTGTTTTCTTGATATTGGGCCCAAATGGGCCTTAGAGTTGGGTTAATGAATAGTTAAGGCTTACTACGGGCCTCGGGGGCTTTAGGCTGACCCAGGTCCTAGTGCCGGTCCGGCCCATAGGTTGGGTCGTGACAGATGTGGTATCAGAGCTTAGGCTCCAGATTCATAGGGAAAAATTATCTAAGTGTTGGGAAGAGTCTACTAGGAGTCACATGCGGAGTATAGGATTCTGTTTTGTCTTTTCCTGTAATTCTTTGTTTCTAGATTCTACGTTATATCTCGGAAAATATAAGATTACCTCAGTTAGTGTCTTGATTTTCGTGGAGTACACAGAAATGTGAAATAGAGTTAGTAGACATGTGAGGTCTATCATGAGGATACGTACTCCAAGAAATGTTATATTTTTGTCTGTATGGGTTTAAATGGTGTGCCCATTTCGTGTAAGACACGAGTACATAAAAGTGAGTCTTAAAAGTACAGTTGCCCTAGATAAGGATGAGGATACCACTACTGGCAGTCATCAGTAGATGACCCAGTCAGAATAAGTTTGTGATAATAGAAGATTCAGGAGAGATAAGAAATTAGGAAACCTAGTCTGTCAGGACGTATCGTAGTAACTATACAATGTTCTCGATGTCTGCTCTGTAAGCTGCGATTCTGATGCAAACATGAGATTATTGTGTAGAGCTGCGTACTTCCCTGTAGTGCTTATGATGAGGATGTTGCAGGCAGTCTCTGTTTTGGTACAGTAATACCAGAACAGAGTTTTATATCTGCAGAGGAGTTGGGAACTCCTGGTTAAGAGCCTAGAGCTAGAATATCGAAAGGTCACAGTTGGGTGGTAACTAGAGTCAGTGACTCAGTTACCCTAGCATGAGCTAGAGTTACAGTAAGAGTTGCCATCAGACCAGAGGTTTCGGACTAGTTGCAAAGTAAAGGTGACACTTATAGAGTGAGAATAGTATACCTTGTGTGTATCAGTATGGAATAAAGTACAACTCTACTACCTAGAGAAGGTCGAAACTATGAATTGATGATTTATAGAGCTATGATATGATAAAAGAGTCATTAACTTGACATGGTTCTGGCAAGGTGGTAGATGTAGTACCTTTGTTGCAGCAAGTTAGGATATAGTCCTATCTTTTCAGAATGGATCGAAAGTTATTACTAATAATGGTGACTAACCAAATAGTGCCCCAGATGGGACTGTAGAGTGTGGTAGAGAGTAGTTGGCTGGGGTATCCTGCAGATGATACAAGTTCCATTATAGGAATCATATATAATCAGATCATGATGGATGTAAATCCTTTGAATTGGATGACGGGTTTGGGTACCCGAAATCTTAAGTTTTGGCTAGTTGAGTAAACATGGAAATTAATAATAATAATAATAATAATAATAATAATAATAATAATAATAATAATAATAATAATAATAATAATAATAATAATAATAATAATAATAATAATAAAATTATTGCAGAATCAGTTCTCGAGGTAGTAAGGGTATTATGTAAGCTAAAGGATAAGAATAGAGATCATACAATAAAAGTATGACTGTAATTTGCTGAGTTCCTTTCTAATTTCAAATTATTCAAAACAATAGTATAATCTAATTATAATAGTGTTAAGAGTAATAAATTAGCAAAGATAAATTATAGAAGGCCAATGGATAGAGAAAGTGCAGAATGAAAGTTTGGACAAGTGATTGTAGATACAATATAATCTAAATGCTAGTGGAAGTACTAGCTAGAGTGGTCAAAGGACCAAATCTGAGTAGCACAGATATGTGATAACGCGGTAGAGACTCTGAAAGATATAGTTAGCAGGTACAGCTGTCATGTTAGGAAGAAGAATGGAACCAGGAATAGAATAGTTAAGTTCTATTTTGGGTAAAACAAAAGAAATAAATGAAAGGACAATCTGAATGGCGCATAATAGAAGGAACAAAGTTAAGATATAGGGTAGGCTAAGTGTTATTCTTGGCAAGGTGAATGACAAGGATGGAGAACCCAAAATGGGACCATATTAGCAAGAATAGTGATGGAGGTATGGAATACAATAATAATGAGTAAATGTTAGAAGGTGTGCGATGGTATTGCGGACTACCTAAATAGGTAGAGAAAGAGAAGTTAGTAAGCAGTAAGTTGAATAAAAGTCAGTCTAAGGGATCAAATATGTATGATGAGAGGAAAAGAATGATAGATAATGACACATAGGTTTTAGGTTAGACTTTTGAGATAGTGAGAAGGTAGTTAGAGGTTCGTTATGAATGTCAGGCAAACATTTTTAGTGTGATCAACAGAATCACTTTGTAGTGAAGCAATAACGACAGGACAATAGTAGGGGTAGAACGAAAAGTGACAAGTCTGGATGGTTATAAATCACTAGAAAGTTCAAGGATCAAATTAATGACCCTAGATAAGGGTGGAATTAGTGTTGGAAGAATTTATTAGTGAGAGAAATCTTTCAGGAATCAACAAAAGTTAAGGGCACAATATAAACGATGATAGATATGAATCATAGGTCGAGTATAAGTAAAGTTAATAAATTAAAAAAAAAATATTATGGCAGGAAGGACGATGGTACAGTAAAGGGTTCATGCAGATGATACCTTATAGGTAGAGCACAATTGTGCTAGGAGATGATGAAATTTGAAGAGAAAGACTAAGAAACATAGGTTAAACATTATTATATGGACAATCGGGCGTAGTTGAATATAAGAGGATATTTTCTTTCTTTTCAAGTTTAGCTTGTGCTTTTGGTTCTAGAAGGTTATATAAGGAACAGAAACTGAGACAAGGAGACCTAGTTATTGAGAGTTTGGTAGGCACAAATTCATACATAATTTCCTGATATGAGAATGACAGTAAGTGCATACCTAGTGTTAAGTATGAAAGGACGATCAGAGTAATGACAGGAGTTAAATTGAGTTAGCTACTAAGGCTTGCGACTGTTTTAAACTATGAGCTAGATGAAGTACTATTTATGGATGAGTTTCAATAGATGAAATTGTTGCTGATGGGTAATTTGAGGTTGAAGTTTAGAAAGCTATGGGCAGTATATATGATTATATTAAGGAGAATGAACACGTGAAGTATCTTGTTTGGAATTAAGGCATGACACATATTTCCTACAGCCGTGTTAGTTCAGATGGAACTTATAGTTTATGGGGCTCATATTCATCCAGGATAAGCAATTTCCTACTAAGGCTGGTAGGGAATGATAATGTTATGATAGTTAAGTTGTAAAAAGGTGATACAAGAAAAATTTTCTATGGGTAATTATAAGTGTTACATAAGGTGAAGGATGTGCTGGTAGGAGTAAATCATAGGATTAGAATTCTTGAAGTAATGAAACTAATAATCAAGATAAGACTAAGAAATAAAAAGTAAGTTAAAGTTTATGATGCGATAGACATCTTTTAATGTAAATGTGTAAAGATTAGATTGGACTAAAATTAAGGAATAAGTACAAAGAGTTGAAAAGATACCAACAATACCAAAAATAGGAAAAGGGAAGTGGATAAGATGCAAAGGACGGGAAGAGAGCTCGATAGAGTCGGTTATAATGATGAGGATAAGGAGTGTCTAACCACCGCCTTTGTGTTGGCACTACACGTGAGTGGTGAAGGATACAGTGTATTGTGACGCCTCGAGTTGGCCTTGGGTGTGTTTTGATGCAGAATGGAAAGGTAGTGGCTTATGCTTCAAGGCGGTGAAGAGGCATGAGCGAACTACCCCACCCATGATTTGGAAATGGCGGTGTAGTCTTTGCTGAAAATCTGGAGACACTATCCGTATGGTGAAGTGTGCGAGATATACACCGACCATAAGAGTTTAAAGTACATCTTCCAACAGAGGAATTTAAACTTGAGACAGAGGAGATGGATGGAGCTTACGAAAGACTATGATTGCACCATCGGTACCACCACAGGAAGGCCAATGTTGTAGCAGATGCTTTGAGCAGAAATCTTACGCGGTTTGGCGCACATTTCAGTGAGAGAAGAGACCGTTGATTCGGAAGTACATGAGTTGATGGATCAAGGTTTAATCCTAGATCTTTCGGATGAGGGTATTGTTGGCTCACTTTTGGTGAGGCCGGACTTGAGGGACAGAGTTAGAGTTTCCCAACACAGAGACCAACAATTGATGAAGATCATAGAAAGAGTACAGCAAGGTGAACGTGGTGAGTTTGGATTTGCCAATGAAGGCGCCCTAGTGCATGGTTCTAGGATATGTGTGCCCGATGTGGACAACCTCTGGAATGAAATCATGCGAGATGCACACTACACACTTTACAGTGTCACCTGAGTTCCACCAAAATGTATCATGATGTGAAAGATAGCTCTTGGTGGAATGGCATGAAGAGAGACATAGCAGACTTTGTGTCCAAGTGCTTGACTTGTCAGAAGGTGAAGTTTGAACACCAGAGACCGTCAGGGAAGCTACAAGAGCTCCCTATCCCAGAATGGAAGTGGGAAATGATTACTATGGATTTTGTGACTGGGTTGCCTCGTACCACGCGAGGATATGATTCGATATGGGTAATTATAGACCGCTTAACTAAATCAGCTCACTTCTTGCCAGTGAAGATCACATATTCTGTTGCACAGTATACCCGACTCTACACTCGAGAAATAGTCAGATTGCATGGAGTTCCTGCTTCCATAATATCGGCGAGAGGGCTGATTCACTTCTCGGTTTTGGAGAAAGTTGCAGGAGGCACTTGGCACCTGATTGAACTTGATGCGGCTTTCCACCCTCGATGCACGGGACAGTCCGAAAGGACAATCCAAACACTGGAAGACATGCTTCGCATGAGTGTTTTGGATTTTGGAGGTCAATGGGATGAGTAGCTAGCTTTGGTGGAGTTTGCCTACAACAACAGTTATCACTCCAGCATAGGGATGCCACCCTATGAGGCACTATATGGAAGAAAGTGTAGGTCTCCTCTGTGTTGGACGGAAATGGGGGAAGCGAAGGTGCATGATGTAGACCTAGTGCAGTACACTTCAGAGGTAGTTCCTTTAATCGAGGAGCAGCTTGACTTTCGATAGGCGAGAAGAGTTATGCGGACCCAGACGGAGGGATGTGGAGTTTGCGATGGCGACTATGTATTCTGAAGGTTTCTCCAATGAAGGAGTCGTGAGATTTGGAAAGAAGGGCAAGTTGGCAGCTCGGTATATTGGACCTTTTGAGGTTACTGATAGAGTTGGAGCAGTTGCCTACCGGTTGGAGCTACCACCCAACCTTTCTCACGTTCATCCCATGTTTCACATCTCCATGCTCAGGAAATACATTCCCGATCCTTCTCATGTACTACAACCAGATGTAATAGAGCTAAAGAGAACTTGACATTTGAGGAGCAACTCAGAGCCATAGTGGACTACCAAGTGAGACAGCTAAGATCAAAGCAGATCCCTATGGTTAAGGTTTTGTGGAGGAGCCGATCGGTGGAAGAGTGCACTGGGAGTCGAGCGGGACATGCGTAGCAAGTACCATATCTGCTCAATGTGCAATCATGTACTTTATTCGCCTTGTGTAAAATTCGAGGAAGAATTTTACGTAAGGGGGAGAATGTAACACCGATGATTTTAGATATTATTATTGGGATTCGTGTAGGTATCATCAATTCGCGAAAATTTGTGATTGTCCGGATCTGTGAATTTAGGCGAATGGACTAGCTACCGGAAAAGTCTCCGAATTGGATCGAGGTTTTGGCTACCCCACCATTGTCAGGCATCCCGAGCGCATTCCCGAAGTCGGAATCGGCAAAGGTAAACCCGAACCTTGTTTTTACGTAATTTTCTAGTGCTTAAATAGGATTAAAAATCCGTAAAATATTCGTGGTAGCTTAGAAAATTATGATTCTTTTTGCAATAGCTTAGTAATATTGCTAAGGACCGCGGGGCAAAGTTTTAGAATTTTTAGAGCTTATTTGGGCAGTTTTTGCAAAAATGGTCAATTATAAGGACTAAATTGAAATATTACATACTGTGATGGATGATTGATTTGATGGGCCCAGGAGGGGCTGTGTGATATGATTGAGCTGTGGATATATGGATTGTAAATATAGAAGTGTGTTTTGAGCCCTTTTGCAGGTTGGGTAGGTCCTAGGTATAAGGGAGACTCTGCCGGATTTTCGGCACGACTTAGGACGTATTGGGTCTTTTCTTGATTTGTATTGAGTCATTTGTATTAAATAATTGTAATATAATTGTCAGGTGAGCGATGACCTTCTTCCTCCGCCCGGCCAAAGATGATTGTCGTCAAGTTTGTGAGTAAAATATTAATTTTAATTGTAATTTCGATATTATTATATGTTCAGCATGCCCATGCATCACTTATATGCATATATTTATGTAGTTAAACTCTAGACACGATTTATGTTGCATTCATAACTGTTGATGTACCATTGATGTTGTTGTGGTAATTTGGAGCAGTGTGCGTGCGTTGGCGTGCGTGTGATGTGGTGTGGACTATGGATAGGACGGGGTAGTCACGGCTTGAGTAATTCGCTGGGACCCGTTCCTTCGAGGGGTAGTCACGGCTTGAGTAATTCGCTGGGACCCTCGATTTGGTTATTAAGTGGAAGTCCGAGCTTGAGTAATTCGCTGGCACCAGGTTGGATTTAAGAGAGCTGTATAGGGGATCAGCTCCCATATATTATGATTGATGTTACAGGGTGCGTGAGTGCTCCAAATTACCTTTTTGATGTTATGATGTGAAAATGTTGTGTATGTTGCATTTCACTCTACAGGTTGCATTAGTTTCAGATAGTTATAGAGATTATAGTTAAGATTGATATTTTACTCTCTGAGTCGAACGCTCACTCCTGTTCAAAAATTTTTACAGGCCACAGGAGGATATTTTGTTCTGGGTTAAACTGCCTTTTTACCTCGCAGGTTGTTTATCAATATTGTGTAATTTTAATTACTCCTAGAATTTCCGCATGTGTTAGCAGTAATTATTTGAAATTGGTCTGTAATATTATATTCATGTTGGACCTGTAAACTTAATATTTTAAGTCTGTTTGATGGATTGGATGAGGGAGCTGAGCTCCCATTTATTATTATGTTGATGAGTATGTGGAGGGTGAGCTGAGCTCCCCAATGGATTGTTTATTGTGTTTACAGGTCGGGTGAGTCGAAAACTCCCCGTTGGAAAGTCCATTTTATGGCCGGACTCTGTCCGTTTGTTTTCTTGATATTGGGCCCAAATGGGCCTTAGAGTTGGGTTAATGAATAGTTAAGGCTTACTACGGGCCTCGGGGGCTTTAGGCTGGCCCAGGTCCTAGTGCCGGTCCGGCCCATAGGTTGGGTCGTGACAGATTTGGTGCCTTGGGATCTTGAAGCTGTCATTCATGAGATTAGAGCTTATGTGTTAGACTATACCATGTATAATTCTTTGTTTCTTATGCCCCAAGATCTGCTAACTTACATGCAGATTGGGTGGCAACGTGTGCTAGAGTAGGTTCCCTTCCGGTTGACTGGGTCTTGGATCCTCCAATTCATTTAGCTGATATGTTGTATAAGCATAGGTGTATTGTTTCCTCATGGATGAAATATCTTTCCCTGTTAAAAAAAAAAAAGAAAAATCTAATATATCATAAACGGATGAACAAGGCAAACTGTGTTCACTAGTTTATAATAACAAAAAACTTAAAATGCAATAGCTAAAAAATGAAAATTTAATGACACATCAAGTCAAAAACTCAGGTGATCTCAAAAGTTATTTCCAAGTATCAAAGCATATCTCATCCTGAACTTTCAACGAAAAGACAATGTGCTTCTGATTGTTACCTTTTGCTTTTCGTTGCAATTCAAATTGATTACCTGAATTTGAAGCAAAGGGTAAATTTGTGTTACCATTAATTGAAAAGTGGGATTGATTTGAAGCAACAAGATTTGTGTCGCCTGGATTTGAAGCAATGGGGAGAGCAAATAAAAAATATATGAAGAATGGCAGCAGATTGATTGAAGCAGAATGAAGAACTCGCCATTTCAAGGATTTTGCTCTCTTTTTAAATCCCTAGAACAGAGAAACGGGTCATTTTTTACCAAAAAAAGAAAAAAAATCTACACCTGCATACTTCTATTTCATAATGCGTGTGATCCACACCTGACCATTGACTACGCAAAATCCTAAGATGGCAATGATGGCAAGAGATGGTGGTAATTATTTAAATTTTTTAATTAGCTCCAATTAAAATCCAAACTTGAGACTTCATTAGTATAGCTGACGATTTCAATATCAACAAGGGAATTCAGTAATAGTCATTATAATTATATACATTTTTACATTTATATATATTGAAATTATAATAAAATTTTTTTACAATCAAATTAAGCAATTAAGATTATGGAGTTCACTCTTAAAACGAAAACCAACTTCAATTTTACTCGAATGAAAACATTATGAAGTTTATACAAGCCAGCAGGGAGAAACTATACTCTCCCCTCGTTCCTTTTACCTGGAAAAGAAAATTATAAATCAAAAGACAAAACTGGCAAAAAAATTATATTTAATCTTACAAGACAAAAGATTAGAAATGATTGAAAATCAATGCAAAGAGTATTAATAATACTAATGATCATGAGTTTAGTTTCAATTTCGTTCTCCACACATCTCCAATGACCTTCTTAGGTGTTGGATCATCTGGACCTCTGTCTCGCTGTCCAGAGGTAAAATACAGCCATCCATTCCAGAATCCAACCAGTGTAGTTTTCACACGAAATGGAAGTTTGCCAATGACTGACCACTTCTGCAAACATTAATTTATCAATGACTGACCACTTCTGCAAACATTAATTTATATCCCTAGGCCATCCAAAAATCTAATACCAATCTAATGGGGAAAATATAAAAAGAAAGAAAAAAAAAAGGGGGGGGAAGGCCAAATCATGTATACACAACAACAATTAGGCCTTAATCTCAAATTAGTTAGGGTTGGCTATATGAACCCTTTTTGCCATTCAGCTTTATTAAATATCAAGTCCACATCAATTTCCAAGAAGGCCAAATCATATATCAAAAAAAACAAATCGCACTTAGATTTCCTGCATCAATTACGCATTTAGACAGCAGATTGCAAGACCAATAGGCTCTAGCATAAAAATTGTAAAACTTGAATATTTGAGTACATTCCATAAGACACTGTTGTTCTGCAATAAAGTAATATAATAGGTTTATTTGATGTCATTTATTTTTATTGTAACAAGAAATAATATGAGTGGCAACTGGTAAGCAACTTTGAACTTGTGTTTGAGCCACAAGTGATCCTACTTTTTCAGTGAGTTGACATGGCAACTTAGTACTGACAGCAGCTTATATGAAACCAATCAGCTCTCATAAACCTAGAGGAACACAGCTCTCATAAACCCAGTGGTACGCAGCTCTTACTATATTTTGATTTCTTGCAATTTTTGGTGGTCAGCCAAGCCAAAATTTGTATTGTTTTCCAGTTTATCAATTCATTGGGACTTCAAAATTTCCCAAAAAAAAAAAAGTTGGGACTTCAAAATACACATGGGTGCTTACGAAGAATGGAGAAAAATGGCCCCTGCATGCTTTGCAACCAAGGTCCCTTGGACAAGAAGGAAAATACAGTTGCCATGCTACTTTTGGGGAGATGTGCACATTTATCCCTTCCCAAAGAACCTCTCTTATATTTTGATTTTAATGTAAACTCGTGCTCATGAGTAAGATTCACTCGTCAGCACCTCCTCTTCATTTAGAGTTAAAAGCAAAAGCATCTTATGTGCCAAAGCATAATGATTCAACCAACTGAGTCCTATTTCTCTATGCAAAGTCATTCCACCAGGACAAGGAGAAAGCATAAAATTTAACCAGAAAAAAGCATCCATATCGAGATCTACTTATCTACAAGAGAATACCACCTATTTTAGGATTTCCATTCAAAGCTTCGAAAACCATTGACACAGACAGCTGAAGACAATAAAGTAGCAGCAACTATTCTAACAGCAGCAATCAAGCAAGAAATGTATTTGTGTGGTTACTGGGCTGTTTGTGCATGTACACACAGCAGTTATTACCTAAAATACCCTTCACTTAATTGGTTTATTTAGAAATAATATATCTCCTTAAAAAAGGAAAACATAAAATTGAGAAGAAAGAAATATTTAAGAAAAGAAAGAAAAAATGGAGGTCAAGAAATGAACATATATATATATATATATATATATATATATATATATATATATATATATATATATATATATTGGGTATATTTGGCTCTGAATGAGACTCAAACTCGAGACCTTATAGTTCTAGAGATGACTTCAATACCATTCAGTTACAACAACAAATGAATATTAATAATAAAAAACAGAGCAGAGACAAAATTATTCAAAAAGAAAGAAAACGGAGAAAAGTGGAATATTTTTAAAGAATTCCACAAAATTTTGTGGACATCATTTGTTCCAAACAGGCATACATACATCACTGCCATGAGCGGATAATGGACAGAATTTCTTACCAGTGTGCCTAGGTTAAACTGGAAGACTTCACCAACCAGGACCATCTTTTTAGTTATGGGGTGTTTCTCTGTGGTGCCTCCAGAAATAACAATGGAATTATTAACAATCACCCAAGCAAATTCAATGTGAGAATCAGGCTTTGGCATGGGAGGTAAAACTTTCCACTTCATGTCATCATCCAGCATGTAAACATTGTCATATACTACCTGAAACCACATGACTCATAAGCATAAATTATCAGATATATCAAACAAGAGGGAGGTGAGGTTAACATTTCTCAAAGCTGACAAAAATGCAACACCATTTTATGACTAAATTAGGTAGCAATGAATTGGGAGGATTTCAGACTTCAGACCAGCAACCCAACTGAATTAATTTTCTTAAAGTGAAAAGTCAGGTAGCTTTCATACTAGACTAGATAAAGTCCGTAATGAGAATATTAGAGAAAAGGTAGTAGTGGTGCCAACTGAAGATAAGTTGAAAGAAGGGAAATTGAGGTGGTTTGGTCATGTGAAGTGTAGACATACGGAGGTTCCAGTTAGACAAGTAGAGCATAATGGGTTAGAGGATAGAAAGAAAAAAAAAAGATAGACATAAACTGACTTGGAGGAGAGTAATACAACATGATCTAGAAACATTACATATTTTCGAAAATTTAACCCAAAATCGTTTAGAGTGGAGAAAGAGAATCCATATAGCCGACCTCAATAATTTGGTATAAAGGCTTAGTTGAGTTGAGTTGAGTTGAGTTGAATTGAGTAGAAAAGTTAGGTAGCTTGTGGATTTAGGCACATTGCTGAACCACAAGAAATTCTGTCATGATATTACTCTTACTGTGTCTTATGCAAATTTTGCCAAGTCCACCTTAAGAACCCTCCATGACTTTCACCCCAACCCTTGCCTTTGTCATTGGGCTGTTTGTCAGACTTGGACCTACTAGCATGGCATTCCACCTCCGAACCCTTGCCCACCTTGTCCATAGTGTCAGCACTAAAGCAAAAGTTGAAGTAGAACAAGCAAACCCTAGGCAAAATACTAAAGACTGGTTTTTCACCTTAAGTTATTCAAATTCTGCATTGTGTAAATAATACTCTGAGTTAAGAAGAAAACCCAATTGGAAAGTGGGTGTGAAGACAAAATCTAAACATGGTCTACCCCTTTCACATGGTGAATTCTTTGAACCAAGCCTTTTTTTTTTCAATTTTTGAATATAATAAAAAGTTTTAGTTTTAGGAAAAAGATAAAAATACATAAACTCTTTCCCCCTAATTTGCATGTGTGACATCAGTATCATAGTAATAAAATTTTCTTAGTCAACACTTAAAAAAGCATATTAGGGCTATTTTCTGTTAAAATAATAGTTTCAGATTCAGTTGAACTGTGAGAAAATAGAACAGAAGAAGAATATTGAGAATGATTGAAGAGCTTGATTATTCCCTCAAGCCAATGGCGTCAATTTATAATCTGTATAAATAGGAAATACAATCCTAATTAAATACTTAATTATAGCCATGATTCTAGCACCTAAATATATTCACACAATCACTACATATACACATATCCTAGCTATTTATGGTACATATCTTAACACTCCCCCTCAAGTTGGAGCGTACAAATCATATGCTCCAAGTTTGTTACAAATATATTCAATCTGAGAGCCTCTGAGAGATTTTGTCAGGATATTTGCTAATTTGTCATTTGAGCTAACAAAGCTAGTGGCAATACACCCAGATTCCATCTTTTATCTGATGAAATGACAATCCACCTCTATATGTTTCGTTCTCTCATGAAACACTAGATTAGAGGCAATGTGAAATGCAGCTTGATTGTCACAGATTAGCTGCATTTGTTTAAGTTCCCCATACTTCAACTCTTGGAGAAGTTGTTTCAACCATATAAGTTCATAGGTTGCTAAAGCCATAGCTCGATATTCTGTTTCTGCACTTGACCTAGCAACCATATCTTGCTTCTTACTTTTCCAAGAAATCAAATTACCTTCAATTATAATGCAATATTCTAAAGTAGACCGTCTGTCTGAAGGAGAACCTGCCCAATCTGCATCTGAGTAACCAATAATCTGTGAATGACCCCTGTCTTCATATAATAGGCCTTGTCCTAGAGCTCCTTTAATATATCTGAGTATCCGAATAACTGCATCCCAATGACTACTACATGATGCTTGAAGGAACTGACTGACCACACTTACAGCAAATGAGATGTCTGGGCGTGTGATTGTAAGATAATTGAGTTTTCCAACCAATCTCCGGTATCTACCAGGATTCTCCAATGGCTCCCCCTGTCCAGGAACAAGTTTGACATTTGGATCAATACGAGTATCTGCGTGTCTACAGTCTAACATGCCCGTCTCTGTTAGTATATCCAAAGCGTATTTCCTTTGAGAAATGGCGATATCTGTCTTAGATTGTGCCACTTGAATCCCCAAGAAATATTTTAGCTTCCCAAGATCCTTAGTCTGAAAATGACTAGACAAGTGTTGTTTGAGTTTTGAGATCCCAACATGATCATTTCCTGTAATAACAATGTCATCAACATAAATAACGAGATAAATGCACTTATCATGGCCATTATGGTGGAAAAATACTGAATGGTCAGCTTCACTCCGAGACATTCCAAATTGTTGGACTACAGTACTGAACCGTCCAAACCATGCTCTCGGAGATTGTTTCAAGCCATATAAAGAACGCCGTAGGCGACACACCAAACCAGACTCCCCTAAGCAACAAACCTTGGTTGTTGCTCTATATAAACTTCCTCAGCTAGCTTGCCATGTAAAAAGACATTTTTGATATCCAGTTGATGAAGTGGCTAGTGATGGATCGCAGCTAAGGAAATAAGAAGGCGAACCGAGGCAATCTTAGCCACAGGAGAGAAGGTATCACTGTAATCGAGGCCAAAGATCTGAGTATAGCCCTTTGTAACAAGATGAGCTTTAAGTCTATCAATCTGGCCATCAGGCCCCACCTTGACTATATAAACCCATCGACAACCAACAGTAGATTTGCCCTTCGGTAGTGGCACCAAATCCCAAGTGTCATTGTTATGGAGAGCAGTTATCTCTTCAACCGTTGCATTACACCATACTGGATGTTCCAAAGCTTCTCTAGTAGTCTTAGGTATAGATACATTAGACAAAGTGGTGACAAAAGCATAGTAGGAAGGAGACAAAACGATGATAACTCACAAAATTACAGATAGGATAAGGATTTCAAGATAAACGAATACCTTTTCGGATGGCAATGGGAGAAGTAGCATCGTCTGTTGAAGGCGAGACCAGAATAGGTGAAGATGAAGGAGGGCGCGAGTCACCAGGAGCCGGAGTTCTACCTGTATCAAGCAAATGAGCACCAATGGTGTTAGTGGGAGGATGAGGACGACGTGAGCAGACGTATAGAGGTGGTGGGCTGATTGGTGGTGGAGGAAGAGTAGAAACTGGTAAGGCGGTGGGAATAAAACCTTAGATGCAATGTTGGAGGAAAAATAAGGAGATGTTTCAAAGAAGGTTACATCAGCTGACACAAAGTATTCATTTGTAAGTGGATTGTAGCATTTGTAACTTCTTTGAAGCTTAGAATATCCCAAAAAGACACATTTTATTAATTTGGCCTGAAGTTTGTCTTTGCCAGGAGTGTGATCATGAACAAAACAAATACAACCAAATACACGCAGGGACAACTAATGGGTATCTTGGTCGGGAAACAAAATGGAATGAGGACTCTGATTCTACAAAACAGAAGAAGGCATTCGGTTAATTAAGTAACAAGCAGTAAGAATAGCATCTCCCCAAAAACAAAGAGGAACATTATGGTGAATGAGTAAAGTGTAGGCAGTCATCAACTAGATGACGATTCTTTCATTCAGCAACCCCATTTTGTTGAGGGGTATAAGCACATGAAGTTTGATGAGTAATACCCTAAGAAGATAAGAAATGAGTAAAGGGAGTAGACAAATATTGTTTTGCATTGTCACTACGAAGTATTTTAATAGAAACACCAAATTGATTACATATTTCACTAGAGAATTTTTGAAATATAGAGAATAATTCAGAACGAGTCTTCATTAAAAATAACCAAGTGGAACGAGAATAATCATCAACAGAAGTAACAAAATAATGAAATTCCAAAGTTGTACTGACACGACTTGGACCCTAAATGTTTGAATGGACAATTTCAAACATGGACTTAGCCCTATTATTGACTCGCTTGGGAAAGGAAACAAGACTTTGTTTCCCAAGTTGACAGGACTCATATTCAAAAGAAGATAAACTTGAAAGACTAAAAACTAATTTTTGCAATTTGGCAAGACTCGGATGACCCAGACGATTGTGAAGAAGATCAGCGGAAGTGGTGGAGGCAAGAGTAACTGGAGAATTTGAAGTAGAAAGATGGTACAATCCTTGTGACTCACATCCTACTCCAATCATTTTCCCCGTACTCCGGTCCTGCACAACAACAAAGTCAGTTGTAAAGGTGACAGAACAATTAAGATTTTTAGTCAATTTACTAATGGAGATTAAATTATATGGGCATTCTGGAGTGAACAAAACTGTGGTTAAAGGAATAGATTTTTACTTCTCCTATGCCCTTAACTAAAGTTTGTGAACCATTAACCAAAGTAACTTTAGATAAAACTGGAGAAGAAACTAGAGATAAGAAAAGACTTTTGTTACCAGATATATGATCAAAAGCACCAGAGTCTAGAATCCATGGACCAGTGAGCGAAGATTGTGTTAGACAAGCAAAGGAATTACCAAAATGAGCACTACTAGAAGATTGCCGTTTGGCTGTTTGATATTACAAATACTCATTGTAATCAGCTCCAGTTAATAGGATAAAATTTGACACTTGATCTTTTCCATCAGGTAATGGAAGAATACCATTTTCACCGGATTGAGCCATATGAGCAGTTGATTGGCCCATATTATTTGACTGAATGGGGTGTGATGGTCGACCATGAAGGGCCCAACAAGTGTCTCGAGTGTGATTACTCTTATCACAGTAAGTGCAATGGAGCCTTTTACCCTTTCCTCTCTGATAAGTACCCTGTCTCAGTTGGTTTCCACTTTGTGCAACTAAAACTGAAGATTCAATTCCGGAGAAATTATTCTTATTAAGTGAGATGCGTAGAAGTCTGGCAGACACATCCTCTAGAGTGAGAATAACCGGACTAATTAATATCTGGTCTCTAACAGAATCAAGGTCAGGTCTTAGCCCAATCAATGCCAAAATCAATGCCAAAACCATGAAGAACTTGTCCCGCTGTTGCTCAGAAATATTATCAGAAAAACCTACTGTATGAAGAGGTAGTGACAAAAAAGTGAGAAACAGGTGACGGGACCAGCGTGGTTGAGGTCACCTGAGGCCGGCGAGTCGACAGGAAGAAGTGCTTGCGAGAGAGTCAGAGACTGTCGTCGGAGAGGGCTCACATGCCGGTCAGTGGAGAGGCCGATCCTGGGTTGGGTAATCCACCAGGCTACGCTGTGACAGCCACGGACTCCCAGAAAGTGACCGGAAAAAGAGGAAAAGTTCCTCCCTATGAGGACTTTGTTTCAGATTTCAAATCAGACTTACCGAGGGCTCTGATACCATGTGAGAAAATAGAACAGAAGAAGAATATTGAGAATGATTGAAGAGCTTGATTATTCCCTCAAGCCAATGGTGTCAATTTATAATCTGTACAGGACAACTAAATAGGAAATACAATTCTAATTAAATACGTAATTATAGCCACGATTCTAACACCTAAATATATTCACACAATCACTACAGATATACAAATCCTAGCTATTTATGGTACATATCTTAACATAAACAAAGAATTATAGGCATTTTTGTCTACTTGGAGCGATAGATTAATTTATCATAAAACTTCCATTTTTGCTACAGTATTTTTCATGACACTTTTCCAGGAAAGCAACCCAGAGCCCAGAAAAACATGTTCAAACATATTTTATGAAAGAAAATTTAATACATAATTTTCATAATATTCATAGCAAAACTTCCATCACAAACAAATTAAGCTGTGACGAAAGATTATCAATAAATAAATCAATATATAAAGTGCTTAGTTATTTTGACTCTTCGCTAAGCCTTATGGTACTCGCGTTGTACAATGATACTAAAGATTGGTATGACACTAACGCTTCAAATTAGGCAGAAAATCTAAGAAAATTTTGGAAAATGGGCGAATTTAGGGGTGTGCAATCGGTCGGTTTGGTTTTGCACAAAAAAAAAAAACTGGCAAAACCAAAATACCCAAGTCCTAAAAAATGTAAGCCGAACTGAACCGATTTGATAGAACAACTGAATTTCCTCAGGTCAGATTGTCGGTTTTCAACAGTGCATTAGCAAAATGCCTATCATCGTTTTCAATTCCACAAAATGCCCAATGTGGGTTTCAAGTTTTAACCCACAAAAATATTTCAATCCCACACAACTTACATACAAATATAAAGCCCAATTTGATTATTTTAGCACCGTCTCCATAAGAAAAAAGTACAATAAAAACAGAGTAAAAACTGAACATAAAAACCGATTACCCATTTGGCTCAAACCTTCTGAATCTAAACATACAACAAAAAGCCAATTGCAGATCCGTCGAGGGATTGGACATGCACAGCAAATTGCAGTGGCTTGGTGCCTCACTGTCGACATAAAGTCTCCCCTCGGGGCATTGACATATAGTCAATTGCAGTAATTTTTGTCCCTTGCTGTCAACAGAAGCATAAGGCTATGGTACTGAGTTTCTGATATTTCAGAAGCATGAGAGTAGTTTTATTCGACAGAAGTAACCCTATGCAGTAAGGAGAAGAAAGAAGCGGTTGTTTTGAGACTGGAGATGAGATGGCTTGTGCCGTCAGAAGAGTTTCAAGACTGAAGACGAGATGGCTTAAATAGCTAGGGTAATGTAAGGGTAAAAACAGTAGCTTTTTAAGAGAGGAAAATCAGTTCAGTTCAGTTCAGTTCAGTTAATTCGGTTTTTTTATTAAATTAACCTAAACGAACTGAAAAACAGATTTTTTTTACAAATAAAATCGAAACAGAACTGATATCCTGAAAAACCAAACTGAAAAACTGAATTAGGTAGGTTCAGTTCCATTTTTTGGTCAAAACCATTCAGTGCTCACACCTAGGTGAATTTGGTTCATGAACATTTACCCTTATAAATACTCATACCTAATGCTGGTAAAATAGATGTAGTGATTTCCCAAAACAATTAGAAACAATATGAACTAGTTTGCATAGAGAAGGAAACTAAGGAATAAGGGGATAGAAAGGTAGGTTAAAATGGTTACCCTCTATTTGTTTGGTTAGAGAGAAGGAAAGGATAAAATGTTCAAGAAAAAGATGGAAAATCAAGGGTAATTTTCAAATTTCAAGAAAAAGTTATAACATAAAATTCATAGTTGTTAGAGGTGCACCTGTCAAAACTCCATAAGTGATACGTCTAGCACCTCCATCATGGTCGGGCAAGCAACCTGAAGCAGGTGCAAGCCCTATTTCCCAGGCACACACATTTTTCCATATGCAAGGGGCAACAAGGGCACGTCTTTTGTGATATTTTGACAGCCACCATGTATTTTTCTTTTAATTACATGATATTGCTTCAAACATTATTATTAATATCATTAGTTTGTGATGCATTGTAAATTGTAATACACCCAATTAAATGTAAAGCAACAAAATAAAGGACAAATAGAAAAACTAGACAGGTTCTGCAATATTTTCAATTCAAAATAACACTAAAGAAAAATTTTTCATCTTTTCTTTTTGCAAAAAAAAAAAAAAAAATTGTACCCAAGAAAAAAAGGAGAGAAAATGGTGCTCCATATAAGATTTCCACAATCCCCCCTCTAACTACTCATTCTCCTCTATTTTTGAAGAACAGTCCCCTATTTAGGTTTTTCCCTTTTCTCCGTTCTCTTCTCTTTATCTCTGTCCCTTTTTTTTGGCCATTGCCTTATAATCATTTCTCACTATTTCAAAACCCCCCTCCTCAACCTCTACCCTTTCTCTCTATCACCCTTTGTTTTCTTTCCCTATTGTTCACCCGTGTCTTTTTCCCCCTTATTTTTTCCAACTGAATTCTATTTGTAAGAAACCTAGAATATGCTGTCCCTCACTCATAAGGAGATACACTGCTAACAATTAGACTTTGAATACATAACACCATACATCCTCCAATACCCTACCAACCTTCAGAAGGTTTCCTTTCCCTTCATTTTATTTCCCTCCATCCATAAAAGGACTTTATGCACACCCTTATGAATAAACCAAGAAAATCACTGAAATAGCTTGCCTATGAAAAAGCCAATTAAGTTTTGCACAAATCACAAGGCAAAAGAGAATTAGTTTTGTACATGTTGAATCAACCTAACCAAAAGAACTGGTCAATTTACCTCATTCCTACGTGAGCACTTGAAAATAGGTGATCCAGGTTTTGCCATAAAATCTCCTTCTTGACCGCCAATGATAAAAAGCCGATCATCAACCACAATACAAGCCCTACATAAAAACATTTTTATGACAAAAAATTTAAAATATGCTAATATCATTCACAAAACAGGAAAAACATTCACATGAAATCAAGCAGTAGATAATCATGGAAGATATACATATATTACTAGGATTAGACTCACTTTTGAGAACATTGTTGATGTTATAAATTTTAAAATACCTTTAGTGCTGCTCTTTTACTCACCAAAGAAAATTTTGTAGACATACGGAGACAAAATAAAGAACACAAAATAAAGAACACGTGAATTAAAGAAAGAGACGGCCATACAACAAATGCTAACAAATAACTAATAGATGTAAAAATCCTTTTTTCTGGATTAGATACATAATTGACTTGGATTATCTTTATGCTGAATTTCATTATACTAAAGAAAAGTAATATTTGACACACCAATAAAAAAAAGGTGGTATTTGACACAAGAAAAGAAAGAAAGCACCCTTAGCTCATGGACCACAGCAAAAAGAAAGATCTATATCTGTTATATCAACTTTTGAAAGTAAATTAACCTTGAAGATGTCCAATTAAGCTGCTGATTGCTAAAGAGAAGTAAAAGGAGCACTAGTGCGAGAAAATGGAGTTAAATACTATAAGTAAAATGTCACAAATATATTCTCCACTAAACCCATTTATTAGCAAGCAATTATCCCAAGTTTTAAGTCCCTGATTATGCAACAATTAAACATGACCAAACACTCTGAGAGACACATTCACATACACAGAGAATTAATGAATTCAAATGTTTTCCATTAAGTCAGTAGCCCATTAGGCAAGCATCTATGCTTGGACAAGGCGTTAGGAATTAACCTCAGCTTTCCCCTCTCCTTTGGGCGCTAAAGGCATAATTTTGAGTGCAAATTTTTTATAAAAATCTAAAAAAAGTAAATTTTAAATTATTTCCTCCATAATTGCTTCATTGGAAACGTTCAAATTATGACTTTGTTTGACAATAACAATAGCAAAGATGAAGTGTAGATTTTGCGAAATTATAATAACTTAATAGTTGTTTCAAATCATAAGCATAACTAATATTTATTAATGCGACAAGAAGAAATTCTCAAATTCATTTCATAATGTAGGGTGTTCCACAAACCTATGAGGGCCTCCACGTCCATGAGGTATCGGTATCTCTGTCCTCCACTCATTTTCTAACGCTTTGCCATCCTTTACAGCAAGACTCCAATGCTCCACTCCTGAAGTGTGCCGATTTTCCTTGCTGCCACCCATCACATGGAGTCTACCTCTCCAAAGTTGAGTAGCAGGTGCATATCTGAAAATGATCATATTAAGCACTTCATGAACAAGGATTGGTAAAATCATAAAATATGAACCAATTTAATTAAATACATTTAGGGATAGTAATGAAATTCCAACATTAATTGAGTTCTGATAGGAACATGGGTCTAGCTGAGGTTGCATGCAGAAGAAAAGAAATTCAGGGCTGGTTGATATATTCTGGAAGGATTAAGAAGACACCAGAAGCAACATCAGCTGTTATGCCAGCTCAGCCAATTCTGTTAGAGAAATACTGATAGCATGTGATGCAGCAGCCTAAGGAAGTTATTTATGGGAGAGGGAGGGTTGAGTGAGAGGCATGTACTGTGTGGTATTTTCTTCCAGCTAATGAATAGCTTGGGAGCAGAAAGACTACTGCTGGGGTGAGAGAGATTGCCTTGTGTCTCGTATCCACTTGGACTCGTCTGGGTATTTGAATAAAAAAATCTCTATCTTCTTGCTGCTATCATTTTCTTGTTCTGCTCTTTTTGTGTAATTTCTGGTTCTGTATTTTCCTTTCTCTATCAAGTCCAGAGTAAAAATAAGCAACCACTATAAGGACACTGCTCCATTCTTTTCCATGCATTTTTATCAAGTCTCCAGAATGGCAAATGCAATCAATTAAGAAACAAATCCACAAAAGATTTACTCAAACAAGCCAGCGAAACAATTTATTACAGTGGCTAAGACACAACAAATACAATATATCAAGGAAATTTCTATCCCTTTTTCTTCCACAAATTGGGTGATAAATGCCGCTCATTTCAACAATGGCATGATATGCCTAGAGAATTAGTTCAGAAAACAGAATCCAGTAAAGCGAAGACAAGGAAACATCAAGGGCAGGTATGTACCACAATAACAAAAAAAATAAATTCCTAAAATGTAAATCTCCTCAAACTTCACCACTGAGGAAGCAAGTTTCAACAACACAAGCAACAATTACACCGCATCTACAAAGGTTTTTAGATATCAAATACATGATATGAAAATATGAAAATTGCAGGTCCCAAGAAGCAGTGTACATCAATTAACCATGATTGGTACAGGAAATACTTGACTAATAATATATCATAGCAAATAAGATGTAGTGATGCCTATTTTTTTTGCAACAAATTACAGCTTGATGTATCAAGTGATTTGTTCAAAGACTGCCAGGCCATGGAAAATCTGATCAAGTAATGAACAAATACAATTTTTTCTGTCTTTAATATGCTCAAAGACATCTTTTAGGAACTTTAAACATGTCAACTATCCAAAATTTTGTCACATTTCCAGTAATAAAAATTTTTAGGGGACCATCCATCAAATATCTTTTGACAACTTTCCAAAACTACTCATATTTTCTGCTTCAAAACAATATAATCAAGTAAAATTTTCAGCCATACAGAGCAAGCTTTGACAAACCAAAGTACATAAAACACTTTGGGACATTCCAAAACAGAAAGTTGGACAACAAAAAACTATACTCAACTCAACTAAGCCTTTATCCCAAAAATTTGGGGTCGGCTATATGGATTCGCTTTCTCCACTCTGAACGATTTTGGGTTAAATCCTCAGAAATGTGTAATGCTTCTAGGTCATGTTGTACTACTCTCCTCCAAGTCAATTTAGATCTACCCCTTTTTTTCTTTCTATCCTCTAACCTAATGTGCTCTACTTGTCTAACTGAAGCCTCCGTATGTCTACGCTTCACATGACCAAACCACCTCAATCTCCCTTCTCTCAACTTATCTTCAATTGGCACCACTCCTACCTTTTCTCTAATACTCTCATTACGGACTTTATCTAGTCTAGTATGGCCACTCATTCACATTAATATTCTCATCTCTGCAACTCTTATCTCAGATGCATACGACTCTTTCAGTGCCCAACACTCACTACCATATAACATAGCCAGTCGTATGGCTGTACAGTAAAATTTTCCTTTAAATTTATTGGAAATCTTACGATCACATAAAACCCCCGTGGCACATCTCCACTTCAACCATCCGGCTTTAATCCTATGACTAACATCCTCCTCACATTCCCCATCTACTTAAAGGACTGAGCCTAGATATTTAAAGTGATTACTTTGGGACAGTACCACTCCATTCAAACTAACTCCATCCCTATCACCAGTTTGACCTTCACTGAACTTGCAATTCATGTATTCTGCTTTCGTTCTACTTAACTTAAAACCCTTTGACTCTAGAGTACTTCTCCAAAGTTATAGCTTTCTATTGACTCCTTCTCGTGTCTCATCTATCAGAACAATATCATTCGCAAACATCATGCACCAAGGAATACTCTCTTGTATATGTTTAGTCAGTTCATCTAAAACTAATGTAAAAAGGTAAAGGCTTATGGCTGATCCTTGGTGTAATCCAATTGAGATCGGAAAATCTCTTGTGTCCCCTCCCACTGTGCGCACAATAGTATTTGCTCCTTCATACATATCTTTCAATACTTGTATGTACCTAATAGATACCCTCTTTTGTTCTAACACATTCCATAAGACCTCTCTTGGAACACTATCATAAGCCTTCTTCAAATCAATAAAAACCATGTGTAGATCTTTCTTCGCATCAGCTTGATGTATCAAGTGATTTATTGTACAAAAAACTATAAAACAATAAAAATAATACAAGTTTTATAATGGAGATTTTAATAGCATCAAGAAGACAACTGATTCATGAATTATGAATTAGGAAGAGAGAGAGAGAGAGAGAGAGAGAGAGAGAGAGAGAGAGGGACACTAAGCTAGCTAATATAGAAACAAAGAAGACAGTAAGCAAGTTTAGAGCAAAGTCCATAGAGTAGATCCATGAAAAGAACATAGGAAGGGAAAAAAGATATATAAAACCATGAAAGGATAAAGGAAAAAAGAAATGTCAAGACTTAAATCAAGTTAGGTGAATAAAGGATAAAAGATGATGCCAAGGTTTTGGTAAAGGACAGTGAAGTAAGATGGAGAAAGAATTCGGTGGACTATTTAATGTTAGTCACCCAAAAAACCATAGGGATCTTAATATACCAGTGAAACCAAGGAATGTTAATTTCATTTGAAGAATAAAATATCAAAAGTCAAGGAAGGTCTAAAACGGATGAAGCTAGGTAAAGCGTGTAGGTTAAACAAAATCCCTACTGAAATTTGGAATTATCTTGGGGAGTTAGGAGTAGTGTCCTGATAAATGCTCTATAATGTTTTGTATATTTTTTAATTGAATGGTTTATAACTGCTTTGGCACATCAAGCATATTTTTAATTGAATGGTTTATAACTGCTTTGGCACATCAAGCATACCAGCAATAATTAGGAAATGTCTGTCTAAAAAAGTTCAGAATTCAACATCTTTCACATAAAAAAATGATAAGAACACATTGCTTATAGCTAATATGTTGTCAAAGCAAAATATTTAACACTTGAATTTCATTACCAACATATAATTCATTTCCATCAAAGTTTACACAAGCACATACCTAGGTGCTGGTAGAGGTGGCATATCCTGCCATTGCTTTGTCTTAGTATCTAACACAAATGTACGAGCTGTTGGCCCTCTACATTGTGGACCATATTGTCCTGTGACAACATAAATGTATCTACCATCTGTCACCATTCCCAAGTGTGAATGTGCCATTTCTTTAGGCATATCAAATCTCCCTCCCCATGTGTTATCCGTAAAATTGTAAATATCAACATGAGAATGCACCTGTTAAATATAAACATAAACAAATAAAAAAGAAGAAGAAGAAAACAATAGGAATGTAATTTTATTAACTCAACTAGTTAACACAAGAAAGACCATTCTTGACATCCATTCTATCAAAAAAATATATTACCAAAATAATGTGTTTGTACGGTTTTCATACAGCCATGATTCATTTTGGAACACACATTTGAAGTTAGACAAGAAGGTTATGAGAAAAAAAAGTTAATAGACTGATAGACTCAAGGAATCTAGAATTCTGGTCTCAATTTCAATAGGAGCTAGTTGAGATACAGAGAAGTTTTCTAGTCTTTATTAATGGAATTTGCAAATTAATTCTGAAACGCCTAAACAGAAAAATTAATATCAACTTCTCTCCCCTATTTAATAAAGCCAGACCACTATCCTTTTCTAATTCTCTCACTCTGTCAATGAATTAATATACATGATGAGGGCATTCTATGAGAAGGAAAATATAATTTTTCATTAGCTTCAAACATGATATCCAACTGAAGTCTCAGTATTAATATATAGCATATCAAAGATAATTCATATATTAATGAGTTCCTCTGTAAAATTCATTTACAAAAGAAATAACACTTTGTTCACTTGGATTGAAAAGCATTCAGCAAAACAATGTGGCCATTAAATCAGCTACACAGAAGAGTAATATTAGACGAGACAGAAAAGGTTCTCACATAATCGATTGTTCCATATCCAGCAAACACGTATAGAAGATTCTTAATCTGTATTGCAGCCCCATCTAGACGCGGCACAGGTGCAGGAGCCATTTTCTCCCATTTTAATTCTGGTGCAGGCAAATCAGCAAATGTTGCTGATAGGAATCTGTCAGGAACATCCTTATCTTTGCTTTTCTTCTTCTTCTTTTCTTTGTCAGCTTCTCCCTAATATAGAATGAGACTCCTGGATTATTCTAAGTTCTAAAACAAACAAGAACTTCTTAATAATTTCAGACGTGCTATGATTATCATAAACTGAAACATAAGGTACAAATTCAATATATACTGGTTAAAAAAAAATTCAATATATACAAAAAAGCAAATGAGCATTACAGTGACTGTCTAAGATGAGATGAAAGGCTACAGCAACTGAAATAAAATGTATTGGCTGCCAGTAAAAGGCCCTTACAACTCCACTGCAATCAAGATCACAAAAATTTCAAAGTCCAATATCCTAGTTAAATTTTATTTCTTTATCAGATCATCCCACCAAGAAATAAGATGAATCAATATCCAGCATGGGAAAAAAAAAATAGTTATGAGCAATGATTTTGTTGTACAAGATGACAAAGCTAATCCAATCATGCCACAAGACTACATTATTAACTTAGTTACTTTGGTTAATTTCATTCAAATAAGAAATTAAGGAATATCTAAAGAAACTAAATTCTGGATTTTTTTTTTCCACTTTTAACTTTACCTGCTAAAAAATAAAGAAAGCTACTTATTTAGACTTAGAAGTTGAATCAAAAGAACAAATGCAGACATACAAATCCTAACATAAATCAAAACTGGTTGCAAGCAACTGGTGCAGCAGCAGCAGCAATTTAAAAAATAAGAAATAATTAAAAAAGGAAAAGATTACCTTAAAGGGTGGTAATGTAGCATCCTGAACTGGATCTTCCTCTCTGGGGATTATTAATTTGGTGAAAGAATTATCAACAGCAGACCACTTGGAGAGAAGGGGAGAAGACGCCCAGATATAATTAGCGATAACGCCAAACCCTAACAGTCCCACACACAGTAACACCAATCTGGTGGATTTCTGCTTCCCTGGTGCCCGGACCATCTCACATCACCATCTATGTCTGGATTCCGATTGGATGTGTATATATTCGGACGAAAGCCCAATTTTACTCGGGGCTCGCTGTTCAATTAAAAGAAGAGAAAAGAAAGTAGAAGTTATTTAGATTGATGAATATTATATTAATTAAAATTGTAATTGATTTTATATTTAAACATATATTGATTTTTTTATTTTTATATATAAAAAAATGTGTTCTATGAAATTTTTTTTTAAAAAAATATTTTTCATAAAAATATTCGTTATTTGCTCGCAATTATATATATTTATATCATATAGTATTTTTATATTTTAATAATATTATTAAAATTAAAAAAAAATAATTTTTTTTAAAAGATGAGCAGTTTTTTTAAAAATATTTTAATTTTCTTTTTAATTAGAAAATATTTTTTATTAATTTATTTTTTAAATAGTAAAAAATTAAAACTGAAAAATATTTTCTATAAAATAAATAAAGTCTAAATAATAATTTATTTAACAAATATTATAATTTATTATTCAAAATTCAAATCATCATATGTTTATATTATGTATCCTATGGCAAATTGATTTAATTTACTAATTTTAAAATTTAATTAGTTAACTCGATTTTTATATTTTATATTACATTTCCTATCAAAATAAAGGGTATATTTAACCTTATTTTGTATATAGTTTATGTGTGACATTAAAAAAATGCCATTTGAAGCAGGTGGAAAAGTAGGTTAGATAAAGGTAAAAAAATATTTTTCGAGTTTTTTTATTTTTATTTTTATTTTCCAGTCAATGTTTTTCATAATTCATTGAAAAAAATATATTTTAAATCTCATCCATTATATTATTGCATTATAAATATTCGAAAATTTTGTGCAATCTTTTGTTATTATTTTAAGGATTTTTTTAACACTTTTCTAGTAGGAAATAAAAGTATCAATTTATTGCTTTTTTTTATTTTCTTAATTTAAAAGGTTTTAATTTTTCAAAAATTAATAAAAGACATGATAAGGAAATCACATTTTTTGATCTATTTTATTTTTTGATAACCATGTTGCGCTCAGTACTATCACCATTTTCTCCTAGAGTGCAAACGAATTAAGCTGAGCCGAGTCGAATTTTAAAGAATTTAGGCTTAATTTAAATTTTTTCAAACTCCAACTTAACTCATGTCAAACTCAAGTTGAATATCTATAAACTCAAACTTGACTCATTTAAAAAACGTGCTCTAAACAAAACGAGTCAAATCAAATTTTTTATCGAACTGAGTCTCAAGTAACTCGACCCATTTACAGAGTGAGTTTTACACTTATAGTTATGAAGTTCAAATTATGTGATTTTGATTAGCTTTCATATAAAAAATAACTTAATTTTTATAAAAACATTAAATTTAAATTACAAATAACTATATATAATAAATACATTTTATATATTGAGTATATCATAATTGTAAACAATAAATTATTTTTAAAACATTTCTAAATAAAATAATAAATATTTATAATGGAATGAAATATAATAACTACTATAAATATTTTTACAAATAAGCCTGTTCATGAGTCTATTTAACGAACCTGCTTCTGAGCTAGCTTGTTAGCTTGTAAATGAGTTGGCCCACGAGTCTTAATGAGCTGAATACTACTAAATTCGAACTTGACTTGTTTATTAAATGAGCTTAAAAATCGAGTTCGAGCTTGACTCATTTTCTAAATTAGCCGAATCAAATGAAACTGAATTGAGCTTTTATAAAGCCAAGCCTTGAGCAACTTACGAACAGTTTGATTCGTTTACCACCAAAATTTTCTTGTTATTGTTGCTATCATTGAGGTTATTTATGTAACTATTATTATTGCCAATGCCATCATTGTCTCTTTTTTTTTCCTATTATTGACAAAATATGTTATAATTCATGATTCTCTCGAAGTGAACCAAAATATCGAATGAAATAGATTGGTAAAATGTCATGGTTTTTATTAAGGAGTGTATTGTTTCCCTAAACCTTTGTGTATGCATGTCTACCTTTAATCATAAAAAAAAAAATCAATAATATAAGAATTAAACTGTATTCTATTAAACTTATTTTATTATGTGTGTTTTATTACCATTAAAATAAAAGTTATTTCAAATAAATTATTCCCTTTATCCTAAAATGATGTTGTTTGTTATTCATTGCCAAGAGACTGGTCTTTGTGTACACTTAGTGAGATGTTTATTTGGCAAATGCATCTTAAGGCCTCTTGTCTAACCATATCCAAAAATCTGAGAGCATCTCCAATCCCATCATATTTGATTATCACTTGCTTCTTAAAATAAATAATATGTTTGTAAGTAAGATCTTGCCTCGAAGCATACTATTGTTATGAAAAATGTGTTCAATATTTCCCCATCATCTTATTAGTCATCTGTAATCCCATCAAAGTAATTGTCATGGGATCTACTTGACCAAGGGCCATATGTGACTGTGGTGGCATTTGAGGCTGAGGTTGCTTCCCAAATCTAGCAACTCTTGCAAGCCTCCCATGCTAATTGGGAGCCAACGCTAAATCATGTGTGGATGCTTATCTTAAGCATCTAGCTCTTCTAGTACAATAAGACACCTTTACACAAGGCACTTAAAACTCAAAAACCCATTATCAAAGTGCCATACAAGATAAACTCTCATGCAAAAATGGACATAAAACACATGCAATGACACAAAAATTTAGAGGTAAGGAATACTAAACAAGGATGTTATAATAAGCACGCAAATCTAAGGCACACACAAATCGCACAATCATACAGTATTGAAAAGAGAAGAAGAATAACACCGGATTTAATGTAGTTCAATCGTAAGGTCTACGTTCATGGGCAAGACAAGAGAAAAAGTTTCATTATGATGAAAAGAGCAAGATATAATCAATCAGAACTCTCAAACCCTAATCCAAGTATGTTTTCCGAATATCTCACAACTCTACCGCAAATGGTAGAATATTACAATTTTTATACTGGTCCACTTTTTATCCCAATCGTGTCATAGAGCAAAACTTTCAGGTTGGGTCCCAATTCAGGTCCGTGAAAAACATATCCAAAATTTAAGCCACAAAAATAACAAAGGATAGACAAAAATCATACAATATGCACCATAGTTACATTGTCCTATGTCTCTAAGGCTTAAACTTTGATACTAACTTTGTCAAAATTTTATCTTGTGAGCTAGACCAACATTAAGACTTGGGTTGATATAAAGCGTCTGAAATCTGTTGTAAGTGTATCATAACCAAACCTAACACAAGGCTCATAAAAGGAAGCTTATAAAGGAGGAAGTTCAACTCAACCTCAAAAACACACATCCATAAAATAAACATATACCAGGAGAGTCCAACTTAACCTATACCTTAACTAGACATCGTATGCCTAAAAAACACCATGTGACCTAAATAGGACTTTCACATAGAGAACTTAGCATATATTTGATGTTCTCTAAGGTTTGCAAAGCTAACTTCAAATGTTTCTCATGTTCTACCTTCCTCCTAGAATAGCAAAACATCATAAATGAACATGATCATAATCCTATCTAAGTATGGCTTAAACACTTGATTCATTAAATCCATAAAGAGTTACAGGTGCATTCTTCAACCTAAATAGCATAACCAAAAAATTATAATGCCCATATTTAGTGCAAAAATCAGTCTTTGGTAGAGAGTCCTTAATCTTCAACTGATGATACTCAAACATCAAATCTATCTTAGAAAAATACTTTACAACTTATAACTAGTCAAACGAGTCATCAATCTTAGGCAGACAATACCTTTTCTTTGTAATCACTTTATTCATCTGCCTATAATCTATACACAACCTCATGGACCAATACTTCTTTTTCATAAAAAGCACTGGTACTCCCCAAGGTGAAACATTAGGCTTAATAAAACCTTTATTTGATAAATCCTACAGTTGCACCATCAATTACGCAAGCTTAGTAGGTGCCATGGTGGATCTAGAAATTTTTTTTTTAGGGATCAACATATAAAAAATAAATAATAAAGTATTATATAAAAGGTTAAAATATAATATTGATTTCTTATAATTAGACTCCTACATTTGCCACTGGCAAGTATCATCTTGTAAGGTGGCATAAATATGGGATTTCTTCCAAACGCAAGGTCAATGATAAACTCAATTCGCCTCTCAGGTGATAGCCCAAGCAAATCCTTAGAGGAAAACTCCTTAAACTTTCTTAATATAGGAATATCATCTATATTAAGTTCCTTAACTCCTACCTCTATAATAAACACCAAGTTTCTTTAGCACCCTTCAAACAAATATATTTACTTCTACCCTTTTATCTCTTGAAATGACAACTCCTCTTACGCCTAATAATCCGTTAGAGTCCATGTTAAATTGGAATTAGGAGTTTAGATAGAATAGAAAGTTTAGTTGTGACACCCCTTACCCTTCTATAGTGTAGCTGAGTAAAATATGCCACACAGTATGCCAGAGCACCAAATCATATTTCCATTACAAGTTACCCTTTTTAAACTCATTTATCTACAATTTTGATTAATCTGAATTTTTTCGCAAATTTTAAAGAAAATCCGGCAGAGTGCCGGCTATAAATTGGAAAAACAGTTCTTCTGAACCTGTTTAAAAGATACTTCCAATAAAATTTTCAAATCCAAAACTCCATTATACACACATCTCAACTCAATCTCAAAATCTCAACACTATTTTCAAAAATTTTTTTTTTGTTCACATCATCACTTGAAGCACATTCATGAATATTTCTCAACATTTAATTTTTTCAACATAATATACAGAAAATTTCGATAACATGAAATTTCATATATTTACATTATCAAATAATTTCAAGAGTTTATAGTTACAATCCAAAACTAATACAAAATGCAAAAGACAAAATGCCACCCAAAGTCCTAATGTCCTACCAAGTGCACTGCAGATGAGAGGTGACTCTGGACTCGATGTCGACTCGAAAGTTCACCCGGTCTGATGTCTGCTAGGCTCCCCAGCTATGTCTCCAGTACCTGCGCGTGGCAAAAGCGACGCGCTAAGCAATTCTGCTTAGTGGTGACAATATAAAATAAAATAACTAAAATAAAGTAAATATGTAGAATGTATGTTTACATCTTTGGTAGACTTAATTTTTGATATTTATTACAGTATTATTCTATTAAAATTTGATAAGATTTATTATCATTGCCCGAGTAACCCATACTAATCGACTAGACTGGATAAATGGGTAAACTGGTACTGTGTACTAAGATCCTCGGACCATCACACCATCAGTCACATTGTGTTTCCCGGTGTGTAACAGAATAGCTAATAAGCTGTAATAATTATCAGGGATAAAACCCGAGTATAACAACTCAATCAACATAGCCAAAGGCTATTATGTTACAGAATGGCACGTGAGGCCATAAAAAAGAGAATGGCATGAAGCTATATGCAGTACTATTAACAGAACTCTATTGGCGTGCCAACCTATCCAAACCAATCTTGCTAGATGTACTAGGGCATGTTACACTCTTAAATTATACAATTCTTGAAATTCAAGTTTAGGTGTTACTATTCAATTCATTAGTCAATAAAAATGTTGACTTTTACATGGACAATAGGTACATTGGTTTTAATACTCCCAACATACCACATTTTGCATTCTAAAATTGTTGGTATTGGTTGCCAATACCATTTCTAAGCTTAATGTTAATTGTTCAAAATTTTCAGATTTCAAGCTTTGTGTTTACTGTTCCATTAGTCATTTTTGCAGTGGGAATTTGGCAAAGTGGTCAACATGAAAGTTGTTTCTTATTTTGTCTAGTTACATTTCTTTTCTTGAATCACTCCATTTGGAGTTTTGTAGCTCAAGTTATGGCCCAAAAACTACAACTGGCCAAATTACAAATTTTCCAAATTTTCTGGACTGACCAAATCTACAGTATTTTGAGCAGTGATTGCAGGTCACTTTTTGAATATGTTATGATCATAATTTAGGTTAAGTTTCTTCATAAAAGTTGTAGGTCTATATTTCAGCTTGTTGCTGATAAAATTTTAGATCAATTGGACCTTTCTACACTGAGTTATGGCCAAATGACTAAACACTGTTCATTTAGTCATTTTGCCTAGGCAGAATACAGATCACTCGGATTAGGACAATCTTTAGGTCAATTTGTTTTGGTTTTATGGGCATGGTTTCTTCACCAAAGTTGTGCCATTATGTGTTTAGTTTTATGTCCAATTGGGCTTGCACCAATTATTACTGCCCAAACCAACTAGACTCATGCCCAGTCCTACAGGTCATCAAGGGCAGCCACACTAACCTCAATTCCCACTACACAGACCACTTCATTTCTTGTTTACACATAACCAAATGGTCACTAATTGACTATTAAAACTTACTTTTACCATTACATGATCAAAGTCTCCATTTCATACCCAAACCCTAACCCTAACATCTCAAATCATGCATTTAACTTGCATTTCACCATTTCACTTAAGGGACTAATGTTAAGGCAGCCATACTACCATTTCTAGTTCCATGAAATCCTCAAAACCTTACCACATCCAAGGCTGCCAAAAATGTGAGATGGGCATACACATGTTATTTGTTAAATTTCTTTGTAATTTTACACTCAATCATACTCCTTCAACATGAATTTAAAGAGAAAAACAAGTTTAAGTCACTAACCTTTAGTGGAGCTAATCTCAAACTTGTAAGAACTCTTCTTTAACACTTCTTTTTGCTCCCAAAAGATTCACCAAGATGAAAGAGCAAGCTTTTGTGTTAACACCTAGGGTTTTTGTTGGAAGAAAACTAGGGAAAGCAAGCTTTTGGTGAGCTTGGCTATGGAGGAGTGAGGGAGAGCTTTGGGACGTTTTTTGAAGAAGGGAGAGGCTGTTGGTTTGTTCCAGATTTCTGCCCTCTTTTTTTCATTATAATTGTCTTACTTTAATTTGATTGGCCATAGCATTTTTAATTACCTCATACTTACATAAGCATGAAGTAATAAATCCCATAATTTTCATTTTCTTTTCTTTCATTGCCTATTCATTTTTAAATAATTTTTCATCAATATTTTTTCATATTTTATGTCATATAATTCACTTACATAAATGGACAAGTTGGTAAAAAATCATCTCTGAAGACGAAATGACCAAAATGCCCTTCGTTTGGCTTAACGAGCCAAAATTGTCTGTACCGATGGAAAAATTTTTCGAAGCATTTTCTTGGCATTCTAATGCCATAGGAACCTCAATGACCTTTCTCTAGAGTCCCAAAAATTATTTTATAAATTTTTCCCCGGGTCTAGGGTTGTTAACGGCCTTCACCATCACTTCTCCTTCGGGTTACTCATCACAGGGGTTTCGGCTCATTTAACTTTAGTGTATTTCATTTCTATAAATTTTTCTTGATTTTTATGAGTATTATTTAGTTTCTTTATAACTTCCCACTTTAGTCTAATTATAATTTCAAACATTCTAGCTGGCCGGACCGACATTGGCCACCAGAACAGTAGACTGTACGGACTAGCTAAAGTGAGGATATTGCATTAGTATAACTTAAATTATAAAGTTTAATAAATGAAAGTCCTAAAAGGATTAGGTTTTAGTGGCTTACATATATGAGTAGTTTGGTTGACCATTATATCATAGAGAGCTCATAAAATAGAGAGGTGCACTGAATTCTATGAGTTTTGTTTGAGTAATTTTGAGGATGAAAAAAATAATTAGTGGTTGTCATTATTTTTCCTTAATAATGGATTTAATTGGTGGAGTACACTTACATCGAACCATTTGTGTTCTTTAATTTATGTGGGTGAGATTTTCATAACAACTGGTATAAGAGCTAGGTTCCTATGCCAAAGATGGTGAGCACAAAACTTAAGGTAGAGCCATTTAATGAAAAAAATAATTTTAGTTTGTGGTAAAGTATCATGAAGGATGTCCTTGTGCAATAAAGATTAATAAAAGTATTGAATGAGAAGCAACCGACGACCATGAAAGATGATGATTGGGAGGAACTCCAACAAAGGGCAGTTAGTATGATTTGATTGACATTAACCCTTAATGTGAAGTATAATGTTTTGGAAGAGACTTCACCAATTGTTTTGTGAAAAAAATTGAAGAGCCTGTATATGTCAAAGTCACTCACAAATCACTTATGCCTCACAAATCACTTATGCCTGAAGGAGGAGTTGTACCAACTCAAAATAGAGATAGGTAATGATGTGAGGGATCATCTTAATGTTTTTAATAAATTCATTACACAATTGATTAGTGTTAGTGTGAAGGAAGATGATGAAAATAAAGCACTCTTGTTTATAACTTCTCTTTCACAATCTTATAAAAGCTTAGTGACAGCCTTAATAGTTGGAAGGAGAATTTGAAGGTGAAGAAGGTTACCGCAGTTATCTTCGATGATGAGAAGTTCAAAAAAATAGGTAGTAGCAATTAAGGTGGAGCTTTTATCACTGGTTCTAGTCGTGGAAGAAACAATCCACATGAAAATAATTAGAGAAGAAATAGTAGATCGAGTTTGAGATCATGAGTATACTGTTGCAAGGTATTTTGCGGTCGCCTGGACGAGCACTTACCGAAGTTTGTAAGTGAGGAGTCGCCACTTTAATTTTGAGGGAAATTAAAGAAAACCATTTATGAAAATAAATTAAAATGAAACCACTTAGAAAAAAAACAGAGATTCTAGGTTCGGGGTCCGTAAACGGGTGGGGAAGGTGTTAGGCACCCCACCTCGTCCCTCAATGAGGGTAAGTAGATTTAACCTTATGCTCTTTATAAATTAAAATCGATAGTTAGCGGGGTTAGAATGATGATGTTAATCCCTTTGATAGAAGGGAATATTTGATTTTTCACTATTTCAGGTTACCCAGATACATAAGTACATGAGGCAGCCCTTAGTGAGTTGATGTTGCGTAGCGATTTTGGTTTGGAGGATTGCTTTGCGTATTGTGTTATTTTAGTTTGGATTTGAGAGGATCCGAGTAAAAGCCTCTCCCGATCTCTAGGAGTAGTCTGTTTAAAGTTTGATTGAGGAATCTCGGATAAGAACTCTCCTCCGATCTTCGCATATTTGAAATTTGATTTGAGAATCGGATGAGAACTCTCCTCCGATCTCTTTTAATATTTATGAAAAAAATTTTAATTGAGAATCGGATAAGAACTCTCCTCCGATCTCTTTAAGTATTTATTAAAATTTTGATTGAGAATCGGATAAGAACTCTCTTCCGATCTCTTTAAGTATGCAATTTTAGAGTTTTAATGAAGGATCTCGGATAAGAACTCTCCTCCGATCTCCTGTTTTTGTTCAAATGAGGATCGAGTAAGAACTCTCCCCCGACCTCTTAAAATTTAATTACAATCGTATATTGTAAGAACCTTAAACTAAGGGTTCTGATATTCGACGAAGCTGAGAACCCGAATCAGGCTTCTCTTGACCCATTGATACCTTATAACTAGGGAAGGGATACCAGACTGAATTTTACCGATCTCCTATGTGATCGCCTTACCAGTACCTTTTAACAGGCAATATTCAATCTCTTTCATTTACCAGTCTGGTATCCGATCTTACTTCGGTTCCCCACTATACCCAATTATTTTCTGAGCTAGTTTAGTGGTTTGACTTCATAATTTCCTCTAACTTATTGTCCAAACTTTTGTTATTTTGAAGAAACTCTCATGTTAAGATACAGCTACCATCATTTTATCAAACTACCTATACATTACCCGTAACCAGAACACCTACATTAGGAGATAATAAAGACCAAGAACAAATAAATAACATGAACTGATGTATCAAAAGATAAACTCAAAAGAATAACCACCTACGTGGGGCCTTCTAACATAAGATAAACTTAACGAAAATTACGAGCATGAAAAAAAAGAAAATAAAGACAAACACTGGATAGGGCAACGGTTCAGACACTCATCTGTAGGGAGTTGAACCTATTGAACTAACTATGGAGTCATGAATGTTGTAGAGTTGCGTGCTAATAGTCTGGGGACTAATGTTTTCCTTGAAATGAAGAATACCAAGTTAGAATGTAGTTGAGCCGGAATGACAATAACCAAGTTTGAATGAGATTGAGCTCGGAAAATAAAAGTGGATATAAAAGTGAAGAAAACAGAACTAAAACTAAGAGAGGGTATCGCAGAGCAATGAACAAACTGAAAATCAAGAGTTCCAGTGTCCAACACTCCTTCAAAGAAAATACTTTAGAAAACTAGTTTCTGAAGTTTTTCTAGCTTAAAAATAGCAGAGTAGCAAAACTGAATCAATTTTCAGAGCCTTTCTACTATAATCACCACCCGTTTTTTGTTCCTCCACCCCCCTCTTAACAGTATTGCATGCAGGTATTTATAGGGAACGGGTGCTCCCAATGAAGGGTCAGGATTTCCTTTGAGGGAGATGGAAGGTTCAGATTTTAAAGGACGTGATCTGATGCCTGAGAATTGAAGAGAATCAAAATGGACGGCTGAGCTCTTATTCAGAATATTTGTCCTTTCTCCTTTCTAATCCAACGATTCCAAACTTTCTTATCAAGGGAGATTCGAGGGCTGGGAATAAAAGGCGTCGGTCTTGTCGCCCTCTCTTTGATCCAAGGGCTCCAGACTCGTCCTTATAAGTTAGATCAACAGTGGAGATCGAGATGTACAGGATCACATGACATGTCCCGCACTGCCGAATGTGAGCGATTCTGCAGATGAGGCGTGCGGTGGAGATTTGATCTCGTCTACAATGCTTTAACTACCTCAGCTCTGATTATGATGACAGTTATTGAAAGTTGTCTCATCCTCTTCTTGCTTTCCAATCTCTCATCCCTTTCGATCTTTCCATCATGGCCTTTTTCCAATCTCTCATGTCAGGCCCCTCTCCCGATCTCTCCCATTCCAGCTCCTTCTCCTCTATCCGGGCTGATCCAGTCAAAGCATTTATTACTTCGGTTACCGAGGCACCCGCTTCGATTTTCGCTAGTAATAAATGCTTAGACCCTTCCTATATATATATATATATATATATATATATATATATATATATATATATATATATATATATATATGCCTTCGATCAGGGATTTCTCCCACATTCCATTCCTTCCTATTTCCATCCCTTTCTTCTTCTGTTCTAATTTTCCGGTAACATTATGACCACGGTGACTGCTTTTGATCTTTTTCCGGCTATTTTCTCTGCTTTCCGACTGAAGATTTACGATCCCGATGATCGGAAAATCATGATAACCATTTTTGATGACAGTGAGAAAACTGGACTAATTTACCGATTAAGATAAAAAATATTGATCATACCGATCTCGGGTCGATCTACCGATATAATCGGTGAGCCGATTTCGGGCGAGAAGACTGCTAATTTCCCTCTTAACATCGGTGACTGCCCTTTGAAGTTCATTTGGCTCCTCACCACATCGGGCGTCCCGACTGCAGCTCGGTTCTGGTCAATGACATAGACGATGACTCCTCATCCTCATGAGAGTCATAGTCACCCCATCTGAGCTGTACATCTATCCGCCGCCTATGTCTGGCTTTCTGATCAGACACATCTTTTGATTCAGCCATGAGACTAGGCTTTGACATAGGTCCTTACTAGGTAGAATGTACTGCCGATCTCTAGAGATCGCCCAAATAATGTAATCTGATCTTTAAAGGATGTAATCCGATCTCTTGAGATCGCCCAAATGATGTAATCTGCTCTGTAATCCGATTTTTTGAGATCGCCCAAATGATGTAATATGTTCTTTTGGAAATAAAATTTTATTTTGACAATTATCATTTATTATTATTGCATTAATTACTTTTCGATCTCTAATGTGCATATCCGATCTGATTCCTAACTAAATAGCCCTTGACCGATCTATGATTCTGAACATCTACCTTAATTTGCCGATCTTTAACTAGCCGATCTCCCTTTATTCATTTAATGAGCTTCGGGAATATTCTTGCGACGTGTCAGAAAAGCTGGCAAATTTCGCTAACCGATGCATCGCTTGGGATACCGTGAGCATTGAATGCTCAGACGGGTATAAATAAGGGAAGGCTCAGCCAGTTGCTCCCTTATGTCATTTTCAGCACCTTGCGAGTAATTCCAAAATTCTCTCGTTCCTTCAAGTTCTTCCGACACCGATCACGCTCCGGTAAGGATTTTGATCTTTCTCTTAGTTAAAATTTTCTCTTTTCTTTGAAAATGAGTAGCGCCGAGGGTCAGAGAGCGGCGAGCCCCCCTTCCGTTCATGTCTCGTGGTCGTCAGATGAGGTTGAAGTGGTTGGACCAAGTGGGCGATTTGATCCTCCCATGACCTCCATTTCAGCTCGTGGTCAAGCGGGACCCTCAAGACGAACGCATCCCTCAGGGAGAGAAAACCTTCTCGTGGATGGAGCTGCCATCAATCCTTTAGGAAGCCGATCTGCAAACGTTTAGCTAAGAATATAACCTTCGGACCGATTCATACGAACTTATCAGGTGTCATGGCGACCTCCGAGCCGATCATTTCTTCAAAGAAAATGATATGATCATGGTATACGAAGAGCAATTAAAAGCCGGGCTACGGTTTCCTCTTGATGACTTCTTCAAGGAAGTTTTGAAATTCCACCAAGTATGTATAGCCCAAGTACATCCGAACTCGTGGCGGATCCTGGTAGCCTTCAGAGGCCTCTGCCGAGCTAAGGGACTCAGTCCTACAGCGAAGGTGTTCGCTTAGCTACATAGGCTAACTCGTCGAAAGGACGACGAGTACTGGTTCTTTCAGGCGAAACCGCATTGTGGGCTCTTTACCGATCTACCCTCCTCACTGAAAAATTGGAAGAATCGCTTCTTTATCATGAGGAGTAAGATTCTGAATGGTTTTGAGGGTTTCTCGCGTAGCTGGATGCATATGGGCCCATCACTTTTGAAGCACATCGCCCTGAGTAGGGAAGAGGGTGCAATGGTGATGGAGTTAAAGGATCAAGTGGCCAATCAGAAGTTCTCCTGTCTAGATGCGGTGACGGCTGAACTGCATCATTGGATGATGCGGCTGGTTACCGGGGAAGAACGCGGGCTTTAGCTCTCTGACCTCGGCTTCGGTACTTTCTATATCTCTGATCTCTGAGCCTTAGCGAACTCACTGACTTTTTCTTTGTGCAGGTATGGCGAGCGGCGAGGCTTCCAAAGAGAGTTGAAAGCGGAAGAGAGAGGTCTCTAGGAAAGTGCGGGAGATGAAGCACGCCGAGGCCTCTCAGACGCTAAGGCACGATCCGGGAGAGATGCAGGGAGGCTCGTCCCGCCCCTCGGGACCGCCGATCCCTGAAGTAGAAGTAGTTCGGTCTCCTTCCCGATAAGAAGAACCGCCACCTCCAACGGTTGTTTCGAGTGCGGAAGGGGGTCCTTCCCAACATCATACAATAACCCTTTCCCACGGTGCTCAAGTCCTGATTCACTCCCTGGAGAAGAACCGAACTGTTCGAGAGAATCCGGGTTTGGCTAAGGTTTTGGGGGCCTCCATCTGCCTTCAGGAGGATCGGAATAGGCTAACCCCGAACAGTCTTGATGATATCCTGACCCAGACTATGAGCCTGAGCGTGGAGAGTTTGGTGAACCAACATATCATCTGGGAAAAGGCTCATCATTTAAAGCAAGAGATCCAAAAGGTGGGTTAGGAAGCGGCTTCCGCTCGAGCTCAACTTTCATCCGCCCGGGAATATATAGCTGAAATTGAGGGGCGGATGAAATCCTATGAGGATAGATTGGTCGAGCAGGCTCATGCCCTTGAAGAAGCTCGGGCGCTCCGAGCTGCTGACGTCGCTCGCCTCACTGACAAACTCAAAGCAAAAGAAGAAGAGGCAGTGACGAGGGAGGCGGGTGCTTATGTGAACGCCCATGGGGACCTTTTGGCCGAGCTCAAGAAGCATTATCCCGAGGAGGACTTTTCCTGGATGGTGGACCTGGCTCCCTAAGACGAGGAGGATAGTGAGGAGGAGCTGAGGGTGATAGAGAGGGTGATCAAAATGTAGAACAGGCTAGGGGTGATCCTCCAGCCGAATGACTTGTATATATTCTTATTTTGAAATGAAGTTCTTTCTTTTGTCCAATGACTTGATGAGATCGGAAAGTATCTAAGTTGTATAAGCGCCTGATTATCTGAATATATTAGAACAATTTGAAAGCGATTATTAATCTAGGTATAAGAGGTCGGAAAAACTTTGTAAGCATGAGATCGGCTGAGAACAGACGCCGAATGGGACTTGATTAAAATTGGAAACCCGATTTGAACACGTAAGATCGGAAGCATCATTAAACTGGATTAAAACCTTAACTTTATTGAACGATTATCCACAAAATTTTAAAAGAGAGATCGAAAATAAAACTGGATGGCACGAAGACCTAATGTTGGTTTGATTTCGTTTGACAAGAGATCGGAAATGTGATTAACTGGCCAAGAGACTTAATAATTGGTTCAAGAGATCGGTAAGGATTTGAGTGATACAGAAACTTGGTATTGGTTCAGTTTCTTTGGAGAGAGATCGGAAATGTGATCGACTGGCAAGGAGACTTGGTGTCGGTTTAGATCCCTATGAAGAGAGACCGGAAATGAATGGAGACTTGGTGATAGGGATCGATTTCAAAGTTTATTGATTTCGGGGATCGACCAAAATATGGTGTCGACATATACCTTAAAGATAGAAAATGCTACTATTATTATGAGAAGGGCCACATTCAATGCCATTTTATGGAAGATGAAACAACATATTGCAGAGTTTAAATAATTCATTACAAGATAAGTGGTTAATGGATTTTGCTTGCCCATTTGATGTATGCTCAAAGAAGAATTAAGTGGTTTGATATAATTGAAGAAAAGAAAAGAGAGAAATTGAAACTAGCCAATGGAAACAAAATGGAAGTCAAAGGTATTGGTAGAGTGAAAATCAAGCTGCATAGTGATCGTGCAAAATTGTTTGATAAAGTGAGGTATATTTCTAAATTAGAAAGGAACTTAATTTCCTGGGGTAAATTGGATTCTTTAGGTTATGAGTGTTCAATTCATGGTGGAGTCATGGAGTTTGCCAAAGTGCTCTTGTGATCATGAACGGTGAAATTTTTGATGCAAAGAATCCCTATAAATTAGAAGGAAGCACATTGATAAGAAGAAAATAAGACGTAACATCAATAATTAAGAGTATAAAAAAGTACCTAAAAGAAAATTAACTTTTGCAGTAGTGTTAAAGACTAAGGAGGTATTTGGTTCAGCTGTTTAATATAGTTGATAGCAAATAGGCATTCAAACAGCTGAAACCAAGTGTTTGGTAAACATTTAAAATATTAACTGATAGCTAGTATAAAACTGATAGGATACCAAATTGTAGCATTTTGTATCAACTATAAAATTGGAGTTGAGCTGCTATATATTTATATAATTATTTGACAAAAATAGCCCTCTTTGTTTTACGTATCTTTGCTCCATAAATTTGGAAAAAGTGGCTTGGAAATCATAAATTTTATAGACAAGTTTATGAGCAATTTTAAGTTTGCTGGAGCATTTTACTTCTTTAATATAAACTTATATTATACTATTTAATTATGTAAAAATAATTTTTATGCAGGTAGTGATTATTACTCATTAGGAATATCAAATCTTGTAATTTAATATTGACAAACAATGATAAAATAATATAATAAATAATATAATAAATCAATAATTATATATTTATTTAATAAAAAATAAAAAATATGATATATTAAATAAATAATTATATTATTTATTTTAATAAAAAATAAATTATATGATATATATATATCATTATTAGTAATTTTATATATCAACAATAACGGTTAAACAAAATTTTATCAAATACTTAATATAAATCATTGACTATCAGCTAGCAGTAAAATTATCAGTTCTTAACTACACCCAACAGTTAAACCAAACAAACCCTAATTCAATTTGACTTGGAGATGAAGATTGTTAGAGTCCAAGTTAAATTAGAATTAGAAGATTAGATAAAATAGAAAATTTAGTAAAATTTAAATTATAAAGTTTAATAATTAGAAGTCCTAAAAGGATTAGATTTTAATGGTCTATATATATGAGTAGTTGATTAACCAATATATCGTAGAAAGTTCATGAGTTTTGTTTGAGTTATTTTGAGGATAAGAAAAATAATTAGTGGTTATAATTATTTTTTCTTAATAGAAGATTTAATTAATGAAGTAGACTTATGTCAAATTACGTTAAATTTTATGTTATTTAATTTGTGTAAGTGAAATTTTCACAACATAATAAATTCAGCAATATATATGTACTTAGATTGTACAATTTATAATTGCCTTTTGCCATAGGCTAGTAATCTCAATTTTGCTCATGACACAAAAGTTTCAAGGAGGAATTCAATTGAGGAAAAATCAATGTGTGAAGGTGCAAGGGTTGAGAAACATAATTTTATAAGCGTAGAAACAATCCAAACAGTTAATTGATATATACCCATGAAAAAGCCAATTTCTCTTTATATACTTAAAATTTTATTATGGATTAAGATCTAGTTAGGTCAGATTTTATTGGTATATATCAAAATGTAATGAATGAAAGTTTCATATTCATAAACTTATTCTTTTTGCCATTGACCCGCACTACAAACATTTTTGTTATCTTTAATTAGTTATTTTTAAGGCCAAATGCATAATTTTCCCCTCAAACATTTTGAGTTTAATATATATGTACTTTTATTAGAATATATTCCGCAGAGGTAAATCTTTGCCTGCTAGGCAAGAGAATAGCAAGTTGCAAATTCAGATACATCCCTAAACTATTATTCTTTTCAACAATTGAACACAGATTTCCTTGGCTAGGACTACCCATTTAAGCATAGGGAGGGATGGAGCCATGCTTGGACAAGGGGGGCACTGGATCCCACTAAATTTTTAAAATTTTTTAGGAGTATAATAATAGTTTTTCAAAAAAATTAGTATTTATTATATTATTATATAAATTTTATGGGGGTAGTGGCCCTGCAAAATTTTAATAAGTATTTAAAAATTTGTTAGGGGTATAGATATAATGGTAATTTTGCAAAAATTAATATTTTTTTTTACAAATTTCTATCAAATTTTGATGGGGCATTGGCCCCAATATTTTAAAAATTTGTAGGCTTTATTAGTAATTTTATAAAGAAAAACTCTAATTTTTTTTTTACAACCCTTTTGAAAGAATGATACAATAGTGAAATGCAAATTCTTTTTCCAAAAAAAAATTTAAAACATCATTGTCTTTTGGTTTCTTATTCTCCATCAATTATAATTTACGGTAATTACTAGCTTCTTTTTTTTTGGAATTTAAATTATTAATAAGATTATAAAATGGAAGTTTAACAACACATTTCCCTTATTATTTTTTCATCAATTTGGAATTTAGTGACTTTCTTCTCATAATCTCATTGTTATTATTGAAACTCTCCCTAGTTATAATTTTATTATACTCAAATTATATATATAAAAAAATCTTTCATAAAATAAAATTATATCATTTATTTTATTTAATCTATAATTTTAATTAAATTTATTTTTCATGATTACTTTAAAAAAATTAAAATTCAAGACAAATTGGACAAGTTTTTAAATTTTAAGCCATCAATATATTGTAAGTTAAATAAATGCTAATATTAAGTATTCATTATATTTTAATTAAAACAATTTCTTTTAATTTTTATCAAGTTAATTTTATTTTTTTTAAAAATATATTTCATTATATATATATATATATATATATATATATATATATTATTTTTACAAATTACATATTCAATTGGACCCTAAATAGAATTTCCGGCTCCATCACTGTTTAAATATATTCATTAACATGTCAAAATTACATAAATGGGGTCATTTTGGTGTTGAATATGTTTTAAGAACAATTTACCAAAACCCAAATGACATAAGAAGCCTAAGAAAAAATTCCAAGAACTAGATCAAATAATTAAAACTAGAATCCTATCAATCCCAATAACTTCGAAATCCAAACCGAAATTAGAAATAAAAAACAAAACTAGTGAAAACCAAGCCTAAAAATAAACCGAGTTGGAATTAATTAATATCAATAATACCGATAACTTCAATTAAATATGCTTGCTGGAAAAAAAAAAAAAATTCTCACAATCAAAAGGTAAAGGAAGCATTAGCAATAACACCACCACTACCACAAGAATTCATAACCTAGTGGCCTTCTTATCAAAGAACAAATCGTCAGCCTTCCTTATAACCCCATGCACTACTACAACCACCAATACGATCAATAGCAAGACTAGAACATTCACAGTCATATAGATCAGCAACAAGAACACTATCGTTTGCACTCTGCACTCAATACGATTAACTCCACCTGACCACTTGTCCAACTAAAAACCACCAATGGTCATTGCTTAGGACGTACAAGAACAGTCATGCAGCCATCATCACTATAAACACATCAGGTTTGCGTTCGTCCTTGAGTGTTTCAAGACAACAAATTCTTCACAGTGGCAAACAAGAAACATGAATTGTAGTGGGATGGCATTTGTTTGTTTTTTCAAATAATGGATTTTGTCGGAGATTTTTCCCATATTGCAAAACTTAAGATTTTATAAAATCTAAACAAATTTATAAGAAATAAGGAATGAATTCAGAACAAGTGATTGAATAAGTGATTAGGCAATAAGAAAAATAGAAAAATAATTGAGAAAGATGGCGAAGATGTTATAAGCGTGTGTGCTTGAGCAAGACTGTTTCTCTAATTTATACGAAGCAATTCTTGATCACTTGCTGTAATTCACATGTTTACGTGCACGGTGTTAACTAGGCAAATTTATATCAAATGTTATAAATTAATAATTTGTGGGAGTAATAGTTTGTGCAATAATTAGCTTTAGCTTAGCGTAATAAAATCGTCTTTAAGACTATATATTTTGAGTCTCAAATGGAACTAATTATAATATAAAAAAAAAGTGTAATTAATTAAATTCAAAAGTTTTCAAGTGAAATTATGCATTTAGTCTTAAATTATCCTTGAAAAGTTGGGCTAACCTAAGAATAGCATAAGGTTTAGTTCAATTTTTATTCTCTTCGCATCTAAAATATGTAACTTAGAAAGGCTATCCATCCCAAGTGCGCAAAATGGGCCTAAAACTTACAAATTTCAATATTTTATTGACCCTAAATTCATCTTGTTGATGGACTATTTCTATAGGAAAAAATTAAATACTTTAAATAGTTTTGTGAGGTAGAAGAATTTTATAAAATATCATTTATAATTTTTTCATATTATTAATTTTAATTAAAATTCAAATTCGAGATCTCATAGTTTAAAAAATACTCAAATATTATTAAATTAATTATCTGTTTGGCATTGCATTTAAATGTCTAAAACTATTTTTCTAAATAAAAATATCATTTTGATGCCGTTAAAAAAAGTAATTTTAAAAAAATTATTTTGTTATATTAATATTTTAATGACTAAAACTTATTAAATTTAATTTTAAATTATGTTTTAATACTTTTTAATTAGTATATCCATAAAAATGATTTTTTCAATAATAATTCTAACAATAATACCAAATAAACCCTAAAACGGACTAGTATTGATAGTGCTTATTATATTCAAGAGAGGATTACTGCTTTCAAATCAATAAATTACATTTATATTTGTTCTTGGATAAAGTGTTGCTACATGCATATGCTCCAAATCCGTTAGATATCATTAAAACACAATCAATAACTTATGATGTAAATTTGATAAAGCATGTAAAATTTAACATCTATTAGATAAGTAATTGAATTTTATTTTATAGTTTCTTAAAGGTTTATATATTATAATTTATGTCAAAATAAAAAAAAAATCAAAACATAACATGCTTTTAATTAAATTATCAACTTTTTATTTTCTGGCAATAAATCTAAATCCTAATGTATATGTATTGCAGTTTAAAAAATAATTATATTTCTCAATAGATTAAAACACATGAAATTTCTTGATTGGTTAAATTATTTTTTAAGAAAAACAATTAAAAATATTTTCTAAATTTGAAAGATTAGTAAGCAAAATAGCTTAAGTAATTTCTACAACAGTAAAAAAAAGTACTGTTAACAATGGATTTATGGATCAAAGGATATGTAAATTCATCATTAAAAGTAGTATTATTTTTTTTATAGTATAAAATTAAAAAAATATAAATCAAATAACAAAAAACTTAAAAAAGGTACAACTATTTAAGACTCTTATTTAGTGTAAATGAACTTGCATGCGCATGAGTTCTTAGCAATAGCAGAGTTACACGTACAAGCTTCAATCAATGGAAGTAAAAAATATATTTTGTATTTTTGATAAAATATTTACTCATATAAACAAACAAATAAATATATAACTTTCAATAAGGATGATTACGTGAAACAACTAATTTTTTTTTAAAAAAAGTTTTCATATTATAATTTCAATTTTATTAAACTTTTTTTAATTAATTTATCTATAAAAATATTCCAAACTTTAACTCGATATAAGTGTAGTAGAATATACTTCAAGGTATGTGCAAGTATGAAGACATAATGTTTTTTACTGAATGTCTTATTAATCTATTTGTTTATTGTTTTTTATAATAAAAACATAAATAATACTTTTTACCTTACCTCTCACATAAAAGCTAATAGAATGTTTAGAATACACTTTTTGTGTTTATATGAAAATATTTTTTATGAGAATATTTTTTATTATTTAATTGTAATATTAAATAATAATATATTTCTATATCATATATCAATATTTTTATATTTTAATAAGATTATTAAAATTTAAAAAATTTAAAATTATTTAATTTTTTCTTTAATTAAAAAAATATTTTATATTAACCCATTCTCTTGAGTGCCTTAAAAATAAATGAGCCTAACACCTTAATAATTAGTAAATTTAGGAGAAAATTAAATTTCAGTTGCAATTGATTAAATTGTAGTGGAAAATAAAAGAATATATATATTAAATTCTAGTGAGGCAGTTGCCTCCACTAAAAAAAATCTTGTGCATACTCAATCATTTCACAATTAATTTTTTATTCAATAATCAATGAAGAAAAATAAGTCATTAAAAAAAAGAACAAAATGAAAATGGAAAGATGGTTAGACCCTTTTTCTGGGTAAATTATGAAAAGCCTCTTAATATTTGTTAAAATTCACTTTTTAAGTACCTACTTTCTAAAAATTGAACTAAATGTAGCTCTAAACTTTTTAATTTTATAACTCTTTAGTTTATGTTATTAAAATATTATATACTTAGTTTTATCCTTAAAATTTCACTATAAATAACATTTTAGCACTCAAATTTTCAAATGAAATTAAAATTTTCATCTCTAAAAAATAAAATAAGAGAGGCTAAAATATTATTTTTTTTGATAAATGAATGAATAAAATGCTATTTCACTAAAAAGGTAAGGAATTAAAGTATATTGAAAGAAATAAAATATATGTGTTGCTAAGTTAAAAAACATGATTGAATTCACATTCTAAAACAATAAAAGAAAATATAAATTTTATTAAATAGCAAATGTTTTTGTAATTTTAAATGAGGCAAAATCTTCAAAATTCACAAGTATAGTGCAAGCTTTTTGGCAAATACTCTACAAGAATGTTTTTGGTTGGTGGGAAAATAGTCGGTCTAATAAAAAATTAATATAGCACACAAAAATGATGTTCTATCAACCAAGACTAATTAATATAAGGTTGATGAAACCTTTCATGTAATGATGGTTCAGTTACTTGATAAAACTCTTTTCCGATTCATCCCTCTTATTTTGAGCTAGACATTACATCTCTCAAGTCCCATCTAACAACTTTTTTATACTTAACTACCAAGTTTGACCACAAATTTCCTTATCATATAGGTGCTTTGATGGCCCTACAAAGTTGTAAGATTCTTTCTTTCTTTCTTTTTTAATTACTTTATTTTGTTTGCCAACTAAAAAGATATGAAATTGATTGAGATGAAAAAAATAACACAAAGTTGGTTTGCTCCAAAGAATTAAAGGTAAAAGAATCATCATGGAGCATTTTTTGGGCAAGAATATGCGCTACATTATTACAAAATCTAGGGACATAAGTGAAATCAATAACATTAATATGATTTGCAAGTCTAGGAAAAAATCCCAGAAAGATCTCTAAGAATTGCTCCCTTTTTCGCTCCCAAAATCACCAGTTGCGCATCACTTTCATTGCATATGGATTCAAAGGCTTGATTTGCTGCTAGTAAAATAGCTTTCCGACAAGCTAATGATTCCAAAGCTAACGGATTAGACATGCCATGAATTTGTTTGAAATACCAACCAACCAATGACTAGTAGAATTATAGGCTATAGCTGCAACTGCTCTCCTTTGCTATTAAGTGTGAATAATAGCATGAAAATTGATTTTCAACTTAGGTGAATGAGAAGGAATCCAAGCACTAGGTTGAGGAGAAGCTAGAGATGAAGGAAGACCTGTTTGCTTATTACAATCAAGAAATTCTTGGAGAGCATTGGTAGCATTGGATATAACCTCTTGAAAAGGCCAATCCACATCTTCAAAAATTAAAGCATTGCAACTTTTTCAAATGTACCACAACACATAGACAAGAGGTTGCACTAGATAATTACGATCCTTATGTTGCTGAATCGCATCATAAATTCCATTTCCAAAGATAAGAGATTGGTATTATGCAACAAAAGACAATGTACCTGCAAAGGAGAGTGTAACCAAACTGCCACTAGTTTAGGACAATGGAAGAACAGATGCGGAAGAGTTTCAATGACTCTACAAGCTTTGCACTCTTGACTAATCTCTGGAATCCTGCGATGTAATAAATCCCTATAAGGAGCTCCCTCTTGGACTATTTTCCATAAAAAAAATAGAGAGAGTGTTAGGAAGATTAATTTTCCATAGTTTTCTCTGAAAGGAATTAGTAGTTAGGAGAACTTGACTAGTTGGATTTGATGTAAAACTTGTAGGCTGCAAAGAATGAGAAGTACGGGCAACTTGATATCTTGATTTGACATTATAATTACTGTTATAACAAGCACGCAAATCTAAGACACATAAACAAATCGCACAATCACATAGTATTGAAAAGAGAAGAAGAATAACACGGGATTTAACGTGGTTCAACCGTAAGGTCTATGTCCACGGGCAAAATAAGAGAAAAAAGTTTCACTATGATGAAAAGAGCAAGATACAATCAATCAGAACTCTCAAACCCTAACCCTAGTGTGTTTCTTGAATATCTCACAACTCTCTCACAAAGGGTAGAATATTACAATATTTATATTGGTCCATACCACGGGGCATTGCCCCCGCACCCCCAAGGATATTAATGGTGGGCTTCGAGCCCGGGCCAATACCACCACAGATCTCACTTTTTATCCTAATCAGGTCACAACGCGAAAAACTTTTGGGTCGGATTACAATTCGGGTCCATAAAAAAATATATCTAAAATTTAAGCCATAAATATAACAATTCTTCCCCTTGGCTTGAATTCCCTTTATCATCAACAAAATAACCACAAAAATACTATGTCTTGCCATATGCCCTCGCAAGGTCATTACTGAGCACTACAAACACCAACCAAGTCTAGGCAATTCCTAAACTTGCTGACTGGGACTCTCTTGGTCATCATATTTGTTGGATTATCATGTATAGAGACTTTATGCACAACTACAGCCCCCTGAGATACAATGTGTCTCGAATGAAGTGATATCTGACATCAATGTGCTTAGTTCGCTCATGGTACATCTAACTCTTTGTGAGATGTATTGCACTCTGGCTATCACAAAACACTGTTGCCTTGTTCTGTATCAGTCCAAGATCACCCACCAAACCTTGTAACCATAAAACTTCCTTTATTGCCTCTACTAAGGCCATATATTCAGCCTCTATAGTAGACAAAGCAATTGTAGCTTGCAATGTTTCCTTCCAACTGATAGCACTTCTAGAAAGAGTAAATAAATAACCTGTCAAAGATCTCCTCTTGTCTAAGTCCCCTGCAAAATCTGAATCCACATAGCCAACAACTGAATCACTCATCTTGGCCCTGTCAAATGTTAGACCAACATCTGTAGTACCCTTCAAATACCTTAAAATCCATTTCACTGCCTGCCAATGCTCTTTCCCAGGACATGCCATGTATCTACTCACAACACTAACTGCATGTGAAATGTCAGGTCGGGTGCATACCATAGCATACATGATGCTACCAATAGCACTCGAATAGGGAACACTAAACATGTGCTCCATCTCCTCATCTATTTTTGGTGACATGTCTGTAGATAACTTGAAATGGGCAGCAAATGGAATAGTCACAGTCTTAGCATTATTCATGTTGAAATGCTTAAGCACTTTCTCAACATAGGCCTATTGAGACAAGAAAAGCTTTCCAACGCTTCTATTCCTGGTAATTTCCATTCCCAATATCTTCTTTGTAGCACCTAAATCCTTCATCTCAAACTCATCACTCAACTTCTTTTTCAGAATGTTAATTTGTGACATGCTTTTAGCAGTAATAAGCATGTCATCCACATAAAACAGTAAATAAACAAAGGAATCATCTGAAAACTTCTTATGATACACACAACTATCATATGAACTACAATTAAAGCCATTACGAACCATGAATGTATCAAATCTTTTGTACCATTGCCTAGGAGACTGTTTCAGACCATATAATGATTTCTTAAGCAAGCAAACACGATTTTCCATACCTGGAATGACAAATCCCGTAGGCTGACTCATATAAATTTGCTCCTCTAACTCAATATACAAAAATGCTGTTTTCACATCTAGTTGCTCAAGCTCTAGATCATAAAGAGCAAACATAGCAAGTAAAACTCCGATAGAACTGTGCTTTAAAATTGGAGAAAACACTTCATTGAAGTCAATCCCCTCCCTCTGAGTAAAGCATTTTGCTACCAACCGTGCCTTATATCGAGGTGCTTCAACCCCTAGAGAGCCTTCCTTTTTCTTGAACACCCATTTGCAACCTACCACTTTTTGTCCCTTAGGCAATGTTACAAGCTCCCAATACTGATTCTTGTGAAGAGATTCAATTTCTTCACTCATAGCATCGACCCACTGATCTGCATCTAAACAAGAAATAGATTTTCCATAATTAATGGGTTCATGTACATCAACTGTCTCAGCAACTGACAAGGCAAACACAACTAGATCTGCATATGCATATCTCTGTGATGGTTTAATCTGTCTTCTCTCTCTACTAGTTGCAATGCTATATGGTTCCTGTTGTTATTGCTTAGGTGCATCCTCTTGTTGATCAGTATCTTGCACCTCATCCTTTGAATCACTAGACTGAACTGCTGAAGTATCAATATCAAGCTCTACTTGTTCTCTGACATCGTGATATGATTCTGCTATTGACTTCTCTCTCTGACTATCCAATGAAGCAGACTCATTAAATGTCACATCCCTGCTGATAATTAATCCTGGAGACTTTGGATCATTGCACCATAACCTGTAGCCTTTCACTCCAGATGCATACCCTAGAAATATGTATTTTCTTGCCCTCGGTTCAAGCTTACCATCTCTCACATGAGCATAAGTAGGGCAACCAAATATTCTCAGCTGAGAGTAATCAGCATGTGAACCGGACCAAATCTCAAAAGGAGTTTTGCACTCAATAGCTGTAGATGGAGATCTATTAACCAAGAAGAAGGTTGTATTAATTGTTTCAGCCCAGAAATCCTTTTGCAATCCTGAATGTGAGAGCTTGCTTCGTGCTTTGTCACAAAGCATTCTGTTCATGCATTCTGCAATACCATTCTATTGTGGTGTCCTTGTATAAGTGTGATGTCTCACTATACCTTCATTACTGCAGAAGCATTGAACTCATGATTGCAAAATTCCAACCCGTTATCAGTTCTAAGACGCTTGACCTTTTTTTTTGTCTACTTCTCAATCATTGTCTTCCATTTTACAAATATTGAAAATGCCTCATCTTTTATTTTCAGAAAATACACCCACACCATCCGAGAGTAATCATCAATCAAGGTCATGAAGTACCTGGCACCGCTCTTGGAAGGAATTCTGTTAGGACCCCATAGATCTAAGTGAATATAATCCATTGTTCCTCTGGTCTTGTGCACTGCCCTTTTATTGAACTTCACCTTGGTTTGTTTGCCAAACACACAGTGTTCACAAAAGTTCACAGATTCTGTTTTCTGCCCATCCAACAAATATCGCTTGCTTAACACAAATAATCCTCTTTCACTCATATGACCAAGACGCATATACCACAATTGAGTTTGATTCTAATTATTGCTTCCGGATGCTACTGCAGCTTCCTCAAATCAGATTGCTCAAGAAAATACAATCAAAAACCAAATCGCTTCTTCATGAGTACCATAGAGCCCTTACACACTTTGAAAACTCCATTCTCTATATGGTATCTGAATCCATGAGAGTCAAGTGTTCTAAGAGAAATCAGGTTCCTCTTTAGTCCTGGAACATGCCAACACTCTATAATTCTGACAACGCCATCAAACATTCTCAATCTAATTTTACTAATTCCTTCAACAGATAATGTACGATCATTGCCCAGAAACACCTTACCACTCATCTGTTTATAAGTAACAAACCAATTTCTGTATCGACACATGTTATAAGTAGCACCAGTATCAAGAATCCAGGAATTTTGTCTATGATCTGAACTCACAGATAAAATTTCTCCAACACTGTCATCACCATCAGAATCAATAAAACTATCAACCACATTCGCAGAACTTTCTGGTTATTTTCCCTTTTTATTTTTCAACTTGGGATAGTCTCTCTTATAGTGACCTTGCTCCCTGCACTCAAAACAGTTGGCCTTTTTCATTCTTGACTTAGATCTGGCCTTAGATTTCTTCCTGCTAGAAGAACCCTCCCTTGAATGTGTTCTTCCCTTGCTCACCAAACCTTCCCCCTCAAATTTTTCTCTATTATCTAGAAATTTCTTTTTCAACTCCTTCGATTTTAGAGAATTACTAACATCGTCTAGTGAAATAGTATCTTTCTCATACAACAGAGTATCAACAAAAGTTTCATAGGAGGATGGCAAAAAACATAACACAATAAGGGCCTGATTCTCACTATCAATCTCAATATCAATATTCTTCAGGTCCATAATGATTGAATTGAATTCATCCAGATGTTCTTTAATGGGCGTACCTTCGCTTATTTTCAGATTGTAAAGCCTTTTCTTTAGATACAGGCGGTTGGTCATTATCAGTTATGCTCATGTAGGATATTATAAGATATAGATGGTTGGCAGAGTACAACTCCTCTAATTTCTTCCATGCAGCAGATGCTGAGCTTTCACCAGCAATCTTGCATAGGACATTATCAGTTACGCTCATGAAAATCACACTCAAGGCTCTCTCCTTTAGATCAGCCTTTTCTGCGTCTTTCATACCTTCTAGATAGTTATCCTCGATTGCCTTCCATAGACCTTGTAGGATCAAGGAAGATTTAATTTTAATCTTCCACAGACTGAAACTTGATCCACCATCAAACTTCTCCATCTCATACTTCGTTGAAGACGACGCCATCAGTAAACCCTAGGTTTTGTGCACAAAACTCTAATACCAGTTTGTTATAACAAGCACACAAATCTAAGGCACACACACAAATCGCACAATCACACAGTATTGAAAAGAAAAAAAAGAATAACACAGGATTTAACGTGGTTCAATCATAAGGTCTACGTCTACGGGCAAGACAGGAGAAAAAAGTTCCACTATAATGAAAAGAGCAAGATACAATCAATCAGAACTCTCAAACCCTAACCCCAGTGTATTTTCCGAATATCTCATAACTCTCCCACAAAGGGTAGAATACACAATATTTATACTGGTCCATACTGCAGGGGCGTTGCCCCTGCACCCCCAAGGAAATTAGTGGTGGGCTTCGGGCCTAGGCCAATACCACCATAGATCTCACTTTTTATCCCAATCGAGTCGCAATGCGAAATTTTCAGGTAGGGTCACAATTCGGGTCCATGAAAAAATATATCCAAAATTCAAGCCATAAAAAATAACAATTACCTTCCCTACTATAATGCCAAAAATAATTGATCTTCCCCTCTAAATAAGGTAATAGGGATAGAGAGGATATTTTCCACTTCATTTGGTTGGAATTTCTCATTCAAAGTTTGAAATTTCCAAAAGCATTGTGTAGGGTGCATAAAATCCAAAACCCAATTGATTAAAGGGTTATTAGGGAATTTAATTTGTGGTTGTAAAGTGAAAGATTTTGGAACCTAACACTCATGCTTACATAGCATAGATTCTACCATCACCATTTCTTTTTTTAGCGCCCTTTTGGAGGATGTCTTTACCACACATAGTACTTTGCATGCCAAAAGAACTATTAGTACATAAAGTATTCATGAAGGAAGTAAAAGAAAAGTATTTGCCTTTAAGGACTCTCGCAAATAAAGAATAAGGTTTAGAGATTAATCTCCAACCTTGTTTTTCTAAGAGAGCTTCATTAAAGTGTTGCAAATCTTTGAACCCCAATCCTCCTTTCCTTTTAGAATTACACATTTGCAAATCTACCCCATAGAATACTTTGCAAGCCAAAAGAAATTTAGCATTGAAAGTAGCATTCATGGAGGAAGTAAAAGAAAAGTATTTACCTTTAAAGACTTTCGCCAATAAAGAACGAGATTTAGAGATTAATCTCCAATCTTGTTTTACTAAGAGAGCTTGGTTAAAGTATTGCGAATCTTTGAACCCCAATCCTCCGTTCCTTTAGAATTACACATTTGCTTCCATGAGACCCATTGAAGTTTCTTCTTCTTCTTTTTTTTTTTTTTTTTTTTTAATTTTCTTTCTAACCCAACTAAAAGTTGGCTACCATTCTATTGATATCTTAACATAAGGTAGTAGGAAGCCTCAAACATCCCATAGCATAAACAGGGATAACTTAAGTTACCACTTTGATAAGGATTTCCTTACCACCTTAAGATAACAATTTCTCTTTCCAGCCAATAATCTTGTTTTGAATTCTTTCTTCAATTAAAGCAAACATTTGCTTTTTGGATCTAGGAATATGAGAGGGAAATCCCAGGAATTTATCTTGCGCTGATAAATTATGAATATGGAAAATAGAAGCTATGGTGGATTTCACATTAGCAGTAGTTTTCTTGCTAAAGATCAAGGCAAACTTATCAAGATTAATGACTTAGCCACTTACTTCCACATACCACTTAAGAGTGGCATCCAATAATAAAGCATCATGAGCTAATGCCTAGGAAAAATGATGGAATCATCTACAAAAAGAAGATGAGTGATAGTTGGACCATGTACAGAAATAGATTGGCCTCCAATACCTGCTTCCTTAATCATATGGGAAAGCCCCTTTGCACATAATAATAATAGGTAAGGTGAAAAAGGATTCCCTTGTCTAATACCTCTAATAGGCCGAATAAAATTTATCTGGAACTCATTGATCTGAAGAGTATAAGACACTGATGTCACATATTCCATGATCCAAGCTATCCATTTGGCATGAAAACCCAATTTGGAAAGCATATGATGAAGATAAGGCCACTCCACACATTTATAAGCCTTGCTAATATCAAATTTAACTACCATACCAAAGTTAGAACTCCTTCGTCTTCTTGAGAAAGCATGCATCATTTCATGGCATATGAAAATATTATCAGAAATCATACAACCTGTAGTAAATGCATTCTACTATTCTCCTATAATGTCATCCATAAAAGTTTGAAGCTTATGAACAAGGATTTTGGAGATTGTTAGAGTCAAAGTCTAATTGGAATTAGGTAGTTAATTAGTTTAAGAAGTATAATTAGTTTAGGAAGTTTAATAGAATTTAAATTATGAAGTTTAATAATTAGAGTCCTAAAAAGACTAGATTTTAGTGGCATATATATATATATATATATATATATATATATATATATATATATATATATATATATATATATATATATATATATATAAATATATAATTGTCCATTAGATGGGATGTATTGTAGAGAGCTCACAAAGAGGAGAGATATTTTGAATTCTGTGAGTTTTGTTTGAGTGATTTTGAGGGTGAGAAAAATAATTACTGGTTGTAATTATTTTTTTCCTTGATAGTGAATTTATTTAGTGGAGTAGGCTTATATTGAACCACATTAAATTTTTATATTCTTTATTTTGTGTGGTTGTGACTTTTACAATAAGTCATGTCAGAGTTGTGATTCAAGATGCCAAAAATGGCAAACACAAAATTTGAGGTAGAGCTATTTGATAGGAAAAATAATTTCAATTTGTGGCAAAGTATTGTGAAGGATGTCCTTGTACAACAAGAATTAATTAAAGCATTGAAGAAGCAATTAGCGACTATGAAAGATGATGATTGGGAGGAGCTTCAATAAAGGGTGGTGAATATTATTAGATTAACATTAGCCCCCTGATGTGAAGTATAATGTTTTGGAGGAGACTTCGCCCGTTATTTTGTGAAAGAAATTAAGAGCCTATACATGTTAAAGTCACTCACAAATTACTTATACTCGAAGAAGGAGTTGTACCAACTGATAATGGATGAAGGCACTGATGTGAGGGATCACCTCAATATTTTTAATAAATTAATTACCCAATTTACTAGTGTTAGTGTAAAGGTAGATGATGAAGATAAAACCCTCTTGCTTTTAACATCTCTTCCACAATCTTATAAAAGCTTGGTGACAGCCCTAACAGTTGGAAAGAAGACTTTGAAGGTGGTGGTGGTTACCGTAGTTATCATGGATGATGAAAAGTTCAAGAAGACAGGTAGTAGCAATGAAGCTGGAGCTTTTGTTGCTGGTTTTAGTCATGGTAGAAACAATTCCCATGGGAATAATTGAAAAAAGAATAGTAGATTGAGCTTGAGACCACAAATAGATCATGAAGATAGAGAAAGTTGCTACTGTCATGAGAAGGATCACATTCAATACCATTGTATGAAGATGAAGAAAGATATTGCAGAGTTTAAACAATTTAAGAAGAATCACATGAAAAAAAAGGAACTACTATAATTGCAATTGATAATGGTGTTGACAGTGAATGTTTAAATGTGGATGATGATAAGGAAAAGGCAAAAGATCCATCAAAAGATGAGTGGTTAATAGATTCTATTTGCCCATTCCATATTTGCTCAAAGAAGGAGTAGTTTGATGTGATTGAAGAAAAGAAAGGAGAAAAAGTGAAGCTAGCCAATGGGAATAAGATGGAAGTTAAAGGTGTTGCAAGAGTGAAGATCAAATTGCATGAAGATCAAGTAAAAGTATTCGATGAAGTGAGGTATGTTCGAAAATTTGAAAGGAATTTAATTTCCTTCTGTAAGTTGGATTCTTTGGGTTATGGGCATTCAATTCATAGTGGAGTCAAAAAAGTTAGCTGAGGTGCTCTTGTGATCATGAAGGGTGAGAAGATTGGTACGAAGAATCTCTACAAATTAGACGGAAGCACATTAATTGAAAGAATGCAAGTGGAAGTAAGAGGCAACATCAACAATCAACAGTGTAAGGAAGTATCCAAGAGAAAATTGACTTTTGCAGAAATTGTGAAAACTAATTCCATTTGACTTAGAGATGAAAATTGCTAGAGTCCAAGTCCAATTGAAATTAGGAAGTATAATTAATTTAGGAAATTTAGTAGGATTTAAATTATAAAGTTTAATAATTAAAGTTCTAAAAGAACTAAATTTTAATGGCCTATATATATAAATAGTTGGTTGGCCATTATATGAGATATATTATAGAGAGCTTACAAAGTTGAGAGGTGTATTGAATTCTGTGAGTTTTGTTTGAGTGATTTTGAGGGTGAGAAAAATAATTAGTGGTTGTAATTATTTTTTTCTTGATAGTGAATTTGTTTGGTAGAGTAGGCTTACACTAAACCACATTAAATTTTTGTGTTCTTTATTTTGTGTGGGTGTGATTTTTACAATAGAGATGATTTTGTGAAAAACAGTACATAACCCTATAGCCCGAAGATCCTTCATAGATTAAACACTTTGAGTTCTAGGAAAAAGTGAGATCACTGTAGTGTTAAAACCTCTCAACAATTTCCCTGTATGAAAGAATTCTTGAACTGCAGCACAAAGATCATACTGAAGTGCATCCTAATATTTTTCATAAAAAGAGAGGTAAACCCATCAATCCCAAGAGCCTTGGTAGGATTTATAGAAAACACAGCTATACGAATCTCTTCATTAGTTACATTAACAATTAAGGTGTTATTCATAGCTTGAGTACTGTGTGGTTGAAAGGTAGTCAAGGTGGAAGCATCAATTGGAGGATTAAGAGTAGTGTATATCCGGTGGAAACAATCCATGACAATAGAAGTTACCTTGGCTTGGCAGATTCCAAACACCTGGAGAATCCTTGATGTGAAAAATAGAATTCCTTCTCCTTCCTTGTATCACCTGTGCATGAAAATAAGAGGTGTTGTGATCCCCCAACTTTAACCAAGATTGTCGAGACTTTTGTGCCCCAAAAGCTTCTTGTTTGAGTTCCATAGATAGTTCCTGTTCTAGTTACCTAATGGCCATTAAATCTTGATCCTAAGAACTTTTAACATTCTTTAATTCTTTTTATAAAGAAGAAATTCGACTATTGGCGTTACGAGGATTCCTTTTGTTCTATTAGGATAGAGTTGCTCAACAATTTTTAATCTTGGAAAATGCTTTTGCAAAATGGGATCTTTTAGTATATTGACCCCAAGCATCTACAATAATATGTTTAAGCTGCCATCTATTGTCAAAACAAAATTGTTTTTTTAAGTTTGATTGGAGAGTGAATACATGTCATGATAGTAAGTCTATGGTCAGACTCTTGGCCATCAAGATGAACTATAGCTATAGGAAAACAAAAAATCCAAGGAGATACCAAGAAACGATCAATTCATTATTGGATGTTAGTAATCCCATCTCGTCAATTGTCCAAGTGGAAATAGAACCAGAAAAACCAAGATCAAGCAAAACCCAATCATCAATGAATTGGCGAAACACTATCATCTTATATTGCGAAGAATAATTACCCTCAATTTTTTTTCTTACACAAATAAGACACAATTAAAGCCTCCCATTTGAAAACAATTTTTGTTAAAAGCAAGCTTATAATTTAATAATAATTCAAATTGGGATCGATGAGTCTCATCATCACAGCTAGCATAAATTAGGATAAGGTCCCATTCATGATTCAGACGTGGATAAAAAGTGCGGTAACGTATAAAAAAATAGTCAATACAAACCACTGTTACCTAAGTATCATCAGTCCAAGCAAGACATAAACCACCTGTTAGGCTTTGGGGATCCACACAATGAACATTGAGGAAGCCAATTTTGTTCAATTTTCATTTCACCGCTAGAGAAGAATTTTGATTTCCATTAAAAATAGTAGATTAACCTGTTGTTCTTGATTGATTTCTTTAAGATTATTGAGTGTCAAAGGATCTAACAATCCTTGACAGTTCCAAGACACCACTTTCACTGCTGAAGTACAATAGAGTAGGAACCCACAATGAAGAAATAGTTGTAGAGAAAAAAGATCACCAATATAGGTTGAGACATTTTATAAATAATAGGTGTGCATAATGCCAGTTGAAACTTGGAGAGGAAAAACTCTTGATAAGAACTCAGAGAATATAATTTGTAGTAATTGAGAAGACCACATTAAAATAAAAAAAATAAAAAAAAAATTAAAAAAAAAAACATCTTCAAGAATCAAATTTCCCTAAATCAAATAAAACCTAGTTGAAAACTTGAGGAAAAAAAAGTTGTCTTTGAATAACGCTAGTAGAAAGTCACTATATTGAAGCAAGAAAAGAGAAGATGCCAGATATTAAAAGCGAAGACCAGAGCTAGAAATCGCTGCAAGACCACATGATCAAACAAGGAAAGGCTCGCCAAGTGCAAGAAAACAAGATCACTAGTTGCTTACTTTAATGGCAAAATAGATCTGTTTCATGGAAAATACAATTCATAATCACACACACACAGAGATTTAGGGAGTGGGGACTAGAATCTTGATTTACCAGGTGAGATATATGCCTGCCCACTAGACTAAGCTAGGCTTAGAATATATATGTGTGTGTATTACAAAATCTTTTCAAAATTACCAAATAAAATTGGAGATTTTAGTGCATTTTGTATTTTCTAAGCTATGGTAAGTTTTTAGCTTCGAAGAAAATACATAGAAAATGGAAAATTTAAACAAATTATTTAGTAGCTGAAAATACGGTCATTTCCTTTAAATGATTGCATTTTGATGAACAATATGTAGAGGTTTAAACGAGGTGAGCCAAGCTGAGGTTTGAAGAGCTCAGGCTTGGTTCATCAAAATTTTTTCAAACTCGAGATGAGTTCGAATTAAACTCGTGTTGAGCTTGAGCTGAATATCTATGAGCTCAAGCTTGGCTCGTTTAAAAAACGAGCTCTAAATGAGTAGAGCCAAGACAAGCTTTTTATCGAACTAAGTCTTGAGCAGTTTGCAAGTAGCTCGACTCATTTACAAAGTGAGTCTTAGATTTATGGTTATGAAGTTTAAACTATATAATTTTGTTTAGCTTTCATATAAAAAAAATAACTTAATCTTTGTAAGAAATTAAATTAAAATACTAACTATACATAATAAATACATTTTATATATTAATTATATCATAATTTTAAATAATATATTATTTTTAGAACATTTATAAATAAAATAATAAATATTTATAATATCATAAAATATAACAATTAATATAACTATTTTTATAAATGTGCCAATCTATGAGCCTATTTAGTTTAACGAGCTGACATATGAGTCTTAATGAGCCGAATAGAACGAAACTCGAGCTTGGCTCATTAGTTAAATAAGCTGAACCGAGTTAAGCTTTTGTCCAGACAAACCTCAAATAGCTTGCAAATAGTTTAATTTGTTATAACGCTAATCATATGTTATTTTAGGGTCTTTCCTATTACCCACGTCAGTCAACTGTTGATTGGTGCTGACGCCATTATTGTCATAATCATTTTTTCTCTGGCTGACACTAGAACTTCATAAGCTTAATGCTACCAAAGCCAGTAATAAGCCTACTCATTATAATGAGCTTGTATTTTATGAATAGATAAAAATCAAGTATAACAATATGCAAAAGAATACCTCATAAAATTTTATTAAAAACATAATAAGTAATATACAATATAGCAAGCTAACTACCTTCTCCAACTATAAAAGTATGGGGCTCAACCTTCTTTGATTGTTTACACATGCATATGATCATATAGGGAAATATAACCTTCTCATTCATACTCGATTAGTCAATGTCTACCGAAAGTTTGGGCAACCATGATTCTTCTCCTTTCTTTCTATTTTTGAGATTGGCTAGAACAATGGCTTGTGTATAGTTTGTCATTTCATGAAAGATTATCTACATAAAATCATTGCTTTAACATATAATTTTTTATGAGGGACAGTGTAAAGCCCTCACTTTAGATAGTTCGTACATTCTATTGTTTCAGTGACTAATGTCTATCCGGACAGTCAGAATGTCTATAACTATATTTAAACTAGAGTGAGAGTCATAAATAACTCAAATAATAATAAGAAAAATTAAGAAAAAATTTTAGAAATAAAATACAACAAAGTTAAATGAGCCGTAGCTCCAGCGATGGGTGACCTAATGGGAAACTATTGTGAAGATAGTTAGCGACCCTAGACCCATGAGGAAACCCTGTGAAATAATTTTTGGGACTCCAGAGAAGAGTTATTGAGGTTTTGATGGCAATAGAATGCCAATGAAATGCTCAGAGAATTTTTTAAATCGGTACAGACAATTTTAGCTCAATAAGCTAAACGGAGGGCATTTTGGTCATTTCACATTCAGAGATGATTTTTGACCAACTTATCCAATTAAGTAAATAAATTATATGACATAAAATGTGAATAAATATTACTAAAAATTTAATTAAAAATGAATAGAAATGAAAGAAAAAGAAAAATGAAAGAAAAGTTTAATTATTACATCATGCTTGAGTAAGCGTGATGCAATTAAAAAGCTCTCCACCAATCACCTTGCAACAAGCCATTATAAACCAATTTAAAAAGAGATAAATAAGGAAAAATTGAAAAGAAATTTGCACATCTTCCCAAACTAGCCGAACCACTCCTCTCTCATACCTCCATTTTAGTTCTTCCTTCTCACTAGAAATCTCTTGTAAAAATACCATAAAACCACAAGCTTGCTTCACAAAATCTGCTCCTTACACCTTGAACGACCTCTAGACAGCAAAAAGAATGAGAAATTAAGAAGTTTTGCAAGCTTGGGTTTAGCTCAAATAGAGGTTAGTGCCATTCTCTCCTCCTTTCTCTTTAAATTTCATATTAAGAGCATAAATTAGGTTAGAATTTGTGAAAATTTTGTATGTTTGAATTTCCTTGAATTTCGGCAGCATTATGGGGGTGGTAACTTTGATGGTTTTGATGGATTTAAAGTGGTGTAGAGATGGTATTTGATGTGTAGATGTGAATTGATAGTGAGTTAACATGTTTAAGTGATATATGTTACATGAATTGGAATTTGGGAATTAGGGTTTGGAGAAAAATTAGGGTTTTATTCATATAATGGTGAATGAACATTTTAATGGTCAATTAATGACCATTTGGTAATGTTTGACCACAAATTGAAGTGAATTGTGTCATTAAGACTTGGTTTGGTATGCTGCCCTAATGTGCCAGAATTACTGGACTTGAGTCCAGTGTAGTTAGGCTGTAATAACTTGATGTGTGTAACTTCAATTGGTATAAGGCCAATTGAAGGTGAAACTAGACATATAATGACACAACTTTGATGAAGAAACTCTATCCAGAAAACCAACTTAGGATGACTTAAAAATTAACCAAATCTGAGTAACCAATTCTGGACCTGATAAAAGTGACCAAGCCATAACTTTGTGTAGAAATGTCCAATTGATCTGATTTTTATGTCAATGGAAAGCTTAGACAATTTAGAACAACTTCCATGGAGAACATAATCCAAAATTTGACCATAACCTAATGAAATTATCTACCAAAATCAGGACACCAAAACTGCCAGAACCAATTTCTGCACAGAAATTCTGGGTAATGGCCAATCCGGCTAGCCATGAGAAAATAACATAACTTGAGCTACAAAACTCCAAATGGAGTGATTCAAAAAGGAAATTAAAGAAGACACACTAAGAAACAACTTTCATGAAGAAATTTTATCCAAATTCCTACTGTACCTTGGTCCAACATGGACTATGAAATCTGAAAATTTGAAATAACAACTAATAAGCTATGAATTGAGTTTGGCAACTAGTTCCAACAAGTATAAAGTTCAAAATGTAGTATCTAGGTGAAATTAGAAATAACAAACCTATTATGTATTTAAAAGTCAACATTTGTGTTTGAATAGTAAAATGAATAGTAACTACCAAACATCAAAAATAAGAAATTAAATAATTAACTTTATAAAATGCCCTAGTATACCTAGAACGATTGGTTTGGATAGGTTGGCATGCCAATAGGGTTATAATAGCAGTAATGCATATGGTTTTATATCATTCTGTGATTTATGGCATTTAATGCTATTTCATAATATTATGGTCTATGGCCATTCTGCTATGCTTGATACACTTGGCCTTGTGCTCAATTATTATTACGGCTCATTAGCTGTTCTGTTGCACACCTGGAAACACCTTGTGACCGATGGTGTGACAGCCCGAGGTACTTGATACCAGTGCCAGTTTACCCGTTTATCCACTCCAATCAATTAGTATAGGTTATTTGGGCAGCCAAAATAAGACTTAACCATTACAACCATAAAATGAATATAAAATATGCTAAAGCTAATAATATTACGAATAATTTCCAGAATTTTGATCTGCATAAAAAAATAACATAAATTTTGCATATTCATTTATTTAAGTTTATTTTTATTTTATATTGGCACCATTAAGCAGTATTGCTTAACGCGTCGCTTTTTGCCATGCGTAGGTATTGGAGACACAGCCAGAGAGCCCAGTCGACCTCAGATCGGGTGAGAGTCCAGATTTTGCATAGAGTCTAGTGTCACCTCTCATCTGTAGTGTACTTGGTAGGACTCTAGGATTTTGTTTTGTATTTTGTATTTTTGTATTTTGAAATTTGTATTTTGTACTTAGATTTTCATTTTGCCTTGTAAATTGTAAACTCCTATAATTAATGTAAATTATGTAATTAACGAGATTTCTATATTTTATTTTTGAAATTTGAGTATGAATTTGTCTATATATGAAATTATGATTTGCAATATTGAGATTTGATGAAATTTAGTTGAAGTTGATTGGAGTTGAGATTTGAAAAATATATTAGAAGTTTTTTTAATAGGTTTCGAAGAACTTTTTTTTTGATTTATAGCCGGCACTCTGCCGAATTTTCTGTAAAATTTGCAAAAATCCCGAATTAATCAAAATTTCAACGAATGACATAAATGTTAGAAATTTCACCAAAAAGTTTTTTTAAAAAATAATATAAGAATTGGAAATTGTAATAAAATAAGATAAAATACTCCGACACTTTGTGTGATATGTCTTGCTCGGCTATACTGTAAACGGATAAGGGCTGTCACAGACAGTGAAAGAGAGATTGATTCTAAGCACGATTGGAATCAAGGCATTGCTAGGATGGGTTGAGTTGGGATTGTTGAGATTATTTCTTTCCAAGAAAATCAAGACAAAATATGAAAAAGGGATTTAAAAAAAAATATTTATTCATCGTAATACCGTCATATCAATAAATTAATACTATTAAAGTAAATTGACCCTCTAATACAAATAGTGTCAAATATAAAACCGAACCAAAGTATTAAAATAAGTTCGGTTTAATATAATTTTTTGGTTTAGTTTGGTTTGGGACCCTCAAGAACCTTACACAGCCCTAATGTTTAATATAAATTCAACCTGTATAATAATCATTAGATCAAATACTTATATCGAGATTTGTGTAAAATTAATTAAAATATATTTAATAAATATAAAAATCTAGATTTAAATATTTAAGCTAATAGTTATTAAAATCATCAATATGAGTTGTAATTTTTTATAATCTTATCATTCTTTTATATTTATTTATTTATTTATTCAACTAAAGGAAAGCATCAATTCCAATTTGAGTGGTCATCATGGAACGCTAACATCATTTTTTTCTTATCTAAAATCAATTATTTGCTCATTCTTAGTCTAACTTTCTCTTACTACTCTTGTTAAAATTATGGACTCCAAAAGCCCGAATCTAGGTGGGCCTCTCCCTTATTATAGTTGATGTTTTCATTTTTTTTATTTTTTTATCGGATGGAAATACACATATAATATCACTATCCTATGCATAACTCTAATATTATTAAATTAAATTTAAATAAATTTTTTAATTAATTGTAATAGAAATATAAATTTAAAATCTTATATATACAATGGGTACTTCATAACACCATAAGGGTTAAAGACGTAAATTCAAAAAAATTTTAATGAGACTTGACTCCGCTAGATTCATTTATATTTTAATTTTTATTATTTTTTGGGTTGAAATATAAATTTATCCTTAAATTTTATTGAAAAAAATTTGTAGTACTTGAATTTTTAAAATATTTCATAACATACCTCAACTCGTGTAAAAGTTCTATGACATATCTCAACTTCTATAAAAATAGAATTAAGATACTCTTCGGATTCTAGTCAGCAGATTGTCATGTCAACACGATTGGAGTTTATGCGAAATTTTAATAATATCTTAATTCTATTTTACAGAAGTTAAAGTGTATCATGGACCATTTTAAAAGTTTATAGTGTCACGAAATTTTCTTGTAAAGTTAAGATGTGAGATGGGGTAGTTCAATTTATTCTATAAAGATGATGATGATGATGATGATGATGGTATAGCATATTTCTCCTTACATCTTCCCCAAGGAGCATTATGTTGTAAAAACATGAAGTTATGCAAAGATTGGGGAAAAAAATGGATTAGTCAATATCTCATTTCAGTTCATGTGACAGAATTAATATACTTCCTTAAACCTGAACAAAGTTTGGCTAATTATATATATATATATATATATATATATATATATATATATAATAAAGTTATGCAAGATTTTATGAGACTAGACATCAATCATATATGACATGAACTTAAATTAACAACTTGCATCTAAAATTAAAATTAAGGGCTAATGATATATATGTTCCAAAATAATAATTATTTTAAGAATTATTAGGAATAAAACAGAAAATTTGAATTGAGTGGACCTCTGTAATTGCATTCTAAAACAAGTAAACTTTAGTGTAAAGTAGTTGATAATAATATAATCTGCATAGAACTTCCATCCCCTCATAGTTTATTTTTTTAGCATCTTTTCTATATCTTTCAATCAATCACTAAATAAGAACTAAATTGGGCAAATTAGCTCAATTATGATGATAGCTGAAAGTGACTTCTCACTTGTTTTGGTAAAATTGCCCAATCAAGTGATCCATATCCATGTTATTCTAATTTCTAGACTAGGGCATTGATCTATATTGATTAGAGTCAATTTGACATATTTCATCAACAAGATTTTTCTAGATGAAAGTGAATTTTGACCCACCAATATAAAAAATAATTTTTAATGATATTTTAGAGTTCTTAAGAATTTTAGGTTGAAAATCTATTATTTCTTAAAAATATGCTAAATTCAAGAAAACTATCAAGATTTTTTCAAATCTGGTTGAAAGAGAATTTTCTATATTTTATAAATCTTTGTGTGGCTTCTGCAATATGATAGTTTTTAAAATTTTCTTTTGACTCTATTTATTTTTAAAAGGATCGTGATTGAGAGATCAAATAGATCTGCAATTAATATGGATCAAAGAATTTTCAGCAACATAAAACATTTTGTTTACTCTTTATATTTTTGGAGATAAAATTTTCCTCCATCCTTTACTCTTCCCTCAAACTTTCTTTTTTAGCAAATAGTAATAAATTATGTTTCCATTTTCAAGACAAAATAAATAAATAAAACTTTTTCTCTACACTTATAATTATTTGAATTTTAATAACATATACATAATATTTAAATTTAAATTTTGAAAATTTATTTTAATTTTACTTTAATGAACCTTTAAATAGTACAATCCACATGTACTTTTCCTTTAGTCAATATTTCATATTAAACAATTTTCTCTTAGCCAATATTTATCATTTGGAAGGTTTTTTATTTATTATTTTTTCTCAACTCTGCACCAATTGACAAGAATCATTTATATCATATAAAATATGTAAGGTACAACATGCCCAATTTTTTACCCTTTAATCTGGCTGGTTTAGTAAAATAAATAAATAAAAATAAACAAATAAATAAATTATAACAAATCCTAACATTAATCGGATATATATATATATATATATATATCCGATTAATGTTAGGATTTGTTAAAATTAAATCAAATTATTTATCTCACTTTTAATTTTAATTTATGACTTTAATTAAGTTTAATTATTTTATTTTTTAAATAACAATGATTTTAATTTAAATTAAATTAATTATTTATTATTCAATTAAAATTAATTTAAATTTAATTTATGATACGAAATTGAATTAGACAGCGACAAGTAAATTAATATACTTGCATGGTTTAAGTAAATAGGGTGAATCTATATGAATTCAATTCAATATATATTTTAGTCAATTAAATAAACTGAGCACGCGACATATTACATTGATTGTATCATTTGCAAGAATTATCATTCAATTGATTCAATTTAATATATATTTGAGTCAACTGAATCAATTTAAGTATTTGAAATGTCATATTAATTATATATCATAGTCAATTGAGCCTTTAATTGAGTTAATTAAATCAATTAATTATGTATAATGTCGCATTAATCATATATATTTGAGTCAATTATAAAAATTATAATTCAGTTCATTCAATTGAATGTATATATTTGAGTCAACTAAGTTAATTTGAGTATGTAACATGTCATATTAATCATATATTTTAGTCAATTGAGTTTTTAATTGTGGAATTGAATCAAATTGATTATGTGTAATGTCACACAAATTATATATATTTAAGTCAATTATGAAAATTATAACTTAATTGAATATATATTTGAGTCAATTGAATCAATTTGAATATTTGACATGTCACATTAATCATATATTTTAGTTAATTGAATCAATTAATTTTATGAAATATCACATGAATCATATATATTCGAGTTAATTATGAAAATTATCATTTAACTAATTCAATGGAATATATATTTAAATCAATTTGAGTATGTAACATGTCACTTTAATCATTTATTTTAGTCGATAGAGTTTTAATTAAGTTAATTGAATCAATTAATTATATGTAATATCACATTGATTATATATATTTGAGTCAATTATAACAATTATCATTTAATTGATTCAATTGAATATATATTTGATTCAATTGAATTATTTTGAGTGTGTAGCATATCACATTGATCATATACTTTAGTCAATTGAACATTTAATTGAGTAAACTGAATCAACTGATTATGTACAATGTCATATTGATATATATATATATATATATATATATATATATATATATATATATATATATATATATATATATATATATATATATATATATATATGTATTTATTTATATTTAGGTCAATTGTGACAATTATCATTTAAATGATTCAATTAAATATATATTTTAGTTAATTGAATTAATTATGTGACTTGTCACATTGATCATATATTTTAGTCAATTGAGCCTTTAATTGAGTAGATTGATTATGTATAATGTCACATTGACTATAGATATTTTGGGACAATTGTGACAATTATTATTTAAATGATTCAATTGAATATATATTTTAATTAATTGAATCAATTGAGTATGTGACATATCACATTATTGATATATATTTGGATCAACTATAATAATTATTATTTAAATGATTTAATTGAATATATATTTTTATCAACTGAATTAATTAAGTATATAAAATGTTAGATTGATGATATATTTTAACAAATTGAGCATTTAATTGAGTAAAAAATACAATTTATTTATATGAAGTGATTTTTTTAATTAAATCAATTGAATTCATTTGAAATTATAATATTAATTATTTATTTATTATCATATATACATTAATCGAATCAATTTAATCGATTTATATTATTAATTCAATTGAGTTAATTTAATCAATTTAAATTCAGATTTATCATTTGTTCAAATATAATAAAGTAATATATATTGTATTTTTTAATATTAATTTACACATTAAAATAAAAATATATTATTTATTTTTATTTTTATTTTTATTTTAAGTTTTTTTAATTTACATAAATAATTTTTTTAAATGTGTAAACTTAGTTAAAAAAAAAAAAGAAAATCGTTGATTAAAGAAAAGAGGAGAGAGAGAAAGTAAATAAAACTTTTAGTTTGTATTGAAATTTATAGTTATAATATATACAGTAGACATAATTTAAAATTGAAATTTCAAATCTCTACATTCTCCCATAAAAATAGTCTAAAGAATATTTTAGAAAAATGATTTAAACTTTATATATAAAATGACCTTATTATCCCTATTTATCCATATTTAATACAGATCAAGTTGATCCCCCAACCATTTTCCTATATTTACCAAAAGAAATGCAGCATGAATAGGTTTAGTTTATATTTTCCTCATAGGATTTTATGTAATAATTGCTTATATGAAGGCCTCTCATTGTGTACTTCATTCTTTAGTTTTTAGTTTAGCTTTAAACAATAAAAGTGCTACTCTTTCTTCTTGTCACTTGTTTCAAGTGCGGTGAATTTTCCTAATACTTATTAAGATTTGATTGTGGCATATATTTTGGTTCATTAAGCTTCTTTTGTGGTGTCTTGGACTTATCAAAAGGACTTCAATTGTCATCATTGCTGTATTTTTTTTTTTCGTGACGTATTCATTCACTTATCAAAAGAATTTTTGCAAGTTTATCTTTTCTTGTTTTTAGTTTTTTTAATTTTCTTGTTTTATTCTTTTGTTTAAGTTTTATTTGCTCGTGTTTAGTCTTATTTCGTTTATTCATTCCTACCTTAAGTTCTAGTTTTATTCATATTCAAAAGAGGAAGTCATTTTTCATTTTATAAACTTTAATAATCTTATTAAAATGTAAAAACACTTGTACATATATAAAATAAAAACACACAATTAATTTAATATTACAACCAAATAGCGAAAAATATTTTTATGGAAAATATTTTTTTAGAAAACACTTTATGAAAAATATTTTTCATTAGCAAGTTATTTTCAACAAAACACACAAAGCCTAATTATTAAAAAATTAAGTAGTTTATATGTATGAATATAAAAAAGATATAAAAATGTATATACATATATATCATATATAAATATAAAAATAAAATATAAAATATTTTATAATTGTAACATCCTGAATTTTTGAAAATTTATTTTATGTGGGAATTGACTGGTTTGGCAGGCTCAGAAGGGGCATAGTGTAGTTGTTGTATTGTGAGCCTGAGGCCTTTTAGATTGAGAAGTTTAGTTGAGTTATTTTGCAGGTTAGGTAGGTCCTAGGTACTGGAAAAACTTTGTCGGATTTTCAGCATAAACCTAAGGTGTCTTAGGCTTTTTTTTTAAATATGATTGTTTAGGTAATCCGAGTCGACCTTCCTCATCTTCTTAGCCGCCCTAGTGACATTTGGATAATCTGTGAGTATATATTGATTTTATTTATAATTTCAATATTATTATTATATATTCAAGGCATACTCATGCATTCACTTATAAATAAATAAATAAATAAATAAATAAATATATATATATATATATATATATATATATATATATATATATATATATATATATATATATATATATATATATAGTTAAATGCTAGGCATGCCCTTATGTTGCATATTTTATTAATGAAATTATTGTGGATATCGCCTTAAGGTAATTTGGAGCTCTGTGTGTGCGTCAGCGTATGTTTGGTGTGGATATGGATATGGGTAGGACAGGTAGTCACGGCTGGAGCTTGACTCGCTGGGATCCGATCCTTATATATGGATAAGTCAGGGTGAGTACAGCTTTGAGTTGAACTTGCTGACTCCCGCATTTAGATTCTTAAGAGAAAGTATGACTTGAGTTAATCTCGCTGGTAGGTATTAGAATTAAGAGAGCTGTATAGGGGATCAGCTCCCATATGTATATATGTTGATGTGACACATAGGTGTGTGAGTGCTCTAAATTATCTTTTGTGTGAATATTATTTGAATTTGGTTGAACATGTTTGTGTATGTTGCATTTCATACTTAGGGATGTATTAGTTTTAAACAGTTATAGAAATTGTATTTGAAAATAATATCTTATTCTATGAGTCGAATACTCACTCCTGTTCACTATATTTTTTTCAAGATACAGGAGAAACTTTTTATGAATAACCTGCTTTCTTTCTTGTAGGTTCATCAGCAACAACTAATTTGTATTATATATTTCCTTGATCTGTAATCTAGAGCTCCGTATGTGATAGAAGTAGTATTGGATCTTGTCAGGAACTGTATTAATTTAAATCTTTGGTATTGTAAACTTATTATGAACATGCTTGAATGTGTGAGATGGTTACTCCTAGGATGAGAGAGCTAAGCTCCCATTTGATTATGTGATTGATTGAGGATTGTGAGGATGAGCCGAGCTCCCTAATTTAAAATATTTTGTATTCACAGGTCAGGTAAGGTAAGAACTCTCCATTGGATAGTCCAATTTAATGTCGAATAATGTCCGTTTGATTTCTTAAAATTGGACTAAAGTTATGGGCTTTATGGTTAGGATAGGAATAGTTAGGCTTAATACGAGCTTTAGGAGCTTTATGCTGACTCAAGTCCTAGTGCTGGTTTGAGCTAGAATTTGGGTCATGATAAAGTTGGTATTAGAGCTGACCTCCCTCATCTGGTGTGGTTCAGCGATGAACCAGGCAAAGCTGGTGGGCCTGTAACATCTCGTGCGGAAAGGAAGGTCTTAGCTAGAGCGGTCCTCTAGGGGGGACAAGGCTCACTGGCGTCCTTGTCTATATGGGGGGCAAGAATGAATCGAGTCCCACATTAGAAAGGGAGGGAAAAGTGAAGGGCCTTATAAGGCGGCAAACCTCTAACCTGGATAGTGCGTATTTGGGCCTCAAAGAAGGGGTCCAAGGGACAAAGCTGTGAGGTTCAGTGAGCTAAAGCGGATGATACTATCTAGTTCCAAGAGAGGCATTATAATAATAATGTCAGAGCTTAAGCTCTAGATTCATGGGAAAGTGTGTACCTGGAGTTATCACATGCAGAGTATAGGTTTCAGTTTTGTCTTTTTCTGTAACTCCTTATTTTTAAATTCTGTGTTATTCTTTAGGTAGTGTAAGAGTGCTTCAGTTTAGTATCTTAGTCTTTATAGAGTATATGGTGATGTGAACTTGAGCTAGCAAACATGTTGAGATCTATTAAGGGATACGTACTCTAAGAAATGTCATGTTTCTGTCAAAGTAGGGCTAATTAGCGTGCTTATTTAGTGCAAGGCATGAGTACATAAATGTGCATTATGGCAGTATAGCTATCTTAGATGGAGATAAGGGTATCATTGCTGGCAGTTATCAATAGACAGCTCAGTCAGGGCAAGTTTATAGTATCAATGGGTTAAAGAGAGATAAGAGGTTGGAAAACCTGATCTGCTAGGATGTACTGTAGTGACTTACATAATGCTCTCATTGTATGTGCGGTAAGCTACAGATTACAATACCGACATTGGATTATTTTATAGAACTATGTGCATCCCTAATGTGTTCTACGTAGATGTTTGCAGCTAGCTTTTGTTTTGGTATGGATATAGCAAAAGAGAGTTCTATGTTTGCAAAGGAGTTTAGGACTCCTAGTTAGTGGTTTAAAACCCTTGAGCTAGAATATCAAAGGTCCTACTTGGGTGGTAACTAAAGTCAATGACTTAGTTACCCTAGCACAAGCTAGAGTTACATCAGAAGTTTCCATAAGATTAGAGGTTTCAGTATAGTCACAAGTAAAGGTAACACCTATGGAGTGAGACCATCTGGTCTCCAATATGGGGTCTTGGACAGTTTTGGCATTACAATGAACATTTTGCCTAAAGCTTAGTGAAAATAATATCTTATTTGTATGGCGGCAAAGTACAGAGTACGACTTTGCTCCTCTAAAAAGGAGACTGGATGTTATGAATGGTGTTTATAGCCTGTGAATGAAGTTTTAAGGAGTTTGCAGTATGATAAGAGAGCAGATAGCCTGACATAGTTGTGGCAAGGAGACAGTTAAGAATAAGTATCCGTTCCCTCAAATTGATGACTTGTTTAACCAGCTGCAAGGGGAAAAATACTTCTCTAAGATGGAACTATGATCGGGCTATAATTAGCTGAGAATAAAGAGTGAGGATGTGCCAAAAATAGTATTCAAGACTAGGTGTGATCATTTTGAGCTCTTGATGATGTCATTTGGACTCACTAATGCACTAGCAAGCTTTATAGATCTAATAAACAGGGTGTTTAGACCATTCCTAGATCGCTTTATCATTGTTTTCATATATGACATTTTAGTATATTCCCAAATCGAGAAAGAACATGCTTGGCAGTTAAGGATGGTGTTGTAGACCTTGAGGAAGCATCGGCTGTATGCTAAGTTTTTGAAGTGTGAGTTCTGGCTGGAAAGTATTTCATTTTTATGACATGTGGTCTCAAGTGAAGGCATTCAAGTGGATCCCAAAAAAATTAAAGCAGTAACTGATTGACTTAGGCCTATTATAATCACCAAGGTGTGAAGTTTTCTAGGCCTAACAGGTTATTACAGGCGCTTTGTATAGATCTTCTCCAGGATAGTAGCTCCTCTAACATGATTGACTAAAAAAAATGTCTTATTTTTCTGGTCAGATGAGTGTAAGGAAAACTTCTAGAAGTTTAAGGACTATTTAATTGTAGCTCATGTGTTAACTTTGCCTGTGAGTAGAGAAGGGCATATGATATAATATGATGCTTTTAAAGTTGAATTAGGGTGTATTTTGATGCAGCATGATAAAATGGTGGCTTTTGCTTCTAAACAGTTAAAGAAGCACAAGCAGAATTACCCCACTCAATGATCTGAAAATGGCAGATATTATCTTTGCACTGAAAATTTAGAGGCACTACCTGTATGGTGAAACGTTCAAGATACACACCAATCATAAAAGCTTGAAGTACATCTTCGAGCAGAGGGATTTAAATTTGAGGCAGAGGAGATGGATGGAGCTTCTAAATGATTATGATTACACTATCTAGTACCACCCAGGTAAAGCAAATGTGGTGGCAAATGCTTTGAGTAAGAAGTCTTCTGGTAGCTTGGCACATATAATAACAGAGAGAAGATCGTTAATACAGGTGTTACATGAACTATTGGATCAGGGTTTGATGTTGGATATAACTGCTTTAGGTGTATTTTTAGCACATTTTAGAGTATGACCAGATTTGCAAGATAGAATTAGATTTTTCCAACACAGGGACCCATAATTAATATGGATTGTGAAAAGGGTGCAACAGGAAGAAGATTGTGAATTTGATGGAGATAGTCCCATTATGCAAAGCTAGATAGTCCCATTATGCAAGGCTTCAGGGTATGTGTGCCAAATGTGGACAACCTAAGAAATGAAATTATGCAAAAGGCACACTATACACCTTACAGTGTTCACCCAGGATGTACAAAGATGTACCATAATGTGAAGGATAAGTACTAGTGGAATGGTATGAAGGGAGACATAGTAAACTTTATGTCTAAGTGCCTAGTTTGTCAGAAAGTAATGTTTGAGCATCAGAGGCTGTCAAGGAAGTTGCAGGAGATCCCCATCCCAAAATGGAAGTGGAAAATGATCACTATGGACTTTGTGATTGGGTTGCTTCATACTTCCTGAGGGTATGATTCTATATGGGTGGACCGTCTGACCAAGTCAGCTTACTTTTTGCCTGTACGAATCACCTATTCTGTTGCTCAGTATGCAAGTTTGTACATCCATGAGATAGTTAGATTATGTGGAATTCCTGCTTTCATAATATCTAACAGAAGGCCCTAGCTCATTTCTCGATTTTGGAAGAAACTTCAGGAAGCACTTAGCACACAGCTAAATTTTAGTATGGCTTTCCACCCATAGACAGATGGACAGTCTGAAAGGATAATTCAAACATTGGAAGATGTGCTTCGCATGTGTGTCATGGATTATGGAGGTTAATAGGATGATCAGCTACCATTAGTGGAGTTTGCTTATAATAATAGCTATCATTCTAGTATTGGAATGACAACCTATTAGGCATTATATGGCAAAAAGTGTAGGTTCCCTCTATGTTGGATAGAAGTTAGAGAGACAAGACTACATAATTTAGATCTGGTGCAGTACACTTCAAAGATGGTTCATTTAATTAGGGAACATTTAAAGACAACTATCAACAGGCAGAGGAGTTATGCAGATCCAAGGAGGAAAGATGTAGAATTTATAGTGGGTGATTATATGTTCTTAAAGGTCTCTCCTATGAAAGGGGCTATAAGATTTGAAAAGAAAGGCAAGTTGGCACCCCGTTACATAGGACCTTTTAAGATCACGGATAGAGTGGGAGTAGTCGCTTATTGATTAGAGTTTCCATCGAACCTTTCTCATGTCCACCAAGTGTTTCATATTTTCATGCTTAGGAAATATGTTCCCGAACCTTCTCATGTGCTGTAACCAGACACAGTGGAGTTAAGTAAGAACTTGACTTTTGAGGAACAACCAGTGGCCATAGTGGATTGTCAAATGAGAAAGTTTCAGTCAAAACAAATCTCTATAGTTAAAGTCCTGTGGAGAGGTCAATCTATAGAGAAATACACCTAAGAGTTAGAGTGGGATATGCACAACAAGTACCCATACTTGTTTAGTGTATAACTCAGTGTATTTGTTCTGCGTTGTATAAAAATTCGATAATAAATTTTCTATAAGGAGGGAAAAATACAGCATCCAAAATTTTTAAATAATTATTTTATGTGGGAATTAACTAGTTTGGTAGGCCCAGGAGAGGCATTGTGTAGTTGTTGTGCTATGGGCCTAGGGCCTTTTTGGATTGAGAAGTGTTAGTTTAGTTATTTTAAGGCTCTTTAGTTATTTGTTTTGAGTTAATATTGATAAATTTCTTGAATATGATTGTTTAGGTAATCCGAGTCAACCTTCCTCATCTTCTCAGCTGCCCCAGTGACATTTGGATAATCTGTGAGTAGATATTGATTTTATTTATAATTTTAATATTATTATTATATATTTAAGGCATGCTCATACATTCACTTATAAATATATATATATATATATATATATATATATATATATATATATATATATATATAGTTAAATGCTAGGCATGCCCTTATATTGCATATTTGTTCATTAAATTATTATGGATATTGCCTTAAGTTAATTTGGAGCTTTGTGTGTGTGTTGGCATGCGTGTGGTATGGATATGGATATAGGTAAGATGGGTACTTACTGCTGGAGCTTGACTCGCTGGGACCCAATCCTTATATGTGGATAAGTCGAGGTGAGTACGACTTTAAGTTGATCTCGCTAATCCCCACACTTAGACTATTAAGAAGAAGTCTGGCTTGAGTTGACCTTGCTAGTAGGTATTGGAGTTAAGAGAGCTGTATAGAGAATCAGCTCCCATATGTATATATATTGATGTGACACACGGGTGTGTGAGTGCTCCAAATTATCTTTTGTGTGAATATTGGTTGAATTTGGTTGAATATTTTATATATGTTGCATTTCATACTTTAGATAGTTATAGAAATTGTATTTAAAATCAATATCTTATTCTATGAGTCGAACGCTCACTCCTGTTCACCATATTTTTTTCAGAATACAGGAAGAACTTTTTATGAATAACCTACTTCCTTTCTCACAGGTTCATCAGCAATAGCTAATTTGTATTATATATTTCGTTGATCTATAATCTAGAACTCTGCATGTGCTACAAGTAGTATTTGATCTTGTTAGGAACTGTATTAATTTAAATCTTTGGTATTGTAATTTATTATGAACATGCTTGAATGTGTGAGATGGTTACTCCTTGGATGAGGGAGCTGAGCTCTCATTTGATTACGTGATTGATTGAGGATTGTGAGGTGAGCCGAGCTCTCCAATTTAACATATTTTGTGTTCACAGATCGGGTGAGCTAAGAACTCCCTATTGGATACTTTAATTTATGGCCGGACTTTATCCATTTGATTTCTTGAAATTGGACTAAAGCTATGGGCTTTGTGATTGGGCTAGGAACAATTAAGCTTACTACGGGTTTTGGGGGCTTTATACTGACCCAAGTCCTAGTGCTGGTCCAGTCCAGAATTTGGGTTGTGACAATCACCACAAAAAAACAGTTGTTTCAGAGACGGAATTTGCGACGGAAATAAATCCGTCAGAAAAAATTTCTTTTAGTGACAGACTTTCAACAGATAAATAACGGGTATCAATTTAAGAGAATAGTGATGGATATTAAACTAATTAGCGACGGTTTATTAACGAAATTTGTGACGGACAATAGTTTCGTCAGAAATTCGCCAGAAAGTTTAGATTGTAAGACTTAAAACCTTAATGTTGACAGTCGCATTTTATCTCTTCTCTTTCAAAATGGCTCTTCCTCTTTTCTCCCTCTTTCCGTTTGTGACAATCCACCACCGTAAGTAATTTGGTTTCAGCGCTCTCGATAATAATTTTTTGTTCTCAATTTCCTGCTTCTGGTTTCAGCGCTCAACAGGTAAGTAATTTGGTTTTATTTTTTATTTGATTTTAGTTTTAGATTTCTAATCGAATTTCTTGCGTTCTCTTTCTTTTCTTAATTTACTTTGTATTGAAAATTTGAGTCTGGTATTAAAATTGAAATTAAATTACAGGAATAGATTGATTCCCATTCCATTTCTGAGTCAAATCAAATGTGTGTGCCCAAAATATTAACTGTGTAACTTTCATCAAGGCATCTTATGCTTGCATGTTTTGTCACTCTTGTTTTTTTAAAGCTTTTTGCACACATAGCATCAGATGCTGCGTTAAAGCCTTTAGGTCACTTTGCAGAATCCCCGCTAGCCAGCAAATATCCTCCCATCCGTGCAGGAGAGTTTGTCGAACAAGAACTTTCTGTAGTCAATATGAAAGGAAATAAAGGTGAATCATGATTACTTTCTAAGTAGTGACCACCATTATGCATTTTGTTGTTCCACTGATGCAAACAGTGTCTTATTATGGTTGTTGGGATTTTTCATTTGCATTATAAAGAAGGGGGCTTCAGTGGGGCTAGAATATTTTATTGAGCAATATCTTGCTCTGATCATGTACTAACAAATTCATGATATTTCTGCATGTTCTTCCATGTTTATTGTGAATGGTGCATACATGCTTATCCTTGAACCCTGTCAGGTTTTGTGAAATTAGTTATTATTGACATCTTTTTTACTTATCTGCCGTATCAAATGAATCATGACATTATCTTTTAGTTTATTAGGGGTTCCTTGTTGCTGGGAGGGAGAAAAAGTTCAAAGATGAAACCAGCAATGGGAGGTGTCAAGGCCATCCCATTACTGGTTTTTGTAGTTTTGTCATGACAAGCTTGGTCTTAACTGATACTTTGCAGGGCTACATTAGTTTCTTTCACGAAATCATCTGGGTGAGGCCCATTTGCTAGGAAAGAAAATTCTAGGCCGGCCATTGCTTGTATGTGCTTGGCAACAAGTATGCATACAAGGGCAGTCCACTCATTGGAGTCCTGATCCAGCCCCAAAAATGCAAGGACGGGGCCCCAATTTTAGACCCATAAATCCTGGTTCATGTATAGACTATAGATAGAAACAACAAAAATACACACAGATGCAATGCAATAGAAACAACAAAACCAAGAGGACCACAGGATACTTGTACTCTGGCTATATACTCTAAAAAAAAAAAATCTAGATAGTCTTCTTGTGGCTCTCAATTAAATATGTTTATAGAGGAAAGTCTTTATTCTCAGGATGCAGGTAGCTTATATAGGAAAACAGTATTTATGCCTCCTCTTTTTTACCACCTCATACCATATTGGCTACTGCGTTCGGCAAATTTTTCCCATAAATAAATCAGAAACAAGATGATAATATTATATAGTACACATGATAACTTGATAATAAAAGAAATTAATAATCACCTGAGGTTGTCCACTCAATTATTTGATTTATGTTCAATCCTTCCTTATTCAGAACCAGCCCAATGGAGGGGTTTGGAGGGTTCTGGCTAGAACCAGCCCAATGGCTAGGTCTACTTCTAGTTCTAACATTACTTAGTGATCGATGCATCTTGTAGAGTAGTTTAAATCAAGGACAGTAATGCTTTATCAGCAATTTACAGGCTAAACGGGTAGTAATTAACACATTTAGTTTTTTTTTTCTTTTAATTTAGGAAAAGGAAAAAAAATTGATAGATCTATAATAGGACTAGATTGGTGTATCTATTAGATTTGAATCAGATCAGATTAAATTAAAATCAGAATCTTAAAAGGTTTTTGGACTGGTCGAATAGGAATCAGCCTGATGGCTAAGTCTATTTCTATTATTACTTGGTGATCGATAGGCTAAACGGGTAGTAATTAATACATTTCTTTTTGCAATTAAAAAAAATGATAGGTTTATTCGACACTAATAATGGAAATCGTAAAGATGATATTTTTATACTTTAGTTATTATCTACCACTTATAATTTCTGCAACAATTCCACTTCAATTATTGAGCTCCAGAAAGTGACACACAATATAATCCCAGGGATGGGATCTCCATAAAAGTAATGCACAATAATTCAAATATGGATTGTCTTTGTCTGGTATTGCTCAATTTGTGTTAATCCAAATATATTATCAACCCTCTATTTTTTTGTTGCTAATTTATTTTTTATTTTTTAATTATTGTTTCCACTTTTGTTTGAATTTCAGAAAATATATATCATGTCTGTAGATCGTAGTTGGATGTATAAGCGATTAGATGTCAATGGCTTCCTTAATCCTGAATTTGAGGTTGGGGTGGAGTATTTTTTAAATTTTGCCTATGCACAAGTAGATCTTGCCTCCAATGATAAGATTCGTTGTCCTTCTTCTAAGTGTAAGAACAAGAAATACCTACAAAGAATTGATGTCACCTATCACTTGTATAAATTTGGATTTGTTGGGGCATATACTCAGTGGGATGCACATGGTGAAGGTTTCACATCTGAATTTAATTCTTTACCAACTTCTAGTACTTCAATTGATGATATGACTCAACCAACTGATACAAATAATTATAGAAGTATGGTTATGGAAGCAATGAATTTTGATGAGGATATGGCTGGAGTGAGAAATTGTTTCATGGGCCTTGAACAAGAGGAACCAAATCCAAATGCTTCAAGTTTCTATGGCTTGTTACATGATGCTGATGCTCTCTTATGGGAAGGTTGCAATAATCATACACGCTTATCAGCTGTATCTCAACTATTAAATTGCATGTCAGATTTCCACATTAGTCATAATTGTTTTGACAATTTATTATCAATAATAAAGAGCATGCTACCAGATGGTAATCTCTTGCCAAGCAACTTCTACAACACGAAAAAGATGATGTCAACTCTAGGGATTGGTTATCAAAAAATCGATGTCTGTGTCAACAATTGCATGCTATATTACAAAGAAAACAGTGATGGAACATCATGTAAAACTTGCGGTCACCCTCGGTATAAGCCAAGGAAATCAAGTACTGCTCGATAAAAAAATCTACCATTTAAAGTGTTACGTTACTTGCCTTTGATTCCTAGGCTTCAAAGGTTGTTTATGTCATCCAAAACCGCAGCGCACATGGTATGACATGCTTTTAACCAACATACCGATGGGACTGTGTCACATCCTGTTGATAGTGAGGCATGGAAGCACTTCGATCGCACTTATCCTTTGTTTGCATCTGACCCTAGGAATGTTCGTCTTGGATTATGCACTGATGGATTCAATCCCTTTGGGCAACATTCTAATCCTTACTCTTGTTGGCCAGTAATAATTATAGTGTATAACTTACCTCCTTGGATGGCCATGAAAAAACCTTATATGTTCTTGAATATGGTGATTCCGGGTCCTAAAAGCCCTGGCAAGAGTTTGGATGTGTTCTTGAGGCCTTTGATTGATGAGTTGAAAATGTTATGGACTGAAGGAGTTTTGACTCATGATATTCATACTAAGCAGAACTTTCATATGAAAGTAGCACTTTTATGGACAGTAAGTGATTTTCCTGCATATGGTATGTTATCAAGATGGAGCACACATGGAAAATTGGCTTGTTCGTATTGCATGGAAGGTAGTAAAGCTTTTGTTCTTCAACACGGTGGGAAAGCATCATTCTTTGATTGTCATCGCCAATTTCTTCCTCTCAACCATCCATACAGTAGACAAAAAGATAAATTCAAAATAGGTGTCATAGAAAGGAGTCCACCCCCTCCTCGTTTGTCTGGTGATGTTATACAAAATCGGGTAAATTCACTACCTGATATTGTATTTGGGACAACTAGTGGGAAGCAAACAATGCCTGGATTTGGTGTACACCATAATTGGGTCAAGAGGAGTATATTTTGGGAGCTTCCATATTGGAATTCAAATTTAATTCGGCATAATTTAGATGTGATGCATGTAGAGAAGAATGTGTTTGACAATGTATTCTACACAGTTATGGATGTGAATGGGAAAACTAAGGACAACTCCAAAGCAAGAGAGGACTTAAAAGTTTATTGCAAGCGTCCTAAATTACACTTAATGCAATATAATGGTAGAGTATGCAAACCTAAAGCCACTTATACTTTGAATAAAGAACAAAAACAAATAATTTGTCAGTGGCTAAAGGATTTGAGATTGCCTTATGGATATGCTTCCAACATCGCACGGGCTGTAAGTGTGGAGGACTGTAAGTTTTTTGGATTGAAAAGTCATGACTGCCACATATTGATGCAAAGATTGATCCCAATCGCATTTCGTGACATATTGCCTAAAGCAGTTTGGGATGCATTAACTGAGCTTAGTCATTTTTTTAGGGACATTACTGCAACTATACTATTTGTGGACAATATTGAGATATTAGAAAAAAACATTATTGAAACAATTTGCAAGTTAGAAAAGATATTCCCACCGGGTTTCTTTGACTCAATGGAGCATTTGCCTATTCATATTGCTTATGAGGCCAGAGTAGGTGGACCAGTGCAATATCATTGGATGTATCCATTCAAGCGGTAAATATTGCAAAAATGCCTTTTTTATTTATTTCACATATATATTTCTTGATGAAATAACAATCAAATTTGTTAATAATAGGTTCCTTTTTGACTTAAAGAAAAAAGTCCGGAATAAAGCTTCTGTTGAGGGTTCAATTATCGAGGCATACATTATTGAGGAAATATCAACCTTTTGTTCTTATTACTTTGAGCCACAAATCCCAACAAGATTAAACAAAGTTCCAAGAAATGATGATGGGGGAAACATTGAACCAATGGGGCACATTTCAATTTTCACTCATTCAAGTCGTCCTTTTGGTTGAATAACGCATAGAAGGATCATGTCAAATGACGAGTATTCTGCTGCTCATATTTATGTATTGTTGAATTGTCAAGAGATCGAACCATTTATTGAGTTAGTATTCCTAACTAACATGTGTCCTCTTTTTAATTAATGAAATACAACATATAAGTGATCAAATTATTGTGTAGGATGTTTGATGACCATTTACGAGGTATAATACCAGATATCAATGACCAACAATTGGAACAATTGCGGGAACAAGACTTTGCAAATTGGTTCAAAGAATATGTAGAGAAGAATGAAGTTAAAGAGCGCATCTACCAAATAGCTCAGGGCCTTAGATGTACAGTTCAATCATATAAGGGGTACTTTGTGAATGGTTTTAAATTTCATACACATGATTATGGTAGAGATCGAAAAACATTGAATAGTGGTGTTTGGGTGAAAGGAAGTTGTTACAATGAATATGAAAGTGATTATTATGGTTTGTTGAATGAGCTACTGCAGTTGGAGTATTTTGGAGTAGGAAACAATATAATTCTTTTCAAATGTGAATGGTTTGACACTAATAAAGGGATAAGAGTCCATCCTCAGCACGGGCTTATAGAAATTCATCCCAAATCAAGGCTTGCCTCTAATGATCCATTTATTTTTTCCCATCAAGCTCAACAAGTGTGTTACACAAAATATCCTGTAATTAATAAAACAAGGGGTGATTGGTGTGCAGTATTCAAAACCAAAGCTAGGAGCACATTTAACATTCATAAGGTGGTTGATATAAGTGATAACGGGTTTATTTTTGATGAGGTCGCTTACCAAGAAGATGATATCTCTTGACCTTTAGAAATTTTACCAACTACTGAACTTGATGATACATGCTTGCTACTTGATTCAAATCATATAGTAGAGTTAGATGAAAATGAATTGCAACATTTAGTGCAACCAAGTAGAGAGGATGAGGAGGAAGAGGAGGAGGAGGAGGAGGAGGAGGAAGACGAAGAGGAAGATGAAGACGAAGACAAAAATGAAAACGATAAAGATGATGATAGTGATGATGATTGATTTTCATTATTGTATAGTACAAAAAGGGTAATTTCATTGTTTCATGCTTGGGTTGTTTTGTAATTTTGTGTTTTATTATTATATGTGATTGTGAAGCTATTATTTTTGCATAGCTTGTAATCCATATGAAATTCTTACATATATGCATTTATTTGCTCTTTGGTACTTATGGATATTGTGCTTTACAGGATGCCTCATAGAATGTCATCATCTAGAGGTAGAGAACGGGGTCGACAGGACACAATGTCTCAACCCATGCAGTCTTTGAGGGATGAACAAAATGAAGACCAAAGCATAGGACACGAGCCACTACAGTTACCAGTGGATACTCAAGTTTCGCCTACTCCACTACAGTTAGGGGGGCAAGTAGCAACATCGTCATCATCATCAGTTCGAACTAGAGGTCCAAATTTAGGGCAGCCAACACCAGTAAACCCAACGAATCGACAAATGATAAGATTAAGGGGCCTTGTGCAAGTAACAATATTTAAGACGGTTGAGATAAATTAAACAAAACTTCTACAAAAAAAATTTTCTTATTAAGTGAAGTTTTTTTACTTTAAATGTTATTAATGGTGCAGCTTCTTGGATATATCTGTCTCTCGCTCAATAACCAATGACATTAAGATGCACTTTACAGCTCCATGGAAAACTTGGGCAGAAATACCCAACAAGATGAAGGATGAGCTATTTGAAAAATTTTAAGTGAGATACAAATTACCTATTTATATTGAAATTAATTCAATTGAATATGTTGAATTTATATAGTGGAAAGATTGTGAATTAATGGATGTGGATGATTATTATAGAAGTGGCTTTTCAACAGGTTGTTTCTTTTTGTTGTTAGATGTCTGAAAAACAGCTGAAATGCTACCGGATTTTAATGGAAAATACTTATTATTTTAGGGTATTCATTTAGTTTGGCATGACTTATCTTGGGCAGAAATACCCAATAAGATGAAGGATGAGCTATTTGGAAAATTTCAAGTGAGATACAAATTACCTATTTATATTGAAATTAATTCAATTGAATATATTGAATTTATATGGTGGGAAGGTTGTGAATTAATGGATGTTGATGATTATTATAGAAGTGGCTTTTCAACAGGTTGTGTCTTTTTGTTGTTAGATGTTTGAAAAACAGCTAAAATGCTGTCGGATTTTAATGGAAAATACTTATTATTTTAGGGTATTCATTTAGATTGGCATGACTTATCTTGGGCAGAAATACCCAATAAGATGAAGGATGAGCTATTTGGAAAATTTCAAGTGAGATACAAATTACCTATTTATATTGAAATTAATTCAATTGAATATGTTGAATTTATATGGTGGGAAGGTTGTGAATTAATGGATGTTAATGATTATTATAGAAGTGGCTTTTCAACAGGTTGTGTCTTTTTGTTGTTAGATGTTTGAAAAACAGCTGAAATGCTGTCGGATTTTAATGGAAAATACTTATTATTTTAGGGTATTCATTTAGTTTGGCATGACTTATCATGGGCAGAAATACCCAATAAGATGAAGGATGAGCTATTTGGAAAATTTCAAGTGAGATACAAATTACCTATTTATATTGAAATTAATTCAATTGAATATATTGAATTTATATGGTGGGAAGGTTGTGAATTAATGGATGTTGATGATTATTATAGAAGTGGCTTTTCAACAGGTTGTGTCTTTTTGTTGTTAGATGTTTGAAAAACAGCTAAAATGCTGTCGGATTTTAATGGATAATACTTGTTATTTTAGGGTATTCATCTAGTTTGACATGACTTATCTATTGGATGATTGAAATATAAATTGTCATATTTATTTATAACATCTGACTATGAAATTTTTAGGGTCGTTACATGTGGGATGAAACTGAAGAGCAGAATGTGCGTCTTGCTTGGGATAAGCTTGGGAAGGATAGATTTCGTGATATTCTTAACAGAGCTAGGAATGAAATGTTGGTGAAGCACAAGAAAAGTGATATTGCTTATTTGCACAATCTAGGACCAAACTGGATGAAAGTAGAGGTGTGGAATGAGCTTGTTGCTTATTGGAGTTCTCCAGAGTGGCGAAAGAAGTCACAATCTGCTAAGATTAATAGAATGACAGTAAAAGATGAGTTAATTACAAAACATGCTAGTAGTTCAATCAAAATTGAGATTCATGAGGATCGATTGGTATAATTTTTTAATTTAAAGTTATTTTTTATTTATTGTTATGCATTTTGTTGGTTGTAAAATTATTTAGTGTGTATTTTGTTGATTACACAATACGATAATTTTTATTTTGTAGACAAAGAAGTTAAGTAGGCCACCAAATAAGATTGAAGTATTTCAAGCAACTCACACCAAAAAGGGTGCTGATGGTGTATTCATTGATGGCAAATCACAACGGGTCGATGTAAGTTTTTTTTGAAAATATTAATTTTACCACAATATTTTTCTAATTTAATTTCATTGTTATTAAGTTGTATTAGACTATAATGTAAGGTTATGTGTGTTAGCTATTCATTTAATAAGATATTACCGTATTTCATTTGTTTAGGAAGATTATGCAAGTGCAATTGTGGAGAAATATGGTTCTAATTCTAAATCCCTACCAATATTTGATATGGATAAGTGGATAGAAGTATCTGGAGGCTTTAATAAAGGAAGGGTGTATGGTTTTGGGTCTTCTGCAAAATCTCAAACAAGTGGATCATCTACCTCTCAATCATGCACATCTGCTTATCCTGAGTCATCTTCTCAGCCTGCGATGACACAAGAGGAAATTCAACAACTTATAGATGAAAAAGCATCACGAATGAGGGCAGAGATGATGGCTGAAATACTTGATCAGGTGCGAAAGGAGTTAAAGACTACAGGTGGTACTTAGTTTGCAACATCTTCACATCCAACCACTTCAGACTCTACAAATCCATAGGATAATCTAGATAATTGACTATGCTATTTATGTTTCCGTTTAAAGATATTATTATGTGCAGAATATTAATAGTATTTTTTCTGAATATGATTGTATTTTAACTTACATTTTATTAATATTAACTACTTTGTATGGATTATTTTACAACTTTATGAATATATGCATTTTAATTATGCTAATTAGGAAAATCATAATTAATATATTGTATTTATTTATGGATTTTTTATTAATTTATTCTATAGGAATAACAAAATAATTAAAAATTAATGAATTTAATAATAAATAATATTACTTTTTTGACAGATTTACGACGAATTAGCGATGAAATTTTAAAAATTATTTATGCATTATCGACATATCATATAACTTTAACGACAGATTTAGTGATAAAATTAGACACAGATTTATGATGGATTAGCGACGGCATTTTTTTGACGACACTAGTAACTGAAAATCAATTCGGTTTCATTTATATTAGTGACGACATATTTCGTCGCTAATTCCGTCGCTAAATATTAGCGATGGATAGAATTTTGGTCGCAAAATTTTCTGACGAGTGTTTTAGCGATGAAAACGTATCTGTCGTAAATCAGTCGTTAAAATTTTTTGCGACGAAAACTAGCCCATCTGCGACGGATTTTTCCGTCGCAGATGGTCTATTTTTTTGTGGTGAATAATATATTCAATAAAGACCCTTTAATATATATTAGAATTAAAATTATAATAATAAACTAATATTAAAATTACAAATATTGTGGCACAAGAATTTTGTTCATTAAAGATAAAAAAAAAAATGAAAATTTTTATATTGATTTATAGTTTTGGGCTTAAATTGGTGGTTTTGGTTAAGATTTTGGAGGGATTCAGTTTTTATTTTGTTCTGAATTCAATTTCAGTTTTATTTTGATTTTAATCAAATTTAATGATTGAATTTTTTTTAATTGATTTAATTTGAATTATTATTATTTTTTTATTTTTTTAAATCAATTTAATTTGAAATCCAACCGATGGATTTCAATTTGATTATAATGGAATTATGCTCACGTCATAAAGACCAAAAACTTACATAATCATTTAATAGGCATTTTCCTCGAGGGAGAGTTGACAATGGTCCACCTGTGAATGCTTGAAGATGAATTGATTTATAGAACACACTCGCATGATACAGCAACTGACAATACATTAACAATTCATCCTCCAATCGTGATTCTCAAACACCACGCTACCCTTTCACTATTACCATCCTCATATCCCAAAATTTACCCATTGGCACACTAGAAATTTTTACCATCCTTTCACTTAAATAGAATCTTTTTGTATCCCAAAATTTACCCATTGGCACACTAGAAATTTTTACCATCCTTTCACTTAAATAGAATCTTTTTGAAGAAGAAAAAAATATATTCGTTGTTCAGAATCTCACAATAGTTGTAAAAAGCGCGTGTGTGATTTATATAACATTATGCACCTTGATAAAATTATTATAATTTTACTAAGAAATGTGTTATGTCACTAAATTATATGCGTGCGTTAACCACCTTTGAGATGAAAAATCAAAGCATCGGTCAGTTGAGGGACTAGTGTGTGGTGAGGCCCTCCACGTATAGTCTATTGTTAGTGGGGGTTAGTCCTTTAAAATCCCACATCAGTTGTGAAAAGGTTATGGATGTGGCTTATATGAGATTTTGTACCTTAGCAAAATTATCATGATTTTATTAAGGAGCGTGTTTTGTCACTGAACAGTGTGTGCGCATTGACTACTTTAAAATAAAAAAAAAATATTTCACATTATAAAATCATATAAAAATACATGTTTATTTGCTTAGTAAATTTGGCTTATATTTGCTTAAGACCATGTGTATTTTTTAATTAATAAAAATTTTTAGCATCATAAATTTTAATTCAATAATACTTTAATAGTTTTAATTAAGTCATAAAATTTAAAATTTAAGTTTTAATAAAAACTTAGTGAATTGAAAAAAAAAAACACATGTTAAATAGTGATCTTAAATAAAAGAAAATGCGCATTAAAAATATATGGACTGAAATTGTAATGAAATGCATTATATCATATTTGGGACTCTACTTGATAATTTAAAGTTTTAAATTGAATTAAATGATTTAATTGAATTTAGGGAAAAATATATATAAAAAATACATTGTGATTCTTCACTTTGACATATGAAGAATTGTGATTTAATTTTTGTCAATTTGATGCATTATATTTTCTTCTGTTAACAAATATGGTCTAAACCATTGGTTGCTATTAAATGAGGATGATGTAGCAAATATGTGGCATTGATATGGTAACACATGAGAGATAGTGCTTATGTGGTGAATACATGACATTGATGTATCGCCATGTCAATGCCACATGCTCACAACATTAGCATCATTTAATGGTAGCTAACAATTTGGACCACATTTACTAACCAAGAAAGCACATAGTATTAAATTGATAAAAATTAAACCACCATCTCTCATATTTCAAAGTGTGAAACCACATATTATTTTTCTTATATACTTTTCCCTTGAATTTAATGTAGTGTAGATATGAAGATTGTTGTACAGATATCAATGAGCTATAGTTTAATGATATTGAAGTTTTTCTTTTTTAAGTTATAAAATTTTAAATTTAAATTTCAAATAAAGAAATTTGTATGGAAAGAAGAGTAAAAAGATAAAGAAAAATGCATTTAGATTTAAAGATATATCGTGGAAAATTTCCATCCAAATTCAATTCATTATGGATTTAAGATGTAAATATATGAGATTCATATATTTAATAGGTGAATTCTATAAGATATTTATGTCTTTGATCTATAATAGATCAGATTTAAACAAAAAAAAATTCATGTGGTGAGTTAAAGACCGAATTCTTTTCTCTAATGTTTAACTTATGCTTTATATATTATTCTATTATATTCATAACAAAAACATTGGTCCTTACTATAATTTCCTTCAAATCAATTGTCTTAATTTAACCAATTGCCAGCCTTAATGACAGTGATAGCTAAACTACATTTAATTTTGTGTTAGTTACAATTAAACTTAAAAAAATGGACTAAACATGAGAGAAAGATGTAATTTAACATCTCATGACTGCTAGAATTTTAGATCAGCAGTCTTTGTCCCAATTGACTTAAACCAATTATTATTCTTTAATTTCTAACCCCAACACATTCTTTAAGTTTCCGGTACATCTAATATAAGTTTGAATTTAAAAGGGAATGAGTTTAACAACGAGATATATGTAAAATTAATTAAAATATCTATAAAGAGTGCATGAATATATATATATATATATTTAATCTAATAATTGTTAAATTCATTCTCATATGAGTTCGAGCTTGCAATTGTCACACCCCTTTGATTTCTTACTTTTGTGCAAAAGAATCCGCGCCCTCACATTTAATTTCATCTCATTCGATATATGCACTTTATAAAAGTATAACTATTAAATCTCTTTTAACTTTTTTTTATAAGCGATTATTTTATTGAATAGAGTTCAGGAAAAAACTTATACCTGAGATACATAACAACCTGAACTTATAAAAGTATAACTATTAAACCCTTAAAGTGCTAGTCATGTTCGTGTGTTCACCATTGTAGAGATTAAGTAGTTATAGTTTTATAAGTTCCAGTATCAAGAGAATGCAACTAAAATTGAGGATGGTAAATAACTTTTCATGCAAAGTTCAGAGCAGAGGATACTTTCAACCTTAATTTCTATATTATAAAAGCACTACATGTATGTTTAGTAACTCAGGTTTTCTTTTCCTTTAGATATAGAAGAGAAGAGACCAGAGAACAATTCTCTTCAAGAAAAGAAGCTTATTAAAATGCATGGGTTTTACTTTTTCTTGGTTTTCTTTAGCAAGAAAGAGAGCTATTGTGGATCTTGCTTCTGCAATGGAGTGAACACTGAACAACTTCAATAATCAAGTAACTCTCACATGCACTAGTCCAGCTAGCTAGCTAGTTAGTAGTTACTTTTCTTCCACATTGCCTAAACGTAACTCGAAAGCAAAAATAAATCTGAGAAGTAGAAAAAACAAGTATTCTTGCTCTTTTCGCAAAGGGTAATACAAAACCTTCCCTTTATAAACATCAAGCACCAATAGTCTCACAAATAGCTAGTCCCATGGATCCTCTTTCTTCTAAAGGTATCACTGGCCAACTTACTATGATTTGGCAAGTATTGAAAGCACCATTGATCTTGCCCGTCTTGAAGTTATTGGTGATAATATGCTTAGTAATGTCAATAATGCTCTTCATTGAAAGGATGTATATGGGTGTTGTCATTGTTTTTGTAAAGTTGTTTGGAAGGAAACCAAACAAAAGGTACAAATGGGAGGCCATGAAGGATGATATTGAGCTTGGCAATTCTGCTTATCCTTTGGTTCTTGTTCAAATTCCAATGTACAATGAAAAAGAGGTACTTTCTCAAGTTTACAAGCTTTTTTTTTTTAATTAAATAAGTCTTTTTTTTTTAAATATTATTAGTGAATTAAGCTATATGAATGTCTAGCTCTCTTTCGTCTAACTCCTATTGTACTGTTCTATGGAATATGCAGGTTTATCAATTGTCCATCGGAGCTGCATGTGGGCTTTCATGGCCGTCAGATCGAATCATAATCCAAGTGCTTGATGATTCAACAGACCCTGCCATTAAGGTTTCTATTTCTAACTCACTATTGAACTGCTGATATGTTATAAATAATAATAATAATAAATTACACAATGCCCAAAAATTTTGTAAACTCTGTTACTTTTTAGAAAAAAAAAATTTAAATATAATTATTATAAATTTAATATATAAATATATGAATCTCACTTATTTTATATATGTGATTTTCACCGTTTTTTATCAAGATAAAAGTTTTCATGTATTCTAATTCCTACCTACTTCTAACCCCAAGCTTTGAGATACTTGTACCCTGTGCTTAGAATGTTATTAGTAATTTTTGGGTAAAAATTTATATTATTCCTGCTTAAAAATTTGAATTTTAAAAAAATTTAATTCAATTAACTTTTTCTATATTAATTATTACGTTTGAAAACTTAGGAAGTAAAAGAATTTAATTTTTTAATTAAAAATTATTTTTAAAAAATAAAAATTATGTCAAAAATAACATGATTATACGAGAATTCTTCCCAAATGAAGCCATTTAATTTAGAATTGTGTCAAATTGACCAATTCTTTTTAGAAAATAATAAGTGGAAACTCTTTTTTATCTCAATATTAATAATTTTACCCCTTCAAATTTGGTAATGGCTCAACATTATATTGGATTTTTTTATTATTATTTTTTTAAATATAGTGTGATTGGTGGCATACTATAAATTAGATTATATTTTGATCTTTAAAAATTTTAAAATTTAATTACATTTTAATCTTTAAAATATTATAATTTTTTTATGAATTAAATTATTATATATTACATAAAACTTTTAGAAATTTAAAATCTTATGCTATTCACTGATAAAGAACACAAATCAAATTGTATTAATCATTTTCCCTCTTTCCTAATAAATATTTTATTTATTTAAAAAAATTGGTTAATTTTTTTTTTTGGTTATTTTTGTAATATATAAAACAGAGCATGGTGGAAATAGAATGTCAGAGATGGGCAAGCAAAGGAATAAATATAAAGTATGAGATAAGGGATAACAGAAATGGGTACAAAGCAGGAGCTCTTAAAGAAGGAATGAAACACAGTTATGTGAAACAATGTGATTATGTTGCCATTTTTGACGCTGACTTTCAGCCTGAGCCTGACTTCCTTTGGCGCACCATTCCTTTTCTTGTTCACAACCCTCACATTGCTCTTGTTCAAGCTCGCTGGAAATTTGGTACTATCTTTTCTTTTCTAATTTTTAGTGCTACTCTTCCTTAATTATATGTTAATTGTGATCCTTTATCTTATATTAATGTTAAAAGTTCGAATTATAGATTTGGTTTATGATTATGATACAAATAAAAAATAATTAAATATCTAATTTAGCAATTGTGTCTGCTTAATACCAACTTAATTGGTAATGATGACGCAACATTTAGATTTATGGGACCAACAATGAACTAAACTAAGATGCCTTGTGATTAAATATAAGAAGGCAAGTGATGAATATAATATTTTAATTTAAGTGTCTTTTTAATGTGTTTTACCTATTGAGTTTTTAAAATTTATTTTTTTTATTACTTAAAATGAAATTTAAAAAATATTAGTCGCCAATTTATTTTATTTTTATTGAGCCAATAAAAAATTTAAAGAATATGGACTGAATAATTTTCTTTTTCTAATTAAATCAATAAATACATATTAATATTTTAAACTTTTATTAGAAATTTTTTTTTAACTAAATATAAGAGTCTATTAAAGATATGCTCAAGTTCAAATTAGTCTCTCAATTAAAAATTAAAATTTTAAAATGTTGGTGGCTTTCCACCAACCCCTTTGATCCATCATTGCTAATTAGATTAACTATATGATTTTTTTTTAGTATTCAACTTTATTGTATACTAATTCTGCATCAATATTTAAAATTTATAAATTTTTTAATATCACTCATTTTCATGTCATTTTAGGTCTCTTTGTCTCCTTCTCACTCCTTTCCCCACTAATCTCTTACCACTTCCCTTTGACAATCTGACCAACCAAATAGCTTGTCCTTCAACATTTTGATTCAAGTCTCTTGTTCAAGCTTGGCCAGCTATCACCAGTCATGCAGTAGGTGTCTATATTGGTAAAGGAAAGTGACACCTTCCATGATTTACCATTGAAAGAACCTAACTAATTAATTAATACAGCAATTGAGAATCCACAGTCATTTTGATAAATTAATTAAACCCTGATGTTGATACATGAACAATAAATTGAAAGAAGATTGGTAAATTTTAGGGGCAGCCCTGTCACTTTCAGATAAATAGACCCTTTAGTATGCCTTGCACCCTTGTTCTTATGATGCTATGAACTAAGCTTGTTTAGGAACTTGTCACTTTCTTATGTGATGATCCATTCAAGCCCTGTTTGACATTGGGGTTCTTAGGGAAAAAAAATATATCATTTTAAATATTATTAAAAAAATAATTTAAAAAAATTATTTTATTATTTTAAAATTATTATGATTAAAACATATCAAACTTAATTTTAAATTAATTTTTAATAATCTCTTATTTACATTTTTAAAAGTGCTTTTTTCAATAGTAATTCAAACAATAATACAAATAGACCCTTAGGATTGATTAGTAGTAAATATGAATCATTAGCTTTACTTGCTACTAATTAGCTTGCATAGGCTCAATTGGCACTCCTGAAAGTGATTGTAGATAGGGTCATATGACCCAAATGGGCTGTGAATTTTTTTTTTTTTAAGCAGCAAATAAAATATGAAAATTGGGTTTTCATATAATGAAAATTATTTTTCAAGTTGTGGGTATTCTCTTACTTAGCAAATGAAATCACTTGGCTTCAACATCATCATATATTCAATGGTTGAGAACAGATGTTGTCTGCGTCTATGATGAAAGGAATTAAGAGAAGGACAGAATTATATGTACTTATTAGATATTGTCAGAAAATGAAAGAATAATTAATTTAGAAATAAATTGAAAATATGCCCTCGAACTTTTAGCGATGATCAGTTAGGCTCAAATTAAGCTTTTCAACTTAATTAATCAAAGATTTTTCTTATCTAGATTTCATTCATCATAGATTCAATACACAAAATATATTATGAGATTCACTTATTAAATATATAAATCTCACATATTTATATTTTGGGTCAATAATAAACTAAGTTTAGATAAAAATTTCTCATTGATCAGTATATTTTGATTTAAGATTAAAGAATACATTTATCTAAATATATTATCTATTATAAACTTAAGATACAAATATGTAAATCTCATGATACACGCTGCGTCATTAGTTTACCGCAATGAATCCATGCTCAAGGAAGATGCGTCAGTGAAGGGCATTGAAGAAAACAGAGCAGAAAATATTTTGCTGAAATAAAAGTTTTTGACCAAAAACTTAAATCAATAATTTTAATGAATTAATATTATTTATTGATAAAAAATCTTGTTTATTTCATGTATTATATAAATATTAAAACAATACTTCATAATAATATTTAAATTTTGAATATTTTTATTCAAAATATAAATATATCATTAAAATGTGCATGTAAATGTAACATGAAGTTTGATTTGGAAAAAAATTTAATTAATTAAATTTATTTATTTATATTAACAGATATAATATTTAATTATTTTTTAATGGTTTAATGATTGAATTAGCTATCTAATGGTTTAAGTAATGACTTGTTGATTTAATTTCTTAGTCGGGTCAAACTCTAACCGAGTCTAATAACTATGCTTTAATTTTTAAATAATTAATAAAAAATTATATAAAATATAAAATAATTTTTATTAATTAAAATTTTAAAGAACTAATATTTTAAGTTTTTTTTTTTAAAAAAGGCTAAATTTTGCTTGAATTAGAAGTTGTAAATTAATTTGAACAAAACTTATTTTGATCTAATTGAGCCTTAACCAAAAGTGTAATAATAGATTTGAGCTTTATTTTCAAATAGGCACTTCTTTATTTTATTTTTATTTATTCAATGGCGGATTCACCTTGATAAATGAGGGGTCAATTGACCCCCTTTTTATTATAATATTCTATAAAAATATATGTGTTTTCAAATCGACCCCTCTTTTTGATAAGTGTTAACTTTATTCTAATGAATTTATGGTTCTAGTTCATTAAATGATTTATATGCTAAAAAATATTTGAAATGTGCTTAAAAAAATGGATTCTGTCCTGCAATTTGATCTGATTATGATTCTTGGGTGGGTGGCTTTGTAGTTAATGCTGATGAATGCTTGATGACAAGGATGCAAGAAATGTCATTGGATTACCATTTCACAGTGGAGCAAGAAGTAGGCTCTTCAACTTATGCCTTCTTTGGATTCAATGGTACAAACCATCTTAAAACTAAAGCTTCTCATTTGTTTCACAAAAGAAAGTGTTTTTCATTAAAATTATTTTTTAAAAAATATTTTCATAAAAATATTTTCTATTGTTTAGTTGTAAAGTTAAACTAACGATACAAAAAATATATCTATGATTTGAATATAATTATTAAAATATAAAAAAGACTTAATTTTTCTTTAATAAATAAAATATTTTTCATTAACCTGCTCTAAATGTTAAAAAATATTTTTTAAAAAATATTTTTGAGAAAATAAGGTAATTTAAGTTACAAAAATAAATGTTTCTCTTTCTTTAACAAAAAAAATTGTAGTACGTACCGACAAGGTTTAACTCAGTGGTACGGGAGTTGTCTCTCAGTACTACGAAGTTGACTGTTTAAGTTTTAATGAGAGCCGATTGTATTGAAAAAAAAAAAAATCTGCGGTGCACTAGACTCCCTGCTTTCCATATACGATCTTAACCTTGCCATTTCCAATTTCTATATGCAATGCAGGAACTGCTGGTGTATGGAGAATTTCAGCTATCAATGAAGCAGGAGGATGGAAGGATAGAACAACAGTGGAAGATATGGATTTGGCTGTCAGAGCAAGTCTAAAAGGCTGGAAGTTTGTTTATATTTCTGACCTCAAGGTATCTACAAAATGCACCCATAATTACCATCTATTAGCCTTCTGTTCAAATTTGCTTTTAATTTGTTACTTGTGCCATAAAAGCACATGCAAAACCTGGTTTGATTCTTGTATTTTAGGTGAAAAATGAATTGCCGAGTACATTCAAAGCGTATCGATACCAGCAACACAGATGGTCTTGTGGCCCTGCAAATCTCTTCAAGAAAATGGCAATGGAAATAATGAGAAACAAGGTAAACACGTAACCCGTGCACGAAACATTCAACACTTATGTTGCTTTGCATAGGGGCTGTTTCCATCGTTCGAACCTGTGACCTCCACGAGAGCATATATACACACATAAATTGAGAATCAAATATGATTTTGGACAATCTTCCTAGTTTAACTACTGATATCATGTACTATCTTCTGCAGAAAGTGTCGATGTGGAAGAAGTTTTATGTGATCTACAGCTTCTTCTTCGTTAGAAAGATCGTAGCTCATATTATCACATTCCTATTTTATTGTGTTGTTTTGCCTGCAACTGTTTTGGTACCTGAAGTAGAAGTTCCCAAGTGGGGTTCTGTTTATATTCCTTCTACTATTACTCTCCTTAATGCTGTTGGAACTCCAAGGTCTCCTTCCACACTCTTCATTTAAATTTCTTGAATTGCTGTTCAGAACTTCAAATTGTACGGTCTAGTAATGATTCAGCTACTCTATCTACTGTATCATTTTGTAGATCACTCCATCTATTGATTTTTTGGGTTCTATTTGAGAATGTCATGTCTCTGCATCGAACCAAGGCAACATTTATAGGTTTGTTGGAGGCAGGAAGAGTGAATGAATGGGTTGTCACTGAAAAGCTAGGAGATGCTCTCAAGATTAAATCAACTGCCAAAGCTCCCAGGAAGCCTCGCCTCAGGATTGGAGAAAGGTAAACTTAATGTTGAAATCCTTATTTATTTCAATGACCATGGTATTTAGCTAAAAAATAATTCAAATACAAAAAGGGTAAATTATAATATAGTCTCTTAGTTTTGGTGAAATCAACAATATAGTCTTTATATTTTTAAAATCAAACAATTTAGTCATTCATTTTTTATTATATATACACATTAGTGTGCTTAATTTTTATCTAATTTATTGTTAATTTTAGTGAAAATGATCGAAATGCCCTTAATTATATTTTTAATATAAAAATGAAGTACCTGGCATTTTTGTTTTATTAATAAAATAGTATCTTAATTAGTTTAAATTGAATATAGAATTAAGGGAATTTTGATATTTTAGTTGTAATTAATGGATATATATATATATATATATATATATATATAAAGGGTTTATTATAATATAGTCCTTGAGTTTTGATAAAACCAATAACTTAGACTTTATATTTTCAAAATAAACAATTTAGTCCCTCACTTTTTATTTTATATATATAGATAAGTTTCTCTACCCAAGTACCATTTAATTTTACCATTAATTATAGCAAAACTATCAAAATATCATTAATTCTATTTTCAACCCGAAACAACTAAGTCTTATGAGTTTTTATTTTATTAACAAAATAGTCTCTTAATTGTTTTATATTGAAAATAGAGTTAAGAAAATTTTGATAATTTTTGTTGTAATTAATGGTAAAGAAAATTGGATGGATGGACCAATCTGTATATATAGTAAAAAGTAAGAGACTAAATTGTTTGATTTTAAAAATAAAAGAACTAAGTTGTTGATTAATTCAAACCTTAGGGACTATATTATAATATAAAAAAAAAAGTCTTTAGATGATGTCTAATTATGCAGATATATGTTATAAGCAAAAGCTTGGTAGAAAAATTTCACAATATGGAGTTGACAGAGGCTTTTTTGTTGTTTGCATATATAAACAGAATGCATCTGCTAGAGCTTGGTGTTGGAGCCTATCTCTTCTTATGTGGGTGCTATGATTTTGCCTTTGGAAAGAACAGTTACTTCATATATCTCTTCCTCCAATCCATAGCCTTCTTCATTGCAGGAATTGGGTATGTTGGGACCTTCGTCCCCAGCTCTTAGCCCAAAAAGTCTTGACCAAGAATGAATTTTCTCTAGTATTTTTCATTCTCCAAGAAATTATCCTTTGGTTCCTTAATTTTTCAATTGTTTATAAAGTAAATTCTGGTCATTCTTTAATATTGAACATAAGGAAGGTTCTGTTACAGAAACAACTTTTTTTTTCTCCTTTGAAGTAGAAAATTCAATAGGCCAAGCTGCAAATGAGTGTATGTCTATATGGAGTTTGGTGCAAAGCAAATGATTTAGTGTCTGCTTGGTATCAAATTAGAATTAAAATTGGTTTTCAGAAAAAAAAATATTTTACAGGTTGAAAAAAAAAGTAATTTAAAAAAATATATTATTATTATAATTAAAATTTATTTAATTTAATTTTAAATTATTTTTAATAATTTCTAATTAATATATTTAAAAAATATTTTTCTCAACAGAACTATACTAATACTAAATATTGGTTTTTTTTTTTATTTTTAATTGACATGAAATTTAAAGGTGAACAAGAATATAGCAATACCAAACCTTGATTTTTTTTTTTTTTTTTTTTTTTTTTTTTTAACTTGGGATAAAATTTAAAGGTGAAAAAGATGCTTAAATTGGAATCAGATGTTCTACACTTACCCTGTCTGCCCATTTGTGTCCTTTACACTTTTCTTCAATTCCTAATTACAGAATTATTAATTAGTTGAAAGCACGTGCGTTTTGATCAACTTATCGCCACATGAATGTAAATTTATTTAACAATAAAAGAAATACCTTCATTTAATTGAAAAAAAGTTTTTTTTTTTTAATCAATTGAAAAAGAGTTTATATATACATGCGAAAATTATCAATTTCAACTCGATTATTATTTTTAATATTTTAATTTATTTTAAATCTAATTAAAATTTATTTTAAATTATTCAAACTATCTCAAATTTAACTATTATTTCTTAAATAATATTAAACTCATTTAATTTTATATATTTTAATTAATAATCTACATAAAATATAATTTTTTTATTAATAATATATATTTTAAAATTTTATAAAATATTTAAATTCTATTTATTTAAAATAAAATATGTAAAATTTATAAATATTATTATAAAAAATATATCATATTTAATTAACTATTTATATAAATAGATTTAGGTAATATATAAAATTAAAAATAATCCGAATCCTAATATGTGATATTTTTTAAACTTGAATCCATTCTAATAGGATTCTATTAAATAATTTCGCTTTAAATTTTATACTCGTCAACATCAATATTTTGAATCTGTCTTTGATACCACTTATTATGAGAATAATCCCACAAAATATAAAGTGAATCGTCCATTTTGGGATGCTTGTAGAATGAGTATCACCACATTTGGGACATTATATATCCATAGTGTAGCCGACTATGTGTCGTTAATTTTGGAACTTTTAAAGAACAAGTGTCGTTTACGTGGCAATGCTAATGAACCTAAGTGTTACCAATATGGAGATGAGTAAAGGAAAAGCATTGGCAAGTTTTATGAATACAGAGCCCTTGTGTCATTTATTTGGTGAAACTTATAAACAAAGTATTGACAAATTAATGTTACCGATCTTGTGCTGCAGAAATATAAGGTGACAACATTTATAGCAACACAAATGCTGATATTTAAGAAAGCGTCAGTAAACATTTAAGAACATTAATTAGCATTATTAAATAAAATTAGTGTTATTAAATAAAATTATTAACATCACTAGTAGTGTATTTTCTTGTAATTAACAATCCATTATGAAAAGAAAAATAAATATAACTAGATTATTTCTCTCACATACAACATAAATACAAAGACTACCAACTTATCGGTTCTACACTAATTACTTGTAAACTTAATTTAAAGCAAAGAGGAGGATATTTTTCATGAGGAGAATTTTGAATTTATACTGGGAGTTCAACCTAACCATATAAACTAACTTTAATATCTTATTAATTGAACGTGTGAAGATTTTATTTCAGAAAACAAAACAGAGAGCGATGAGAGGATTCCAACAACTTTATTATTAATTGTTCTAATCTAGTTATAATTTCCCTCTGGCTAGGGCCACAACATCAACACCCCCACCACCCCACACCTCTCCCCTCCCCCCAACCAAAACTTTTTCAAAAAGAAAAAATACATATATATTAATTTTTTAAAAAAATTATAAAATATTTTTAATACACATAAAAGTGATATTATCTCTCACATAAAAAAAATAAATACTCTTTAATATAAAAATTAAATTTCATATAATTATAAAAAATAATTCATATATATTGAACACACATAATAATCTCTCTTGCTGCGCGCATGCATGGATAAGAGGTGAGTCATAATTTTTTTTTTTTAACTTTACCGTACAAACTATAAAATATATATATAAACTGTTTGAAAATACTTTGAGAGCAACGAAGTTGCACTTAAAATTTAATTTAAAAATATTATATTATTAAATTAATAAATTATTATTAATTTCAAATATCTTAATAATTACGATGTTGTAAATTATCCATATAAAATTTATGTTTTCACAAATTAAAAGAAGACGAATTATGAAAGAAATAATAAGATATTATATATATATATATATATATCATTAATTTATTATTTTTCACTATTTTAATTTTTAATGAATGAATATTATTTACTTTGTTAAAGCTACTATAATTTTTAATTAGAAAGTACCAAAAATTAAAATATAAATTGTTATTTTTTATGTGAAAATTTTTTTTTTTTCAAGTATTGAGGAAGGAAAATTTTTAATATTGAGTTTTTTTAGAATAATTTTAATTGTTAGACAATTTATTACAATTAATTTTGTAAATATTTTTGGAGGAGTTTTCCTATATCCTGTTTTATATTTTGATGTTTTTATATTAAATTGTTTCACACAATATTTTAGATCTTATGCCTGGTGTATAAGTTGAGCATATTAATGATAGTGTGGCAAGAAACTTTTTTTTTTTTTAGTTTTTCTTAATTATTTAAAATTAATAAAATATATAATTTATCAAAAATAATAAATATTGAATATCGTTTGATAAAAGTGCAATTTTGTACTATATGAGTTTTAGTTAAATGATACTAAAATTATTTTCTTAAGTGTAAAGTTTTAAGTTCAAGTCTCAGATAAAACTAATTGTAATAAAAAAAAGTACAATTAAAATTTTTTTATTAATAATAATAAATCTATAAGTATTTAATTTTTGCCCCCTCAATATATAATCTACGTCCGCCTTACATTAGGACATGCTAATTTCACATTTTGAGAGGGACCATGCCTTATTTTATAAGGCTTTCTATCAAGCTTTTTCACTTAATATTTTGAGTTTTATATTGGATGTATGGGTTAAATTTGCTGATTTAAGTGTGTTATAGACGTTTTGGTTAAGTTTTTTTTTAATTACTTGAAATTAATAAAATATATGATTTATAATTTTAAAAAATAAAATATATAATTTATAAAAAATAATAAATATTAATTATTATTTGACAAAAGCATAATTTATAATTTTTTATTATTATAATAATTATACAACTATTATCCCCTCTATATTAAATTCTGCATTTATTCTTTGTTTTCATTTATCTGAGATATTAAAAAGTAAAGATGGCAATGAGTACGATACTCACAAAAATTACTATATTTAAATATGAATCTAATTAATATTTACACTACCTGAACTCCTCTCAAACCTGATTAAAATTATTATCAACTACCTGAATTCATCCCAAACCATATTATTATTACCTGAATAATACTTGAACTCATTTAATTTTATATATTTTAATTAATAATGTACATAAAAGATATTTTTATTAATAATAATTGATATTTTAAAAAAATTAATAATTTTATAAAATATTTAAATTCTATTTATTTTAAAATAATATATATATATATATATTAAAAACTTATATTTTATATTTAATTAATTATTTATATAAAGGAGTTCAAATAATGGGTACCCAATATACAAAATTTAAACTTGATCTAATCCATAATCATTATTATTTTTCAAATCCAAATCTATATTAAACTTGATTACATATTACCCAAATTTATTTTATTAGAGTTCAACTAGATGATATGTCTATAAACATTTGATCTATTGTCATTCCTAATAAAAAGGATAGCATTACGAATGAGTTTTAATTTAATGATATTAAAATTTATATTTAGGATTGTTAAATTTTGATTTCGAATATATAAGAATTGTAGGAAAAAAAAAATGTCAACAATTTAAAAACCTTCATTAATGAATCGTCAATTAAAGGCTCTTATATATATATATATATATATATATATATTCTGAATTATTAATTTTATTTTCTTTGAATAAAATTTGTAATGAAAAGATATCATCGGCAGATGTAATAGAGAAATATAGAATTATTTTTAAAACTCTCATTTATAAATTTAATTTTTTAGGTTGAGTGTTTTTTTGATATGATATCAAGTCTTCTCAATCAAAAGATTCAAAATTCGAATCCAGACCCATGAAATTATGTACAAGAAAACCACGATATAGCACTATTTAAAGGTTTATTTATTTGTTAAAAATAATTTTTTTATTTTTAAAAATTTAATTTTTATTTTAATGAAAAATAAAAATTTTAAAAAATGAATTAATTTATTTGTTAATAATAAAAATAAATTTTAATTAAAAAATATTTATATTTTATAGCTAAAAAATTAAATCATATAAAATATATTTATAAACTTATTTTTCTTTGAAATTTTTTAAATCTATTTATTTATTTATTTATTTTATGTTAATATAAATTTTTTTGTTATTGTAGATAAATGTTTTTAAATAATTACTTGATTTTAGTTATGAAAAATTTATAATATAATTTTAGCTATAAAAATTATTATTTTTTATTTTGAAAATATGAATTTTGTTAAAAAAAGTGTAGGAAACAACTTAAAAATGGTTTCTAAATTTTAATTAAATTCTCAAAAACTAGAAAACTAGCTTTATAGTTTTTATTTGAAAAATTGACAAATATGAGTATACGAAACTCTACTTTTAAATTTTCTTTGTTTCAAAAAAAGTTATCTTAATTTTCTAAAAGTAATTGCTTAAGGCATTTAAGCTCCTAAAATTATATGTGAAAGTTAATTTAATTACAATGAATTTTAACTCAATAGTATTCGAATCGTATCTAAAGTTGTAAGATTTTGAGTTTAAGTTTTACTCAGTGACGTTTAAACAAAACAAAAAAATTTAACCCTTAAATAAATTTTTAACATAGTCCAAAGTTAAATGATATTAAATAACACCACAAATAAATTAAAAAAAATATATGAAACTTGTCAACACTATAAAAGTTTTACAATTTAGCTCCGTTTATTTTCAGAAAATATTTTTTTGAAAAGTATTTTTTGTATTTTTTAGTATTTAGGTCACTCGAGGAAATGGGTTAACAGAAAATGTATTCTTGGTCAATGAGAAAATTAAGTCATTTGTAAGAAAAATGACGAAATAAACACATACCTTTAATTTAATATTGCAACCAAACAATGTAAAATATTTTCATAAAAAACTTTTTTTAGAAAATAATTTCCATGAAAAATATTTTTGATATTCCATGAAACAAACAGTCTTATTAATGGAATTTTTCGATAGTGACTTAAAAGAAGCCAAATGCAAAACTCTAGTATATAAAATGATCAAAATTTATTTTGAGAAATAAAATTTCATTAACCAAGAACTAGTCTGACAAAAAGTCCAAAGCAACAAAAGCAGAGATTGAATGAGGAACCTCTTCCATCAACAATAACTCCTCACTAGAAAGAGAAGTTGCAAACTTAGGCATAGAATGGGCAACCATATTAGCATCACATGGAACATAAATAAAGCAGACTAAAGCATACAACTCAATGTAATGACCCCAAACTAAGGTCGCTACCGGCACTAGGGATCGGGTCAACTTGAAGCTGCCGGAACTCGTAGCAAGCCTAAAGATCTATCAAACATGAACTTATCTCATAAAATCCACAATATAAGCAACTCAAAGATGATTACGCTTTACTTTTCACATATGTACATAAACATTTCATAATAAAACTGGTTCATAAATTAAACCTTTAAATCTCATATATGAGTACTAAAGTGTAATTACATCATACATGCATACATAGATAATGAGTCTATTTATGGATTTGGACATCATATATACATCTCTTAGACTTAAGCAATACATTAAATAATTGTTCTAAATTCCAGCACAGTAACTATCCATTTAAAATTTACATGTCTAAGCTAAACATTCAACAATAATAAGAAGTTCTATAATTACTCTTACTACTCACTCTCCAAAAGGACTCATCTATCCCTGCATCCTTGCATCTGGGGTTGAAGGAAAAGGGTAGGCTTTGAAAAGCTTAGTGAGTAAACTAACCAAATATACATAAATTATATTTCTCTTTTCATACACATGCAATGCAACATCCAAATGAGTTTTCATATCATAGACATTGCACATAAGATGGACTTGCCACTAGTGGTCTCCTAGATCCAATGTGCCTGACTCATACAGAGGCTCCTTAGAACTTTTGCTTAATCAGTAATATATCCAATGTGTCTGGCTCATACAAAGGCTTCTCAGGACTTTCACTTAAATAAACAGTGAGCCAGGGGCTTATTAGGCCTTACCTGGTCTTATCACCACATATCATACATGATCATATCATAATATATATCATATCCATAATAAGGGGAAGGCCAGTGGATCATCCAAACCATCAAGCATCAACAATAAATATGCAAAAATGTAATATATTTGTGTTTTAGATGCATACATCCTAATAACAATGAAATGATGCATGTGAATGATCATGAATTTAATTTAAATAAATTACATTCATTAAGGTTAGTGTTATTCACCTTTTGTAGCCTATCAAGCATCTCACTCGAATGGTAGATAGCCTTGGATCTTTAGCTTCCTGAATCTCTCAAGTCTGATCCTATAACATCGGAACCTAAGGAGTTATTCAAAGCTCTAAAACTCTATATATACATCAAACAAATGATTCTAGGTCTTTTCGGATAGTAAAATTATGTTTTGGAGCCATAAAACTAAAGGAGAAATAAGATTGGCAGAGCCAACTTTGGCTGTCAAAGTCTTGAACATCGGCTGCCCTTTTTAGGCAATAGCTACTGTAGTTACCGAAGTCCTGGACTTCAGCTATCGAAGTTTTGAGCCTTAAAAATCCTTTTAATCTAACAGTGACTATGGTTGTTCAAGTCTTGGACTTCGGCTATTAAGCCTAGAAATTTTTTATATTTTCATGAGAAATTACATGACTTCGACTGATAAAAACTATTATTTCAGCAATCGAACGTTGGAATTTCTAAAGTTTCCAAGTCAAAATCCTGCAGCAACTCATACCCAAGAACTCTCAAAACTCATCCTAAGGTTCCAAGACATGATCCAACTATCAAAACAAATATTAGGGGCATAAAACAATTTGAATACATGTTTAGATGCTACATGCATCCATCAAAAAGGGAAAAAACCATCTTTCTCAACTTCAAACAAAACATCTAATTGAACTCAAATTAACTTTATATTTTTCAACCTATATACAATTCATGCTTATCAGCACTCTAGCTCAATCAGAAGATTCTCCCTCAAGACACAAAGTATAAAACCTTCAATAATTCATACATGCATTAAATCACCTATTATTCCCGAAAGTTGAAAACTACCTAAAAATTACATGTGATACAAACTTGTCATCACATCCCTAAAAACATACTCAAACATGCATTTGAAGGTAAGAAAAAGAATAGGTGTACCTTTCTCCTTTTAAAAAAATGGCTAGAGAGAGAAAGAAACCTTAATTATCTTCAAGTTCTTGAGTATCCAGAGATAATCCAAGCATTAAAACACACTAATCACCCAATTAGCCAAGAAAATCCAAAGTAGATCTTCCTTACATGCAACAGTAATTGAAAGAGAGAGAAAAATTCAATTTTCTTTAAAATTTAAACTGAAATGGGCTATTTATACCCTTGTTGTCAAGGGGACTTTCGACAGCCAAAAGCTCAGCTTTCAGCTGTCAAGTCCATTCTATCCAAATGGGCTTTTGAACAATAAAAAAGACTTCGATTGTTGAAAGTCCATCCTTCGACCGCAAAAGTTCCTGCTGCCCAAAACACACTTAAAAACTTTACTTGGTCTAATTAATTAAAATATTTTCATTCTTAAATATGTTTTTAACACATCATATCATACATATACATACACTTTCTACCACCATTCCATTATCTGTGGAATCTTGAATTTGGCCAGAATATTCCATTAACGATAAAAATTCCGAAGTCGAAAAATGTGGGTGTTACACTCAACTTCCATGATGAGTTGCTAAATTCGATACCAAAATATAAGGGAGGCACTAGCTAGTGTTGAACATGATGAACTAGAGAGAGAGAATCTAACTCTAAAATGAACTCAGTGAAACTTGCTTCTTTGGCCACTCTTACTCCAAAACAAGTTATTTCAACTTCAGCCTCATATGGTGGCAGCTATAATTTTGAAGCTTTAAACAACATTACCTCCACCTTATAATTACGTAGAACTAAACCTAAACCATAGCAAACACCATTAATCAAAGTGGCATTAAAGTTCATTTTGGACTTATCTTATGGAGGTGGAATCCATTTTATTGCACCATTACTTAAGCAACCCATGCCACCTATAGAATTGTGCTAGTGAAACTCCATAAGGAATGACTTAGCTCTCAAAATTACTTAATCAAAGCAACATTACCAGATTATGAAAAATAAAATTATTTCTATTATTCCACATAAAGCACAACAATACACAACAAAGCTGAAAACATCTTATTGAATTATTCTCTAACTTCTTTTAACCAAAGAAAGAAACTAGGATGACTAGAAAAGACCAACCTTTGGATTGGTGATGATTGCCAAATAGATAAGGATGCAAGATAACTCAATAACGCATGCATAACAGGCTGATCACATGCATCACCACAACGGGCACAATTGGGAACCACATGCATACCTTTGCGATGTAACATTGCAGCAACGGGGAGATGCCCATTACATGCTCTATAAAAGTGTTTGATCTTTGGAGGAATGGGCAAGTTCCAAATAAACTTCTAGAACCCATCATGAACCATCCCTAATGTAGATGCTAAGGCTAAATTATGCAATAACTCCATGGCTAAGTGATAAGTGTTGTTCACATAAATAAACCATTTTTGGAGTAGAGGAGTAGTACCAATATAACAAATTCCTCTCCAATCTTTTACATAATGGGATGGCTAATATCTACAATGCTTCAAAGGGGAAAAAAACAACTAGATTCCTATCCTAGCACATAGAAGTCTCACAAAAAAAATTATTTTGGTAAAGGAACATGCCTTGTTAAACCATCATTATTCTAAATAAACCAAATGCAATTATGTGTGTGTGTGTGTGTGTGTGTTTTTTTTTTTTTTTTTAGTTGATTAACAACAAATTTGGTCATTGTTAAATTTATAAAAGGATTTATAATGATAAAAATTTTGTTGAATTTTTGTGATTAACCCATCTTTAAATAGAAATGAATTAATGTGGTTGTCGCTAACTATCCACATATTTTTCATCTTAATTTTATATATAATTAAAGGATTTTGTTTCTTTTTTGGTACATTTGTGATGTTGTTCTCCTCTTTGTGGGTATGGTTAATGGGCAAAGAACATTGGGTGGGTGGAGTTAGTTGATTGCCACTCTAATGATTAAGTCAGTAATAAGAGCTGGACTGTGAATGAATGAGGAATAACGATTAAGAGATTCACGTACATACTTGATGGCTTTTGTATAGGTTTTAGTATAGATTCTTATTAAGATTAGGAGTTTTTGACTGATTGAGACTTTGAGTCCATATTGTCTGAGAGTCCTATGAGTGTTAGGATTGTAGTCACAGTGATTATCTTAGGATCCATATCCTTTTATATGATCTAAGCATTCAGGGATATGTTTAGGTGAGTAACACCTATCTAAGTGTCGAAGGCAAATGTTCGAATGACTCACAATCGAACCTAATATGGGCACCATTACCCATTACTCGATTATCCATTACTCGCCTTCAAGTACTATTTTAGTAATTGTATATCATTTGTCCTCCCTACTCGTATTTGAGTCTTTTTAGCTTCGATTGATTTCTATTTAAGCTTATCTTCCCAAGTAAGCGTTTGTGAACTTTGCCATGTGGCAATATGTAACTGGTGAAAGGTGAAGAGTTTGATATGAACTATTACTTAGAGATTTATGCATTAACCTTGTCAGCACGATGCTCTAAGCGCATCTATTAGGGTTTCAAGGGCATCTACATTGATTTCAAATTGCTATATAAGTGCAAGGATGAATACCTTTACTCATTTTTGCATTCCTTGCCTCTTTCATTTTCTCTCTTCTCCATTCCTGCTATAGTGTTCATTGGAGTTGAATTTTTGACCATCAGAGTTTCCTTCTATATTTTAAATTTTAAGGTAAAAATATTAGTTCTTTCTATGGTTTACCTTTTTTTTTTTTTTTAATTTCAAATCAGTTTTGGTACCCAACACCTTGAAAAAATTAGTTCGTCTCATGGCACTTCTTCAACCTCCTCCTCCTTTGATCTAACAAGTTTGCCTCATGAGGTACTAATGTTTGAAAGAGAAGCACATCTCGCAATAACGGATGCACCTAAGGCAACACCAATTATAGCGGGGCCAAATGTGCTATAGTGGTTGAGGAAGAAAATGTTCCTGCAGTACAAAATTTCTAAAAGGTTTTAGGGTGACTATTGTGCAAAATCTCACAATTGCATGGATTGTTAATAAGTAATAAAGTAGTGAGTAAAGTATTATTCTCATGAGGACTGTGTTGAGTACCAAACTATAGTAATTTTAATTATCTAGATGATTGAGTTACAGAGAAATAGTAATTAAATCTAAATTAAATGAAGGAAATTAACTAAACTTCAATATTAATTAATAAAAATATTTCAGAGCTAGGGGTTTACACTTTAATCAATTATAGACCTAATCCAATTCATTCAATAAATGGGAGTTTATTACTTTCAATGAAATTAATCCTAAGTTATCTTAAGTCCTCTCTCAAGGCACTCAAGTTGTATTTCAATTAATCCAAACCTTATTTTTATGGTGATTAAATTAATTAAAACCCATTGCGTTCCTTGGTTAATTGTTAGATCCACATAGAATTCTAGCCTATCTCAATATCAAGAACCCTAAGTTCAAAACCCTGTTATTCCAATATTAATCTTTACCTTTCAGTCCTTCAATTAATATCTAGGATTAATACTAAGTGGGTACCAATACATAGCATGTATTAAGAATACAAGAGATTGAATCAAAGAACAAATACCAAATATATTAAATAAAATCAAAACAAATCCATAATTGAACTAAAAGTGTTACATCCCTAACCCTAGAATAAGGAAACTACTCACACATGATGAGTTTTACAATCAAGTTTATAAAATAAAGAAAAGATATAAGAAGAAAATAGAATGATAGAACCTAGATGAAGAATTGCAGCCTTGGACTTTTGGAAATTCAGTTGAAAATCCCTTTTAGTAATCTTGTAGATTTGTTTCTCCTTCGCCTCTCTTGAAGTTAATGTGCACTCTTAAATGTAAATTTGTTCTTTTTCTCCTTAAATCTTGACTTATTATATTTAAATCTGGTGTAAAAATCTTTGTTTCAAAGTCCTAAAAGCCTTAAAAGTCCATCTGAGTCGAGTTAGAAGGAAGAAAAGTAGGATTAGAATTGTTGTCTGGGGACATTACGTGGGCTGTGTAGTGTTATATGGGGTATCCCATGTAATTTTCCATAGCTTTGTTTTTTTCGAGTTTTCTTCTATTTAGAAGGCTGCACGGGGTCCAGGAGGTTACATGGGGTAGTTTACATGGCTCATGTAATTCTTTTAACTTTCCATTCTTCACTTTTTGACCTCCAGATTTTTTTCTAACTCATCCTAGGCTCTAGAATTGCGTAAAAATATCTAATACAATATAAAAATCAAAGAATTGGGTTAAATTAATAAGTTTTCTAAAATATTACTAAAAACACTTAAAAATAAACATAGAAAAGACTAAACACTAATAAAATGCCATGAATATTAACCCTAAATGCCTATATAATTTCACTTCATCAATGATCGATTGTATCAACACGCCATGGTTACCAAGGGAAGAGGGCGATTCAAGGTGCTCCTGGAGTAGGGATGATACCCAAAAGCTTTCCGGAGATGAAATACATAGCATAATGGGTGAGTATAACCTCCCTTTATATATGGTGGCATATAGAACGAAAAAACATATGAGGGCAAACCATCTTTTATCTCAGGAGAATTCCTTGATGATATACGAGGCATAATTAAAGGTGGGTGTTAGATCCCCCCTGGATCCCTTTTTATGGGCATCCTTCAATTTCATAATGTTGCTTTCTAACAACTCCATCCCAATAGCTTGCGGATGTTGGTTGTGTTTCTCGCCTTATGTCGAGAAAAGAGTCTTATGGCAGCTAAAGTGTTGCACAACTTCTAAATGCTCTTTTCCTAATAAATTGATGATTTTGTTACTTTACTATGAAGATTAGCTTTACATTATTCACGAGGTTGCCTTCTTCCCATAAGGAGTGGAAATATTGATTTTTCATGCTGACCTTAGAAAAAGGAAAAAGCTGGAGGTGATTTTCTCTTAATTAGACATCGAAACCCAAAAAAAATAAGGAAAGGCTAATCCCGAATAATAATAAGTATACTTTTGTGAAGGAGCTTGAAAAAGCTTGTTGGAAAGGGAAATATGGGATAGAGATTCTGACCCTAAGTTATACTGCTTCTTTTGACACTCTTTTCTTAGCAAATGAAGGTGGGCCTCAGATGGGCAAGCCATTGAGGTCGAGTGTTGACAAAACTACCAGAATGCTTGAACACTTCCTTCTCTCATTATACTTTCTAATTTCTTTTTCCCCTTGTAAACATGGTTGGAAGTGGCTTTGATTCTTTTTAACTGATCTTTGCTTAAAAGAGGAAAACATGGGAAGGTAGGGCGAGTATTGAGCCACTTAAAAAGAAGAGCAAAAAAAGTAAAAAGGCACTTACTCCCCCTGTGATGGTCATTACTGAGCCAATTCATGCTAAAGATATTTAGGATCTGACTCCTCCTCCTACTACTATTATTGACATAGTTGTGACACCTAGCACTAGTGGTCTTGGTGCTGTTCTGAGGAGGCATGGGCAAGTGGCTGAAAACCTATATTTGGCTGAGCTGTTGGGAAGGAAGCTAACTCTTCTTAGGGATTGAGCTCGCCTTGAGCTAGAAGGAGACCGTGAGCTTATCCTTTATGCTTATGAGCTTGAATTTAGAGGCTATTACCACTAACAATCTTATTCATGAGTGCCTTCAAGTTCTCTTTGATTGCTATGGTGAGCTCCAAACCAAGTGCAGTGCCCTAGGGATTGTGGTAAAGGAGAGAGACAATCATTTTAAGAAGTTTTAGTCTTACTTGGAAAGTTTTAACAAGAGAGTGGCCAAGCTTCCTAATAAGCTGGCCAACTTGAAAAAAAGACAAGTGACCTAATGAGCAAAAGATCTAGAGCAATAGGTTGGGTCCTCGAATGAAAGGTTGGTTGACTTGTACATGACCTTACAAATGGTCAAGTGGATTAGGGAGATAATTTCGAGTTAGATTGACTTACTAGGAGAAGGAGGAAGGAGATGGAGAGGAGGAGGGTGGTGACAAAAGCCCTCTAAGTGTTGGTAATATAACAGGGGCAGATGATCCATGAATCTTGTAATTATGCCTTGTGATTTTATAGTTATCAATGAATTTCTTTCCTTTCCTCCCTTTCAAATATGATTTGAGTAATCTTGGTCAACATCTGAGTGTCCTATTTAACTAGATTAGAATACGAGTAACATAATAACCCACAAATAGTTTATTAACCGGACCAAAGTCCAAGTAATCTAGAAAATGAGAAGTTTTTTTATTTTTTTAATTTTTTTATTTTAAGGACCAATGTCCGAGTAACCTAGTAAATGAGATACATAAGTTTTTTAGGACCAATGTTAGTGAATAAGATACTTAGGTCTTTTGAGGATGAATGCCCGAGTAACTATATAACGAGAAATAGCTCATTCATGCACCTAGTGTGGTTTCCAAGTAATTACTTGTAATTGGACTTATGCCTTGAATGGTTTTGTCTATGTAACGCCCTCGCTTTAGATAGTTCGTACATTCTACTGTTCTGGTGACAAATGTCTGTCCGGACAGTTAGAATGTCTGGAACTATATTTAGACTAGAGTGAGGAGTCATAAATGACGCAAATAATGGTAAAAAAAATTTAGGAAAAATTTTAGAAATGAAATGCACTAAGGTTAAATGGGCCATAGCTCCAGCGATGGGTGACCTAACGGGAAGCTGCTATAAAGATAGCTAGCAACCGTAAACTTATGGGGAAACCTGTGAAATAATTTTTGGGACTCCAGAGAAAGATTATTGAGGGTTCGATGATAATAAATTGCTAAGAAAACACCAGGAAAATTAAATCAATTGGTACAGACAATTTTGGCTCAATAAGCCAAATGGAGGGCATTTTGGTCATTTCGCCTTCAAAGATGACTTTTGACCAACTTTTCCAATTAAGTAAATAAATTATATGACATAAAATGTGAATAAATATTACTAAAAATTTAATTAAAAAAGAGTAAAAACGAAAGAAAAAGAAAAATGAAAGAAAAGCTTAATTATTACATCATGCTTGAGTAAGCATGATGCAATTAAAAAGCTCTTAACCAATCACCTAGCAACAAGCTATTATAAACCAATTTAAAAAGAGATAAATAAGGAAAAATTGAAAAGAAATCTGCACTTCATCTTCCCAAACCAGCCGAACCACTCTTCTCTCTCATACCTCCATTTTAGTTCTTCCTTCTCACTAGAAATCCCTTATAAAAATACCATAAAGCCACAAGCTTGCTTCACAAAATCTACTCCTTACACCTTGAACAACCTCTAGACAGCAAAAAGAAGGAGAAATTAAGAAGTTTTGCAAGCTTTGGGTTAGCTCAAATAGAGGTTAGTGCCATTCTCTCATCTTTTCTCTTTAAATTTCATATTAGGAGCATAAATTAGGTTAGAATTTGTGAAAATTTTGTATGTTTGAATTTCCTTGAATTTCGATAGCATTATGGGGTGGTAACTTTGATGGTTTTGATGGATTTAAAGTGGTGTAGAGATGGTATTTGATGTGTAGATGTGAATTGATAGTGAGTTAACATGTTTAAGTGATATATGTTGCATGAATTGGAATTTGGGAATTAGGGTTTGGAGAAAAATTAGGGTTTTGTTCATGTAATGGGGAATGAACATTTTAATGGTCAATTAATGACAATTTGGTAATGTTTGACCGCAAATTGAAGTGAATTATGGCATTAAGACTTGACTTGGTATGCTGCCCCTAATGTGCTAGAATTACTGGACTTGATTCTAGTGTAGTTAGGCTGCAATAACTTGATGTGTGTAACTTCAATTGGTACATGACCAATTGGATATGAAACTAGACATATAAAGACACAACTTTAATGAAGAAACTTTGTCCAGAAAACCAACTTAAGATGACCTAAAAATTGACCAAACCTGGGTAACCAATTCTGGACTGGTAAAAGTGAACAAATTAATAGTATTTGTTCATTTGGCCATAACTTTGTGTAGAAATGTCAAATTGACCTGATTTTTATGTCAATGGAAATATTAGACAATTTAGAATAACTTTCATGGAGAACATAAACCCAAAATTTGACCATAACCTAATGAAATTATCTACCAAAGTCAGGACACCAAAACTGCCAGAACCAATTTCTGCCCAGAAATTCTGGGTAATGGCCAATCCGGCCAGCCATGGAAAAATAGCATAACTTGAGCTACAAAACTCCAAATGAAGTGATTCAAAAAGAAAATTAAATAACACACATTAAGGAATAACTTTTATGAAGAAAGTCTAGCCAAATTCCTATTGTAGCTTGGTCCAATGAAATAGTGAACATGGACCATGAAATCTGAAAATTTGAAATAACAACCAATGGGCTATGAATTGAGTTTGGCAACTGGCGCCAACAAGTATAAAGTTCAAAATGTGGTATCTAGGTGACGTTAGAAATAACAAACCTATTATGTATTTAAAAGTCAACATTTTTGTTTAAATAGTAAAATGAATAGTAACTACCAAACCTCAAAAACAAGAAATTAAATAATTAACTTTATAAAATGCCCTAATATGCCTAAAACGATTGGTTTGGATAGGTTGGCAGGCCAATACGGTTCTGATAGCAGTACTGCATATGGTTTTATACCATTATGTGATTTATGGCATTTAATGCCATTTCGTAATGTTATAGTCTATGGCCATTCTGCTATGCTTGATACACTTGGCCTTGTGCCCAATTATTATTACGACTCATTAGCTGTTCTGTTACACACCTGGAGATACCTTGTGACCGATAGTGTGATGGCCCGAGGTACTTAATACCCAGTGCCAGTTTACCCATTTATCCAGTTCGATCAATTAGTATAGGTTACTTGGTCAGCCAAAATAAGACTTAACCATTACAACCATAAAATGAATATAAAATGTACTAAAGCTAATAATATTACGAATAATTTCCAGAATTTTGATCTGCATAAAATAATAACACACATTTTGTATATTCATTTATTTAAGTTTATTTTTATTTTATATTAGCACCACTAAGCAGTATTGCTTAGCGCGTCACTTTTTGCCACGAGTAGGTACTGGAGACACAGCCGGGGAGCCTAGTCGACCTCAGATCGGGTGAGAGTCCAGATTTTGCATAGAGTCCAGTGTTACCTCTCATCTGCAGTATACTTGGTAGGACTCTAGATTTTATTTTGTATTTTGTGCTTAGATTTTCATTTTGCCTTGTAAATTGTAAATTTCTGTAATTAATGTAAATTATGTAATTAATGAGATTTCTATATTTTATTTTTGAAATTTGAGTATGAATTTGTCTATATATGAAATTATGAATTGCAATGAAATTATGATTTGCAATATTGAGATTTGATGAAATTTAGTTGAAGTTGATTGGAGTTGAGATTTGAAGAACATATTAGAAGTGTTTTTAACAGGTTCTGAAGAACTGTTTTTCCAATTTATAGCCGGCACTCTGTCGGATTTTCTGTAAAAATTGTAGAAATCTAGAATTAATCAAATTTTCAACAAATGACATAAATGTTAGAAATTTCACCTAAAAGCTTTTTAAACAATAATATAAGAATTAAAAATTGTAATAAAATAAGATAAAATGCTCTGACACTCTGTGTGACATGTCTTGCTCCGCTATACTGTAGACGGATAAAGGGTATCACATTTAGTGGTATCAGCGCACGGTTTAGGCGTTTCTAGGTCTAGATAGAGTGCATACCATTGCTTTGCATTTGTAAGTGTTGAGGTGACACTAATGCAGATTTATTTGTTTTGGTTGTTTTGATTAGGATATGGACCCAACTTCGCTGAGGGCAATTGAGGAAGAGGTGGAGAGCCATGCTTCACCTATGACTGAAGCTGGAGGCAGGAGGAAACTTGCTCCACCAGCACAAGAGGTGCCTGCATAGCCTCAGCAGGCCATGTTTGAACAAATGGCCACTTTCTAGGAAAGAAAGAAGATGACCCTGTGGCAACTGAGAACTGGTTGGATAAAACTAGAAGGGTACTGAAGCAACTCCATTGCACCCCAGAGTAGAACCTGGAGGGTGCTGTGTCCCAGCTCTAAGATGATGCATATCAATGGTGGGACACAGTATCCAGTGAGGTGCAGCCAGATTAGATAATGTGGGACTTCTTCCTTACAGAATTTAGAAAGAAGTATATTAGCAGTGTATATTTAGAATAGAGAAGAAGAGAATTTATCAGTCTGAGGCAGAGGTAACTATTAATGGCAGAATATGAGCGAGAATTTATCAGACTGAGCCAGTATGGAAGGGAAATAGTACCCACAGAAGCCAAAAGATGCTGAAGGTTTGAAGAAGGGTTGAATGATAACATTAAAATTATGATAACAGCTTTGGGGATTACGGACTTCATGAAATTGGTTGAAGCTGCATTTAAAGTGGAAAAAGTTAGAATTAATGAGCAGAGTAGAAGCGATAGACAGCAGAAGAGAGGTCCGAGTCAGACCAGTTCATCCTTTGTTCCTAGTAAGAAATTTAAGGGTCCTCCTACTCAGAGTTCTGGTCAGTCACAAGGTCAGGGCCAGTCTCAAAGGCCCAGATCTCAGTTCGCACCAAGGAGAGGCTAGTCCACACCCTCAGTGGGCAGCTCTCTAGGGACAGTGTTCAGGGGACCAGCCCCAGCAGTCTCTTCTACCTGTTCACACTGCCAAAGGTGGCAGAAGGGGGGAATGTTGGCGAGTGACTGGTGGTTATTTTCGTTGTGGGTCTACAGAATATCAGATCAGAGATTGTCCACTGAGGATTACTACAGCTACCCCAGCACAAGCAGACAGGCCTACCCTTGCAGCCCAAAGGGGTAGAAGGCCCGGTGAATCTGAGGCAGTTGGTACATCATAAAGGCCTGCATCAGAGCCAGTTGAGAGGCCAGAGGCAAGGGCACTAGCCAGAGTATATGCCATGAGGGCTCAGGAGCAGCAGGACGCTCCGAACGTCATCAAGGGTATGTTTTCTCTCTACAATACATCTGTGCATGCATTGGTAGATCCAGAATCTATCCACTCATACATATGCATTAAGCTACTCGTAGAAAGGGGGATACAAGTAGAGGAAAGTGATCTAGACATTTTGGTCACTAATGCACTAGGCCACAGCGTGGTAGTGAATAAGGTGTATAAATGTTGCCTATTGAGGATTTAGGGGTATGAGTTCTCGACAGACCTGATTGAATTGCCTTTTCACGAGTTTAACGTGATCTTGGGAATGGATTGGCTATCTCGTCATCAGGTAATAGTTGACTATAAATTGAAAAGGATTTCTCTAAAAACTTCTAAGAATGAAGAGATAACAGTTGTGGGTGAAAGGGCAGATTTCTTATCCAATGTCATCTCAGCCATCATTGTAAGGAAATTGATGAGAAAAGGATGTGAAGCCTATTTAGCACACGTGGTTGATACTAGGCAGCCTAAGCTTAACCTGTCTGACATAATCACAGTAAGTGATTTTCTGATGTATTCCTTGAAGAATTGCCTGGTTTGCCACCGGAAAGGAAAGTGGAATTTGCCATTGAGGTACTGTCGGGTACCACACCAATCTCCATTGCTTCATATAGGATGGCACCCGCTGAATTAAAGGAGTTAAAAATCCAATTGCAGGAGTTACTGGATAAGGGGTTTAAATGCCCCAGTGTGTCACCGTGGGGAGCTCCAATATTATTCGTGAAAAAGAAGGATGGGACTTTGAGATTATTTATTAACTATCGACAACTAAATAAAATAACTGTTAAGAACAAGTATCCATTGCCAAGAATTGATGATCTGTTTGATCAATTGAAAAGAACAGGCATATTTTCCAAAATTAATCTCAGATCAGGGTTTCATTAGCTGAGGGTAAGGGATGCAGATGTGCCTAAGACTGCATTTAGGACCCGGTATGGGCACTATAAATTTTTAGTGATGCCGTTTGGGTTGACAAATGCACCAGCAGCTTTCATAGACCTTATAAACCGTATCTTCCATCCATATTTAGATCAGTTTGTAGTAGTCTTCATTGATGACATCGTGGTGTATTCTAAAAACAGAGAAGAACATGATGAGCATTTGAGGATTATTTTGCAAACCCTGAGAGAAAAGAAGTTATATGCTAAGTTGTCCAAGTGTGAATTCTGGTTGAGTGAGATTGCATTCCTTGGACACATAGTATCAGCTGATGGGACAAGAGTGGATCCCAAGAAAATTAAAGCAGTGATGGAACGGAAGCCTCCCAGAAATACAATTGAGGTCAGAAGCTTCTTGAGACTAGCTGATTACTATAGAAGGTTTGTGGAGGGGTTTTCTTTGATAGCTGCTCCACTGATTAAGTTGCTACACAAGAATGTGAAATTTGACTAGAATGACAACTATCAAGCCAGTTTTGAAAGGTTGAAGGCTATGTTGAAGAAGCACCAGTGTTGACACTGCCAGTATCTGGGAAGGATTTTGTGGTCTACAGTGATGCCTCACATAATAAGTTAGGGTGTGTGTTGATGCAAGAGGAGAAAGTAGTTGCCTATGCTTCCAAGTAGCTAAGGCCACATGAATAGAACTACCCTACCCATGATCTGGAACTAGCGGCGGTCATCTTCGCATTGAAGTATGGAGGCACTATTTGTATGGTGAAAAGTTCTACATCTATATAGACCACAAAATTCTGAAGTATTTGCCAACCCAAAAGGAGCTCAACCTTAGACAAAGATGGTGGATTGAGTTCTTGAAGGACTATGACTGTGTGATTGACTACCACTCTGGGAAGGCAAATGTAGTTGCTGATGCCTTAAGTAGAAAGTCCATTACAGCTTTGAGATCATTGCATGCCCGTTTATCTTTAGCTTAAGATAGAGCTATTTTGGTTGAGTTGTAAGTAAAGCCAAACCTACTACAGCAAATATGGGATGGGCAGAAGGTAGATGGGAAGCTAATGGCTATTATGGGTAAAATCTCAAAAGGGAAATAAACTGATTATGAGATGAAAGCAAATGGGTGTTTGTACTACAAAGGAAGAGTGTATGTACCAGATGATAGGGAACTGAAGACTAGCATTCTGAAAGAGGCACACACTAGTGTTTATGCTATGCACCCTGGAAGCACAAAAATGTACCATGATCTAAAGCCTCACTATTGGTGGCCTAGTATGAAGAAGGATATAGCTGATTATGTCACTAAATGTTTAACAAGTCAGCAAGTCAAGGCAGAACATCAAGTTCCATCAGGTTTGTTACAGTCCATAAGCATACCTGAATGGAATTAGGACTCGGTCACCATAGATTTTGTCAGTGGTCTACTTCTCACCCATAAGAAATATGATGTAGTATGGGTGATAGTGGATAGCTTGACTAAATCAATACATTTTCTGATAGTTAGGATTGACTACTCACTGAAGAAGCTAGCAAAATTGTATATCAGTGAGATAGTTAGACTGCATGAAATCCCACTTTCCATCATATCAGATAGAGACCCGAGGTTTACATCTAGATTTTGGAAGAAGTTACAAGAAGCCTTGGGCACACAACTCCATTTTAGCACAGCTTTTCATCCTCAGACGGATGGACAGTCAGAATGAGTAATCCAGGAAAACTTTAAAACTCATTGAGTTATTGCAAATAACAAATTGAAATGATAATAATGACATGAAATATGTGATAAGTCCTTGAGGGCATGCTGAGGAGTTATGTTATTGAGTTTGAGAAAAGTTGGAATAGATACCTTTCACTAGCAGAATTCGCATACAATAATAGCTACCAATCTAGCATTCAAATGGCTCCCTATGAAGCACTGTATGGGAGGAAATATAGAACTCCCATATGTTGGACTGAGTTGGGTGAAGATAAGCTTGTGGGACCAGACCTGGTGAAATAGACTAAGGAGAAAGTGAAATTAATAAAAGCCAATTTGAAGGTTTCCTCGGATAGAAAGAAGTCTTATGCCGACTTGAAGAGAAAAGATATAGAATATGCAGTTGGCGACAAAGTGTTCCTTAAAGTCTTACCATGGAAAAAGGTGTTGAGATTTGGAAGAAAAGGTAAGTTAAGCCCTAGGTTTATTGGCCCACATGAAGTTTTTGAGTGTGTGGGTCCAGTGGCCTATAGGCTTGCTTTACCACTAGAGCTGGATAAGATCCACATTGTGTTTCACATGTCTATGCTAAGAAGGTACATATCAGACCCTTCACATGTCATCTCCATGGAAGAAATATAAATTCAACCAGACTTGACATATGAAGAAGAACCAATACAGATCCTGGCTCGGGAAGTAAAGGAATTGAGGAATAACCAGATTCAATTGGTGAAAGTGCTTTGGACGCACCACAACACTAAGGAGGCAACTTGGGAAAGTGAAGAGACGATGAGGCAATAGTTTCCTCAACTGTTTGCATCAGGTAAATTTCAAGGATGAAATATTTGTTAGAGGGGAAGAGCTATAACGCCCTCACTTTAGATAGTCCATATATTTTACTATTCCGATGATAGCTCCAGTAATAGGTGACCTAACGGGAAGCTACTATACAGACAGCTAGTAACCCTAAACCTATGGGGAAACCTATCAAATAATTTCTGGGACTCTAGAGAAAGATTATTGAGGGTTCGATGATAATAAATTGCTAAGAAAATACCAGGAAAATTAAATCATTGGTACAGACGATTTTGGCTAAATAAGCCAAACGGAGGGCATTTTAGTTATTTCGCCTTCAGAGATAACTTTTGACCAACTTGTCCAATTAAGTAAATAAATTATATGACATAAAATGTGAATAAATATTACTAAAAATTTAATTAAAAATAAGTAAAAATAAAAGAAAAGCTTAATTATTACATCTTGCTTGAGTAAGTATGATGCAATTAAAAAGCTCTCCACCAATCACCTTGCAACAAGCTATTATAAACCAATTTAAAAAGAGATAAATAAGGAAAAATTGAAAAGAAATATGCACTTCATCTTCCCAAACCAGCCGAACCACTCTTCTCTCTCATACCTCCATTTTAGTTCTTCCTTCTCACTAGAAATCCCTTGTAAAAATACCATAAAACCACAAGCTTGCTTCACAAAATCTGCTCCTTACACCTTGAATAACCTCTAGACAGCAAAAAGAGGGAGAAATTAAGAAGTTTTGCAAGCTTGGGGCTAGCTCAAATAGAGGTTAGTGCCATTCTCTCCTCTTTTCTCTTTAAATTTCATATTAGGAGCATAAATTAGGTTAGAATTTGTGAAAATTTTGTATGTTTGAATTTTCTTGAATTTCGGCAGCATTATGGGGGTGGTAACTTTGATGGTTTTGATGGATTTAAAGTGGTGTAGAGATGGTATTTGATGTGTAGTTGTGAATTGATAGTGAGTTAACATGTTTAAGTGATATATGTTGCATGAATTGGAATTTGGGAATTAGGGTTTGGAGAAAAATTAGGGTTTTTTTCATGTAATGGGGAATGAAAATTTTAATGATCAATTAATGACCATTTGGTAATGTTTGACCACAAATTGAATTGAATTGTGGCATTAAGACTTGATTTGGTATGCTGCCCCTAATGTGCCAGAATTACTGTACTTGAGTCCAGTGTAGTTAGGCTGCAATAACTTGATGTGTGTAACTTCAATTGGTACAAGGCCAATTGGAGGTGAAACTATACATATAATGACACAACTTTGATGAAGAAACTCTATCCAGAAAACCAACTTAGGATGACCTAAAAATTGATCGAATTCGGGTAACTAATTCTAGACCTGGTAAAAGTGACCAAATAAACAGTGTTTTTTCATTTGGCTATAACTTTGTGTAGAAATGTCCAATTGACCTGATTTTTATGTCAATGGAAAGCTTAGACAATTTAGAACAACTTCCATGTTGAATATAAATCCAAATTTTGACCATAACCTAATGAAATTGTCCACCAAATTCAAGACACAAAAACTGCTAGAACCAATTTCTACCCCAAAATTCTGGGTAATGGCCAATCCGGCCAGCCATGGGAAAAATGGCATAAGTTGAGCTAAAAACCTCCAAATGGAGTGATTCAAAAAGGGAATTAAAGAAGAAACATTAAGGAACAACTTTCATGAAGAAAGTCTAGCCAAAGTCCTACTGTAGCTTGGTCCAATAGAACAGTGAACATGGACCATGAAATCTGGAAATTTGAAAATAATAACCAATGGGCTATGAATTGAGTTTGGCAACTAGTGCCAATAAGTATAAAGTTCAAAATGTGGTATCTAGGTGACGTTAGAAATAACAAACCTATTATGTATTTAAAAGTCAACATTTATGTTTGAATAGTAAAATGAATAGTAACTACCAAATCTCAAAAACAATAAATTAAATAATTAACTTTATAAAATGCCCTAGTATGCCTAGAACAATTGGTTTGGATAGATTGGCATGCCAATAGGGTTCTGATAGCAGTACTGCATATGGTTTTATACCATTCTGTGATTTATGGCATTTAATGCCATTTCGTAATATTATGGTCTATGGCCATTCTGCTATGCTTGATACACTTGGCCTTGTGCCTAATTATTATTACGGCTCATTAGCTGTTCTGTTGCACACCTGGAGACACCTTGTGACCGATGGTGTGACGGCCTGAGGTACTTGATACCCAGTGTTAGTTTACCCGTTTATCCAATCCTATCAATTAGTATAGGTTACTTGGGTAGCAAAAATAAGACTTAACCATTACAACCATAAAATGAATATAAAATATACTAAAGCTAATAATATTACGAATAATTTCCAGAATTTTGATCTCCATAAAATAATAACATACATTTTTCATATTCATTTATTTAAGTTTATTTTTATTTTATATTGACACCACTAAGCAGTATTGCTTAGCGTGTTACTTTTTGCCACACGTAGGTACTGGAGACACAGCCGGGGAGCCCAGTCGACCTCAGATCAGGTGAGAGTCCAGATTTTGCATAGTGTCCAGTGTCACATCTCATTTGCAGTGTACTTGGCAGGACTCTAGGATTTTTTTTTTGTATTTTGAAATTTATATTTTATACTTAGATTTTCATTTTGCCTTGTAAATTGTAAATTCTTGTAATTAATGTAAATTATGTAATTAACGAGATTTCTATATTTTATTTTTGAAATTTGAGTATGAATTTGTCCATATATGAAATTATGAATTGTAATGAAATTATGATTTGCAATATTGAGATTTGATGAAATTTAGTTGAAGTTGATTGGAGTTGAGATTTGAAGAATATATTAGAAGTGTTTTTAACAGGTTACGAAGAACTGTTTTTCCAATTTATAGCCAGTACTCTGCCGAATTTTCTGTAAAAATTGCAAAAATTCCGAATTAATCAAAATTTCAACGAATGACATAAATGTTAGAAATTTTACCTAAAAGCTTTTTAAACAATAATATAAGAATTGGAAATTGTAATAAAATAAGATAAAATGCTCCGGCACTCTGTGTAACATGTCTTGCTCCACTATACTGTAAACGGGTAAGGGGTGTCACAGTCTATGCCCCTTAAGAGAAATTATGCCTCAAATGGCTTTGTCTATGCCTCTTGGGCAGACTTATTATGGTTTTATCAATGCCATTTAGGCTAACTTATGCTTTGAATGACTTTGTCTACACCTCTTAGATGGAATTATGCCTTAAATGGCTGTCTACACCTCTTAGGTGGACTTGTGCCTTGAATGGTTATCTATGCCTCTTGGGTGGACTTATGCATTTGATGGTTGTGTCAATGCGACTTGGGAGGGCATATGCCTTGAGTAGCTATCTACACCTCTTAGGCAGATTTATGCCTTGAATAGCGTTGTCTATGCCTCTTGGGAAAACTATGCATTTGATTCCTAATTTAAACAAATCTATGAAATTTGAACAATATAGTAGCAAAGAAGCACTATCTTTATTGATGAAAAAGGGTTGCTTACATAAATAATAATGCCAACTAAACTAGCCTACTAATAATACTTCTTAAGGTTAGAGATATTCAAAGCACTTAGGAGTTGCTTGCTAGTCATGTTTGCTAGTTTATAAGCACATGTGCGAATGACCTTGATGACTTTGGTAGCTGTTGCAGTCATGTCATATCTTAATCATATGACTCAAGACCTCTTTAGCAATCACCTTCTATCCATCAAGGGCAAACCACCTTTTTTTCTGCTATACAAGCTTAGCTATTGGGTCAACATTAAGCCTATGTATGATGACTTTTGTGTCTATACCCTTCACATCTTTTAGTGTCTAAGCAAAAGTTTTCAATCTAGATTTCAATACTTGGATCATTACCTCCTTACAACCCTTCAAGTGTTAACCCAAGTTTGCTTTTTCTCCCTTTTATTTAATTTTGTCTCATTGACTTCATCAACAAGCTTAACATTTATCTTGTCCTCTAGTCTCTGCAACAACACAATTGGCAAGCAGAGTTATGAGATTGTCTTGGTTGACTATTTATAGCATTCATAGGTAGATTTTCTACTATCTCGAGTAATTGCTATCCTTCTAACTATTGGAATCTTCAAACATAGTGTCTTCATGTTTATGATAATGCCATGGTTACTTAGTACTAGCCTTCCTAAAATTGCATTGTAAGAGAAAGGAATGTCAATTGCCTTCCTAAAATTGCATTGTAAGAGAAAGGAATGTCAACTACCACAAACTCAGCATACATCTCCCTCTTGAATTGTTCATCCCCAATAATGATGGTCATATTAGTAGTGCCAAGTATAGGAACAGATTTATCACCCAACCCCATTAAAGGATAAGGGACGTTTGACAGATCTTTTATCTTGAGGCCAAGTTTCTCATATGCACCAAGGGTAATTAAGTTAATTGAGCTACCAGTGTCAACTGGGACTCTTTTCACAACATACTTGTTCACAGGAACATTAATAACCTGTAACACCCTCACACTAAGTAGTTCCATACATTCTACTGTCTCAGTGACTAATGTCTGTTTGGACAACTAGAATGTCTGGAACTATACTTAAAATATAGTAAGAAGCCATAAATTAAATTGATAAAGATCAAATGTGGTTGGAGGAAAATAAGAAAAATGAAGCATAAATTGGTTAAATGAGCCTAAGTTCCCAGCGATGGGTGACTGATCTGGGAAACGATTGTGAGTTTAGCTGCTACCCCTCATTCGTGTGGGACCCTATAGAATCCTTAACTGAGGATTAATGGAGAAATTATTGGGAATGTGAAAATGAAAAGAGAATAAGTGCAAATAAGGAAATCAAAACCTAAGGACTCACTGGGTATTATGGAAAAAGATGGACTATAACCCGATGAGGGGCAATTTGGTCAATTCACTTCAAGAGCTGACTTTTGACCTAAATGTCAATTAAAATAAGTGAAATTAAAACATTAAAAAGGAATTTAAAATATGAAGATGTGTAGGAAAATTTGAATGGGACATAATGGAAATTAATCAAATTGTTATAATTATAATAATTATAATTAAAAATTAATTATGGATATTTATATATAAAACAAAGAAACATTAAAAATCAAATAAAAATTCCATCTTCTTCTTCCTTCGTGCCTCCCCACCTCCTTCTCTCTCTTCCTCTTCCATTTTTCCGTCATTTTTGATAAATCCCAAGCCTGAAACTTCCATTTTTCTTCATAATTTTCCTAGTTAATCTTGAGAAAACTTGAAATTAGACCTTAAAGAGAAGATTGGAAGAAAAAGGAAGCAAAGAAATTGAAGAATTGGGAGATTTGAAATTGCCTAAGTGAGGTAAGCTCTCTTCCAAGTCTAATTAGTTATATATTCTTTGAATTGAAGTTAAATTGTGTAGAAATAACATGAGAAATGAGGAAATCATGGTTGTTAGGAGGGTAGTGGAATTTCGGCCAGCAAGGGGGAGTTAGGGTTTTGGTGATTCAATTCAATTGAACATGAATTCTAGTGTTGGGGAAGTGTATACATGAATTGTATGGTTAAAATTGCTTGAAATTGCTTGGAAGTAGAAGATGGAGAACTTAGGGTTTGGTGAAATTAGGGCTTTTGTGGTATGAACTGCAATTAGGGTTATTGATGTTAAATTATGGTCAATTGAGGTGTATTGAATGTGAATTGATGTGGGTTAGTGAAAGGAATTAATGAAATAGGAGTGTAGCCAATGTGTTGAAATCTGGATACTTGAGTCCAGTGTGTTTAGAAGCTCATATGTTCAGCTACACTACTCCAATTGGTGTGAAACCAATTGAAAATGAAACTTAAGACATAATACTCAAACTCTCATGCTGGACACTTGCCCATAAAATGACCATAGGATACCTCAATTTAGGCTTGAATTTGGGTTACCATTTCTGGACATAGAGAAAGTGACCAAATAAATAGTGCACACTTAATTAAGCATAACTCACTCTAGAAAACTCCAATTTGGGTAATTCTAGAATCTATGAAATCCTGAGAGATAAGAGAACAATTATTATGAAGATCATGATGCTAAATTATGACCCTAACTTGATCAAATTGCTTGAGCAAAATAAGTCCAAAAATCTGTCCTGATTCTAGACTGGACCTGAATTCTGGAAAATTTAGGTATCCAACCAGTTTTGGAAAAATGGCCATAACTGGAGCTATATAGATGAAAATTAGGTGATTCTAAGGCCAAAATAACCATAAGACATAGAACTACAAATTTCATATTTTTACCTAAACCTAGTTCTTAAAGCGAATTGGGGGAAATGTTAGAATAAGTTAGAAATCTCAAATATGGAAATCCTGCATTTCAGCAAATTTGCCCTTTGACCTCTGGATAGTAATCAGGGCATAAATTCTTCTAAAAAACTCTAATTTAGGTGATTCAAAATGATTTGGAAACCTAAGAAAAAGGCCTAAAACATTGTTTTAGGGATCTGGTCCAAATTTTGAGCATAAGAGGCTCAGATATAGAATGCAAGTTTAAGGTAAAAATCTAGAAAACCTAAAATTTTAGGATATAGCACTCCGAATAGTGTCTAGTAATTTGACCATAACTAGAGATCCAGAACTCTAAATTTAGTGATTCAAAAAGGTAATTAAAGCTAAGACATAGGGGAACAACTTTCATGAAGATTGCATTATCAAATTATGACTAGAACTAGGTTGAAATTTGGTTCTAAGATCAAGTTCCAAACTTGCCAAGAACCCAGAATTTGTTAATTTGCATGAGTAACTTAGGAAATTATTTGATTAGCTATTGGTAAAGGCTAGAATGAATATTAAGACTTTGAATTTGTGAATTTTTAATGGATAAGGAGACGTCCAAGGAAGGGAAGAACTAAGTTAAGAAAAGGAAATTGAAAGAAGGTTTTGCACGACTAGATTTCTCTTTTGTTTTAAAATTTGTAATTGGATTGAATGGACTTTATATGAGTCAATTATGCTTTTCTTTTATAACTAAGAAATTTATATATTGTTTTGAGAACTTTAAATTATGAAATGGATTTATAATTGTGAAAAGGTGGATATTGGCTATTTGAACTTATTGTAGCAAGGGGGTGAGCCGGTTTTAAATGCAATTTGAAGTGTTTTGAGAATTTGATGTGTTGCCAACCATAAATGTGAATTTATGACAATTGAATGTGGTTATTTGATTTGTAATGTGATTATTTGAATGGAAATTATTTTGAATTTGTTTTGAAATCACAGTTTGTCACACCTTATCCCTCCGTAAGATGTGGCATGATCCCGTAGTATACCTAATAAATTACCAAACTTCACTTACCGATAATCTATTAAATATACTATAAGGGATTTTGGCAAAACAATTTCACTTTAAAGTTTGGCGTGGTGATAAAAAATTTAATCTATGTGTTTTTAACTCAAGTGCATGTCATAAAATTTATTTAGAAATAATTAAGCATTTTTAAAATTTTACTGAAAATCTGCGTGGTTACGACTAAAATTATATAAAAAAAGTTCTTCAAAACCTGTTGAAAAATAATTTACAAAAATATATCATGTCTAATTTGAACTCAATCAACTCAAATTATATCGTTTCATTCTCCATAAATCTCATCATAAAAAAAATAATTCATTATTTACAATACTCAGGAAGAAATTTAAATATTTACATTCATTGAAGTAATAAAATTAATATTACAACTTTTTCAAATGATCAAACTAATATTACAATAATTCACATTTGATTAAAGTCCCACAAATAATATTACAAAGTTCTGTACAACTGGTTGAATGTAATTACATACAAATAGCTATATGATTACATCAAAATCTAACGTACAAGGGTATACCTATGATATACCTGAAGATAGTTCCAACACGTCTTTAAGTCACAGCTTCAAGTGATCTCACTAGCTGCTCTATATTTTCTTTTACCTGTAATAGTATACAAAGCTATCACTGAGCGGTGAACTCAGTGATGCACAACTAGTATTTTAAAATTCAATGTAAAGCGTAATTTATCAAAACATATCAAATCACATTTCTATGATCCACAAAAGTGATCCAATATTTATCAATAAAAAAAACTAATCATTTATTTTTAATCACAATTTATTTAAATCATCCTATTTCTATGAAATCATTATAATAAGTTACAATCATTGACAAAACATTTATCAAATAATCACAGTTAAAGGTGTTGCTAACATTTCACACAGTTAGACCCATGACACAAAATTTCTAATAATTACCGTGTTGTACACCACGACAAAGCAAAGTAAACTCCCCCCTAATAACCGAAGCTAAAGGGAGGCATCAAAGACTAGCTAGTATATATGAGTACTCATCCAAACTTTACCTCAACTGGCAAGCCAGAGAGGAAGCAACTCAACCCCAACAAGTAGAGGAGATATCTCATTAGACAAGCTAATGAGAAACACAAAGCACATTACCGTGTCAACTGTGGTTTCAAAACATATTCAAAAAAATTTCTACTCACAAAACACATTTACAAATCGATAAATCTATCTAATTGTTGTAAATTCATCCACATGGTTAGCAACAAATCAAGTTTACAATTCACAATTCTCAAAACAATGTAATAAATTCCTAAATGCATAGAAGAAACCATATTTAAATCATACAAAGTTAATTCAACAAATGAAAGTTCTCAATACAAGAGGAGATATAAATATCAAGTTCACTCAAACCAATTATAATTTCAAAACATAGAAATAGGCTAGTTGTGCACAAACCTTATTTGACTTCTCTTTTCTTGACTTAATCCTTACCTTCCTTGGGAGGCTCCTTTTCCCACTGAAATCACACAATTACCAAACTTTAATACTCATTCTAATTATCTCCAATAGCTGATCAAATAAATGCTTAATGCAACCCTAAGTAGACATTGAAATTTCAATGTATTCTGGGTCCAGGGCAGTTCTAGACCCTGATGTTACAACCCTATTTTAACCTAGTTCTAGTCATAATTTGATGAAGTGTTCGTCATGAAAATTGTTCCTTTATGTCTTAGTTTTATTTTCCAGTTTGAATCACTCAATTTGGAGTTCTAGATCTCATGTTATGGCAAAATTACTAAACACTGTTGCAAGTGCCATATCCTGAAATTCCAGATTTTCTAGATTTATTCCTTAACTTAGCATTCTATATTCGGGCATCTTAAGCTCATAATTTGACTCTAGTCCCTAAAATAATGTTTTAGGTCTTTGTCTTAGATTTCCAAATAATTTTGAATCACTTCGATTGGAGTCATGTAGAGAAAGTTATGTCCTGTTAACCATCCGGGAGTCAAAGGACCATTTAGCTGAATTGCAGGAAATTCAGCTTATGCATTCCTAATTTGCTCTAGCAATTTCCCTAAGTTGCTCTAAGATCTAGATTCTGGTCAAAACATAAAGTTTGTAGTCCTATGTCTTATGAGAACTTAGGCTTTATAATCACCTAATTTTCATTTTTGTAGCCTAAGTTATGGCAAGTTTGCCAAAACTGGTCAGATGGCCTAAAGTCCAGACTTTCCAGGTCAAGTTTGGTTCAGACAGGTTTGTTAGACTAAATTTGCTTAGCAATTTGATTGGGTTAGGGTCAGAATTAGGGTTCCTGATCTCCATAAAAAATGTTCTCATATGTATCAGGTTTTCATAGGTTTAAGAATCAGGTCATTTGGAACTTCCTAGAGTAAGTCATGCCTAAATTACTAAGCACTGTTCATTTAGTCATTTCTGCCCAGGTCCAGAACATCAATTCCGAATTCAAGCCTAACTTAGGGCAATTTATGGGTAGTTTCTAGGCAAGTTTTCTTCATGAAAATTGTGGCATTATGTCTTAAGTTTAATCTCCAATTAACCTCACACCAATTGGAGCTGTCTATCTCTACATATAGCTATATAATGCTACTGGACTCAGAGGTCCAGAAATCCTGCACAAAGATCACACTTCCAATTTTCAATTCAATTCAACAACCAACTTCAAATCACAACCAACACACATCAATTGGTTAATAACTGACCTCAACAACATCAATTTCATACCATAGCACCAAATTCCCAATTTCTTCAAAACCTTAACTTCACTTTTTCACAAATTTATGAAATCTAATGCAACTTCAATCAAAATTCATATATATACATCAAACAACATTTGTATACAAATTTAATTTCATCAAAACCATAAAAGACCCCAGCCCTCTCAAGTGAACTGAAATTTCCTTGCCCTCTATATGCTTGATTTCTTTCATTTTATGTGCAAATTTCAACTCAAATCAAGTCACTTGCAAAGATTAAACAACTAAGTTAAGGTTTAATTGCACTTACCTCAATTGATGAATTTCAATCTTTTATTTTCTTCAATTTTATTGATTTTTCTTTCTCCCCATCTTCACTTTGAGGCTTGATTAGGGATTTTCTACAAATTTAATGGAAAATTTATGGAAGATAGGTGGGGATTCAAAGCTTGGATGAGCTTGAAAATGGAGGAGAGAGAGAGGTTGAGTGGCCGGCCAAGAACTAAAGGAAGAAGAAAATTTTTTTTCTTTCAATTTTTGGTCTTTTATGGTGATAATTATCCCTAAAATTTATAATTTAAAAATTACAATTTTTAATTGTGTCATGCTTACATCATGCTTATGTCGTAATTCAATTTAAAATTGAATATTTCTTTTCTTTTCTTTTCATTTACCTCTTCACATTTTAAATCTCTTTTCAATAATTTAATCTCATACATTTTAATGGACATTTAGATCAAAAGTCACCTCTTAAACTGAATTAACCAAAATGCCCCTCATCGGTTATATTCCATCTATTTCTATAATGCCCAATGAGTCCTAAGGTTCTAATTCCCTTATTTATGATTGTTCCCTTTTTATTTTCATGATTTTCTAGTTCCCAATAGTTTCACAATTATCCCTTAACTAAGGATGTCATGGTTTCCCATATGAATTTAGGGTAGCAATTGAGTTCGCAACCGCTTCCTGGGTTTGTGCACAACTAGATTTCTCTTTTGTTTTAAAATTTGTAATTGGATTGAATGGACTTTATATGAGTCAACTATGTTTTTCTTTTGTATTTAAGAAATTTATATATTGTTTTGAGAACTTTGAATTGTGAAATGGATTTATAATTGTGAAAAGGTGGATGTTGATTATTTAAACTTATTGTAACAAGGGGGTGAGCCGGATTTGAATGCGATTTTTGAAGTGTTTTGAGAATTTGATGTGTTGCCAATCATAAATGTGAATTTATGACAATTGAATGTGGTTATTTGATTTGTAACGTAATTATTTGAATGAAAATTATTTATAATTTGTTTTAAAACCACAGTTGGCATAGCAATTTAATTTGTGTCCCTCATAATTTGAGGTGAGATTGATTATATTTGTGTCCCTCATTAATAACGGTAAGTGAGGTGAGATCGGATGAGTACTCATATTTGCTAGCTAGCCTTTGTGTCCCCCTTTAGCCTTGATTATTGGAGTGAGATTGTTTTATCGTGGTGTACAATACAGCATTGATCGTGAAATTTTGTGTCATGGCCCTAACTATGTGAATTGTTGGCAACACCCTTAAATTGTGAATACTTTGATAAAATGTGATTAAAACAAATGCTTGTCAATGGTTGAAAAATATTATATTGTTTTCATGGTTCAAGAAAAATGTGAATATTTTAAATGCTTTATTATGATTTGGTAAATTGTGTTTTATATTGAGTTTTAAATCATTAGTTGTGCACCACTGAGTTCAAAGCTCAACGATAGCTTCTGTATGCTGTCGCAGGTAAGGGAAAAGAGAAAGCTATAGAGTGAGAGACATTGGAGCAGTGTTTTGATTTGGCTTTGGGTATATATTACGTATACCCTTTGTAAATTCATTTTGATGTAATTTTGACTATATGTATGTATAAACATTTGAGTAGTTGTACATAAACTTTGTAATATTACTTTGAGACTTTCTTCAAATGTAAAGATTTGTAATATTAAGTTCTTTATTTTCAATGAATGTAAAAGTTAAATTCCTTTTGAATTGTGATTGAGGAAATAATTTATTAATGATTGAATTGATGAGATTGAAGTATACATTTTACTACAGGTTGTTTTTAACAGGTGTAAATTTTAATTTTTATGAAATTACAGTCGTCATCAAGTGAATTTTCCAAAAAATAAAATAAAATAAATTCTTTAAGTTTTTCAGGATTTCATAATATTTTCTTATCTTCTTAGGAATAATTTAACTATAAATGAAATTTGTATATTTAAAATCCCTTGTAGTATATTTAATGGGTTATCGATAGGCAGAGTTCGGTAATTCATTAGGTATACTACAGGATCATGTCATATCTTACAGAGGGGTAAGGTGTGGCATAACCAAAGGGTCAGAGTGAGAGCAAGTTACAATATCGTCTTTTTTCCCAAAGGTTATGGGTGAGTGTGACTGATAAAGTTCCTCAATTGCTAGGACTATATCGAAGTTATTAGCATGCTTACTTCTTTTCCTTTTTGTTTTGGCAAGATTGGGCCCTCTTGCTATCACATTAATGGTGGCAATTGGCTCTTCATCTTCACCCTCCCTTAGCCTATACTCTGACCTCACCCTGTTATCCCTATCATCATCTGGTTTAGTATTGTGTGTGAAATGCCTCAAGGTGTCATCTCTAACTAATCTCTCATTTTTGTCTTTCAACTACCTGTAGTCATCAGTGTTAGGGCCAAAATCATCATGAAATCTATAAAAGTTACTTTGATGCCTCCTATCTACAGTCCTTGGATTTAGCCTCTTTGGATATTTAATTAATTCTTCATTTTTCTAAATCCATATGAGCACTCTGGATCGAAACTCACTTAAGTGTGTATAGTTCCTGAACTTATCTTGCCCTTTGTCCCTGTAATTGGTGGATTTGGTTCTTCTTAATGTTGCATGGCCTATTCTTACCTCTTTATCCAAATTCAATAATTGTTTCTCATCATCCAACCAGATATATTTTTGGGCATGCTCTATGAGTTGAAAGTAATTCTAAGCTAGATTTTTTATTAGAGATTCTATAACTCTAACATTGTTTGACCCCTTCTTAATTGCTTCATATGCAATTTTCATGATTCAAATGCTCGACCTAGATGGCCTCAGTGTTGAAATGGTTTATGTAGCTTTACAGTGAGTCACCCTCCTTCTATTGAACTTTCTGTGAATCAAATGAAATTTTTTAGGTGGGATGCATGTGATGAATCTTTGCTTAAACTCAACTGCCAAGTGTTGGAAACTTGTGATTGAGTTAGGACTGAAATGTTGATACCACTTCTAGGTGAGTCCAATTAGGGTGGGTGGAAAAAACCCTACACAAAATGAGGTCATTCATATTCTGTAGCTGCATAGTGGTTCTAAAATTGGTCAGGTGACTCCTTGGATCATACTTTCCATTATACCTGTGCAAAGAAGGTAATTTGTACTTTGGTGGGAAGGGTTCTACCAAAATTACATCTGATAGGGATAAGCAATCACCCACACCAAAGTTATGATCAAGATCATAGTTGGACTTAGGGGGTGCTTTGACTTTTCCCTAGTTAATAGCTCCTCAGGCCAAATTACCTTCAAAATAGCCCATCTTTTCTTTACCTTTTGATTGCTGAGCATTGATAGGATTTGGAATTGCACTATTTTTGGGAGTTCTTGAGTTTTCAAGTTGCATATTTTGGTTCTTCAATTCAGCATTTTTTGCTTCCAAATCCTTGATGCATTGCATCATCTGATCAAGGGTCATGGGAGGTTATGGAGCTGTGTTGTCTGCCACTGCACCACTATTGGTGGTGCCATTGGCAATGAGGGGATCCATTGGTGGAGGTGGTGGTGGTAAATCTGAAGCCATGGTGAATCTAGTAATGGAGAAAAACAATAATCACAAATTCTATTTATCAATGGGAAAAGATTTTTTAAGGTAATCTTTCCCATAAATGGCACCAATGGTGCTGTTCTCCTCTTCTGTGGGTATGGTTGATGGATTTTGGATCTATAAGGTAGCGAAGAACATTGGGTGGCTTAATTAAACACCATTCCGATACTTAAGTCATTAACGAGAACTGGATTGTGAATGAATGAGGAATAATGATTAAGAGATTCTCATACATACCTTATGGCCTTTATATAGGCTTTGGTGTGGATTCCTATTAGGATTAGGAGTTTATGACTGATTGGGACTTAGAGTCCATATTGTCTGAGAGTTCTATGAGTGTTAGGACTGTAACTATAGTGATTATCTCAGTATACTTATCCTTTTGTGTGATATGAGCATCTAGAGATATGCTTGGGCAAGTAACACCTATCCGAGTGTCAAAAGCAAATGTCCAAATAACTCACAGTAGGTTGGACCTGAATTAAACATTATCACCCGTTAATCGATTATCCATAACTTGCTCTTGGGTATTATTTTAGTGGTTATAGTATCAATTTGGCTCTAATTAAGATTCGAATTTCAGACCTCATAGACCTAAAGATAACTCTAGTATCACTAAGCTATTGCTCATTACTAAAGAATTTTTTTTTAATAAATTGCAATAGATTTTTTTTGGTACATCAGGTAATCCTCTACATTAATTTTATAGTCCACAAAAGACTAATCCCTTCAGGGTTTGTGGTTGACCCTCCCAATAATGCATTATATAAGGATCGAACCTGAGTTTTCCTTAAGGAGCGTAGTAGGCATTGTCACTACAACCAGTACTTATTGGTTGCAATAGATTTTTTAAAATTTATAGTTCATTGATATTTATTATTTTTAAATTATATTCAAATTTATCTATTTTTGTGTACATAAAAAATATCATAACCTATTTTAGTTGTAGTTAACCTAAAAAATTTTCAAATAAGCACAAAATTAAA